>NW_022147048.1:1247065-1838482 GCF_002938485.1 Sitophilus oryzae | reverse complement strand
GGAGCCTTGTGAACCTGAACTTCCCGTTGGTATATTTATATACTAATTATTTGCACCAAAATTTATGTTCGATACCAATTTACAGAATCAAAATTAGCATCTATTTAGAAAGACACGTCCTCCCCCTCGATAAACAGGAAGATACTCCCTAGCCGCTTACCTCTAATAATATAAACCGATTTAACGAAAATTAATTGGTCCCAATTCCGAAACACTTTTACGCATTAATCTTGGCCGTGTCGCCCGCTCGCTTTTTTTAAGTGCTCCTAAATTATTTTCCTTGGCAATATATAGCTCCACCGCGCATCTATTTTTTCATCTATACAAGTAGCTTGACAGATCATTTTTTATACGCTTCTTAATGCGGGGGGCATCGAATATAACGATATTGAAGATGCGTACAGAAAGTTGCGGTTAATTTTTTATATCAGATGATGAACATCACGTATCGGGCTTTTCAGTCACAGAAAAGCTCATGAAAGAAAAAGTCTTGAGTGACCATTTTCTGATGCGTGCCAAATACTCGTCAGCGAGTAATGGCAGTAGTATGTATCATTTGCATTAAATTCTTCTTCTTCTCGTCCGTTAACTCTTCGAAAGAGTATGGTGACATCACGTCTCAATTGCTCGGATCGTTGTTCTCCATCCATCTCTATCTTGAGCGGCTATAGAAGCCTCTTGCAGGCCGTGACCAATAATTTCTTTGGTTTGGTCCACCCAGCGCATCGTGCATTAAATTAGGTATTTAAAAAAAATATTTATTTACATAACTTCTTTGTAGAAAGTGCTTCTAGGTAAAAATCTATTAACTTGCATGAGTCTTGCGCCAGACCAAGATCAAGACGCTGTAAGACCAAGACCAAGCCTACTTATTAGAGTGCAGAACTAAGACCAAGAGAGTCTTGGTTTTGCTTTTAAGAAGTCTCTGCTAGAGAGTAAGGTATTCTCTTAGAAGTTATATTTAGATATTTTAAATATTTTTTTCTTTTTCTGTCAAAAAAGTCTTCTGTGTATTTCACTATAAAAGGAAATCTACAAAATAAAATAGTTATTTGTTTTGCTTGCTTCTGACAACGGGTGGAGATATGTATAAGGTACCTCCTAAACATTGAAGTATAGTTTTTCTTGGTTAAGCAAATTTGTTTTACTAGTAAAAAAAACACCAAAAAGCTGGATTTCGTCTGGATTCTACGTAGTGGTGTTTTTCTACAAAAACTTTTTTATTTTTTAGATACATTTTTCAGTGGCAAAATGTCCATGGTTTTATGAAAAAATGAACCCGCCAAAAGGGTAATAACTGATTTGTACATTTGTATTTTCTCAGATAGAAGAATAAAACTTTTTTTAGATAACGAAATAATACAAAAGTAAAATATTTTATTTTTATATAGGTTGAAATAGACTCCAGTAGTCCAATTATTTCTCACCGAAAATAATAAATTACCCATCAGATTAATGAACAAGAGAAAAAAGCAACAAAGTGCCAAAAAGTATTGTGTTTGAGAATTATAACGTGCTATATAAATCATCACCATAAATAAATGTCTTAAAAATATTATTTTAAATGTTTTTTCGATGATATATTTTCAAAATTGATGTTGGGGCGGATGTTTAGAAAGCCAGATTTATTATGTGTTTTCAACATATATCTGTAAGAGATTTTTCTTACATATTTATCAGTTAAAATGCCTGTAAATTAGCAAAATTTATGAAAATAAAAAAATAATCTTTAAATATTTCACATCTCAAAATTTTCATGTATTTTAAAGTTTAATATATCTTCCTCTAGTGGGCCGATTTTAATAACTTTTTCAAAAAATTTGCGGCTAAATTATAAGACTTTTTATCCTCGTGTTTAAATTGAAAATTGGGTGTATGGGTGTAACTTCTTCTTACTTTCGTCTATCTGTCTGTCTGTCTGTCCATCTGAGGACTCCATTCGGGTACCTCTATCCACGTGCCGAGTTTGGTCCAATCGAACCATAATTAAGAAAAATCCTGATAATTTTGTCCATTTAGAGGCATCGGTTCGAAACGTCGAGGGCGTCATCCTGTAGCCCGTCCCCAATTATGTCGAAATTGTCCTACATTTTGCTTCAATATTGAATCGTTAGTCCCACCCTGATGAAGATGTAAACGAAACGTCGTGTCCAACTACGCATTGTTGGACCGAGTGTACCGTCGCTCACATTGACTGCCCTCAAACACAGCCTCAAATTTGGTCGCGATCGGACGACAACTTTTGACGTTTCTCACGTCAAAATTAACTGTCACAGTGACACGTGTCGTACACGGTCGAGTTGCCCTTGGTCCAATCAAACGACGTACCAAATTTCATTTAAACCGGACGATTTTTTGATTAGGGGTAGGATTTGGTAGGGGCAGGTAATTATAGTAAACGCTACGAATGTTTGGGAGTGATTCCTCGGTCGCTACCATGTGAACTAATCTGTTCAAGGTCACATAAAACTTAATTCCAGTGCCGTGGTATTTCAAGTCATACCTATACATAGAATATCTTACTAAGCTACTACTTTACTACTTTAAGTTGTTACATTTCCTAGATTTAAATTAATATGAAAATAGAGTTGAAAATTCAATATTTTGCTAGAGCCGACAACGAACAATTTCCTTTCAACCTTCCGGTATTTGTATACACTAACCAGGCAGCAAAAATTGCGTGCATTAATTAATATACTCCAAAAAAGTAATTTATTTTCCTTGTATCTAGATTATACTTAGGCTGTCACGTGTAGACTCGATGTCAGACTTTTAACTTGGATCGGCTTAATAATAAATATGAGTTTAAAAATCCACGCCAAGTACAAATTACTCTAATTGACACCTGAAACCACATATAATATTGGTTACGTTACACTTCCTGTATACCGGGTGCGTCTCAAAAGTGGCTCATCCCTTTTATTTTTTTTTTACTTTTTCAGATAAAAAATTAGATTGGGTATGTTAGTATATGACGTAAATTAGGACTGACTGACGTATTCAATTGTTTTTGGTCACTGCCTGTTTCACCGGAAATTACTAAAACTTTTGATTTTTAAAAGGCACCTAATAAAAATAGAGAATATAATTTAGAATACGCTTCGTCCGACCAAATGATCTCCCCCCCTTGTGAAAATTATTTACTCTTCCACACAGTCAATGTACCAGTTGCAAAACTCGACTCTACGCGCAGGATTTCCAGGGTAGAGATGATGCACAAGTTTATATCTATTGAAAGTAAAATTGGTTTTAAATTTTTTTGCACTTTCGTTTTAGCCAAACCCACATCTTCCTCTATGCATCTACGAGATGTCTCTGGTGTGGCTTCAACTGATGCCAAAACATTTACCTCAGATGCTTCATTTTCTTTGTTATATCTTTTTGATCTGGGTTTGTTCATCCATCTCTTATCTCTCTATCATCCATATCTTATCTCTCTATGTTCTCTCGGTATATCTTATCTCGGTAATACATTGTAATGCTTTAATTACAAGGATACCTTACGTGGTAACCTATCTGTCCAAATAGAGCTCTGCCGCTACATCAGAATCTTCGTTGGCTAATATAAAACATTTATTCATATCATATTTTTTAAAATAATCAAAATTTTGTTGTTCTGTCATGTTTAGCACCTACAGTGAATAAAAAAACAACACAGAAACTAGCACAGAAAAGACAATAGCGAAAATTTAACTGTATATGTGATTGCTACAAATTCGAGGTACGAGATTTTTTTGAAAATCAATTTTATTTTTTCCTGGCGTTAGATTTTAGAAAATCAAAAAACTAATTGCACCTTCTCATGGCTACTTTATTAGGTTTGCATAGCATAACTTTTTATCAAATTTTGTAGATTTCAGATTATTTAATTCCTTTTGTTTCCGTTTGTAATTTTATTTTTAAGACATATTATGTGATTGTTTCATATAATATGTTTTAAAAAAAATAAAATTGCAAATAGCGAATAAAAAATAATTAAATAAAAAGTGTATTTTACTATACCAAACCAAATCAAACCAAACCAACCAAACCAAATAAAACTGCATATAAGTGAACGGCGCACTAGTGTCAGAAATGCAAACGCGTATAAGCGAAACCGCGTACAAAAATGACGCGTAAAACGAGAGACTCCTGTATATTATTTCTGTGTGACACGTGGCGTTATTGTTCCGATATAGTCGCTACATGACATTGATCGGCTTTCGGGGATTGTTTCAGAGACAGCACCAATTTCCATGATAAGCGAGATTCTGGCTTTAACATAAATCGCTGTTCTCCCGATTGATAATTTTATATTGATCTCGCAATATACCGAGGGGTGCATTATAGTTAGAAACATAAGAATTTTATGCATGAAAATTATTCAATAGTTATTTATTATACAGGTATGTTTCAAACTCGACTCTCACATTGGGATATCGGAAAGAGATACAGGGTGGTATTATTGGCTTAAAATGAAGCAAAGTTGTCTCTCCAAAAAATCGTAAATGGGTATTTCGCCATTGTACTGCAAGAAAATCTGCAAAATAAAATAAAAAAAAAACTTATTTTTGTAAACACTTCCGCGTTAATTCAAACGAAAACTACTTGTCAGAAGTTAGGTTTACAGATATATACTTGCATAACGAATTTAAAAAAAAATGCTTAACGTTTCGAAAGTGTATCTTTCCGTCGTTGAAGCAAAAAAAAAAAAGAATAAAGAAAAACTATTTAAAATATTTAAATTCAACTATTCGAGAAAACTTTTTTTTTTTTTTTTTAATATTTATACGTCTACAAAAACCGCTGACGTTCCCGGTTAAATGACATTATATCAAGTTACACTCCAAATTACCACTACCTCATAACAATTACTTAATAAGGTAAAAACCAAAAAGCGCCAAACGTTCTGTATGATTATTTTAATTTTTACGTATGTTAAGTAGCATATTTTCCGACTATTATCCAAATCACCCTTAACGTAGCAATAACCAAATAAATTTTGTGCTTCCCTAAGATTCCAAAACAAAAAAAATGTTATAATTGAAATCAAAGAATGAAAAGTGAATTGATATTACCATAGAAACGCTCTTTGATTTTTTATGCTTCTTCATTAGGCATTTTGAAGATTGACTGTAAACATGCAGTAGACGGAGAGCTGGCTACATAAAAAACCTTATCATCGTTACATGGCCAATTTTTCTTGTGAAGTATCCTTTTGTGTTGCCATTACGAAATAGTCATGTCTGCCAGCGCGATTCCGGGGCTTAATTGAAACTTTAGTGAAATTTTGACACTACTAAAGGCCATAGTACTTCCAAAGGCCATAATTTAAAAAAAAATATGGCATACATGCATGCCAATTGGTGGAATGTCATATTTATTTATTTTAAAAGCCGTATACAAAAAGACAGATAAAAAGATCATGGCTCAGTCAGCGGCATAGACAAACAAATAAAAAGAGACTGACAAATCCCATGGTAAAGAGTGGGACCGCGTTCCCGTAGCGCAACTCAGAATAACAATTTTGAAACCAATTAGCAGGACCATGGCAGGACGTACGTCTTTATTGCTATCTTTCTTTATTATGTGTGCTTTATATGAAAAAAAGAAAGAGATAGCTATAAAACGTATCGTAAGACATTATCGCACATTCTGGCTGGCGGAAATTTAAATTAGTTATTATTAGTAGTATTCTTTCATTCTGAAACTGAGATTTTTCACTTAAACTGATTTAGGGAATATACTATACCACGTAAAGGGAACGTGGTGTAGGAATAAATCAGTTTAAGTGAAATTTGCAGTTTCTTTCCGAAAGAAAGAATACTACTATTATAAGGGAAATTATAAAAAGCAAAAATTGTCCTTGTTTTATAAACATTTATTTATACATAAAAATAAATAAACTTTTTATAATATAATAACAAAAAATAACAGTGTTTATTCCACCCACCTACCAATTTTATATGCAAAAGAACTGACTGTTGCAGGAAACGATCGGCCAATTTTTTTAAAGGACATTAAAAATCTCTTTTTCGAAAAAAATTGCCTAATTGGAACAACAAAGTGAATATCCAAGCAAAGAAGACTTTACGAGAATCATGATCCTGAACCATTTTCAAGTCCAGTTTTAATCCTAAAACAAAAGTAAAGTAGGTATATTAATAAAGTTTCTGGTTACTATAAACCAGCTATAAACTACCTACCCAAAAAATGGAAAAAATTAATTGTATTAATTTGTTATGTTAAGACAGGTTCGAAATATTTTTTGACACTACTACTTCTACTTTTTTAGAATATAACTTTCACTTATTTTTATTTTACTGCGTCTTTAACATATCTACCAGAGCAAGGGGGTACCAATACATATAAAAAAAAGATGATATTGGCTCCTGCAGCAAATAAATAACATTGGTATCACCTAAAATTATAAGTAACAAAATATAGTCATCACCTATTGAACAAAGGAATTTGTTCCCTATCCATATTCATAAGGCAATAAAATGGAGAGTTTAGAAAAAAGGTAATTAACAAACATGACGAATTGTCATGATGTTGTCATCTTGGTTGCATTGATGACGAAAAGGAAAGGCGATTGTTCTAATTTACTAATTTCTATTTAGAAATTACGTTTTATATGGCTGCTTCTTTTTCTCTTGTTATATTAGAATGAGATACTGTGCTCAATAGACGCAATGCACAGATCAACATAAATAGAACGAAATTTTGCGTTCTGAGTTGCGCTACGGGAACGTTGTCCCCCTCTTTGCCATTTAATTTGCCAGTCTCTTTTTATTTGTTTTGTTCAAGTTTTTAAATATAAACAAAAAAAAAAAAAAAAAAATTGAAATAAAATTGCATTTGTTGTTATGATAGTTATAGATGTTGTTTAGTATTGATAAAAACAAAAAGCTTGACAATAGTAAGATTCGGTGCTTGTCTCATAAGAATTTACAAAGGTTTTTTAAAACCACACAAAAAATGCAAGATGATAATGGTATTCCTATAGCAATTTGTGACTGAAGCTCAAGAATCAACTATACCCATTTATTGCCTGCGAAGACTAGAGAACATTACGAAAATGGGAAGTAAACTACAAACTTTTTGCTTAAATTTTCATATGAGTGGACATAACTACCATTATAAAATGATTGTGAATAAGAACGTTGATTATTATTCATTGTTCTCGGGCTTTATCATTATTAGAGCAGCCCAGCTATTCGCAGATAGTTTAGAATAGACACCAGCATTATGTTAGGCAAATCTAACTAACGAGATTGCTCGTACAAACTTCTGAAACTGTACCTATTATCAGTTTCCAAGTTGGATATTCGAAGATGAAGGGGAACTATCTATTAAGTGAGGAATGGGAAAGGGGACGAATAAGTTTTGTCATATAATTGAGTTACATTTAAAATTCAGATAGTTATATTCCTGAACTTGAGGGAGAGATTGATGTTTGTAACTTCGTCAACCTTGTTGCAAAAGACCCTGGTATTTCTTCACTGAAAAAGATCTAATCAAAGAACTTTTGAAACATATATATTTGATCGTGTAATTTTTTTCGTATCCTTTCATGGCAGCTTAAAAGATGCCCAAGTCACAATCGTGCTTCTTTTTAATGATAACTCAAATTTTTCAAATGGTACGAGGCTGGCTCAGCATATTTGGAAAAATGCATTTTTCATGAATAATTTGGTACCACTTGGTGTTTGGAGTAAAATTGCCTTAACGTTTATTTATGGCCATTTTTAAATTGAAAAATGTCAAAAGTTGACATATAATATATCATTGAAAAGTCATTTTCTATCATATACAGTAAAAAATACCGATGGCGCCATTTAAGATCAAAAGTTGTTGTCAATTCCGCAGAAATAGGTAGTGACCGAAAATAAATGAAAATGTCTATCTATCCTGATTTATGTCCTATACTAACATACCAATCTCGTTTTTTATCTAAAAATTAAAAAAGTTATAGAAGTGAACCACTTTTCAGAAACACCCGGTATATTTATTTCTAAAAATGTGTAATGGTAAAATTTCATTTCCGGTGTCAAACTTCCTATTAAGTAGTAATTTTTAATTTCAGAATCCCATAATTCCGGTTTTTAATAAAAAATAATCATAAAGGTCTTTATTAGCAAAAATGAAATTATATGAGAAGTCTAAAAAAGTTTAAAATTAAAATTATAAAATCTTTCTTTGTGTAAACAAATTAGTTGTAAATGTTTTTCACTATCCCAGTCAATAAGTGCGTCTCCCATTGTCGAATACTCGGTAAAAAATAAAAATCACAGATGGACGCCCGAAATTAAATGAGACCCCTTCCAAGTGTCCGGTACAATGTCCGCCGAAGTGCACGCCATTCGCTCTTTTTGATTTACCGACAGCCGTCGGAAAAAGAACGCGCACGCTCTGGCGTACAAGCCAGCCGTTCGGCGCTCCGCGCTACGCGCTCCTTCATAGGCCTAGGCTAGCTGTGCTTGTTGGCTTTATTATTTATAAATCTACCTAACTCACAATTTTCACTTAGTATCTGTTTAATTATATATGTTCGCGAACATTTTGTTCGAGTAGCTTGGACGCGGCTTTACATAGCAAATATCATTTTGAAGAGTGGAATTTGAAACGTTTGAAACACCCGGTATATAGTTATATAGAAACATGATTAAATTATTAAATATTAGTCAGTTTAGTATCTATCAATACTGTTAATACAAGTAATGCAAAAACATTCAGATTTATCTCAAGACATTATGAATTGTTCAAGTGTGTTTCGTTTAGTATCGTAAGAAGTACATAACACTCTGTAGACTATACCGTCTTAATTAATTGTGCCTGCATAAGCAGTAGAGATAAAATAATTGTATACTGCGAAGATCTAATTACTGAAACCATGGGAATCCGAGCATAATATTATAGCGTGCACTTCCTAGACTTAAAAGTATTTAATTAAAAAGAAATTTGATCAACCTTAATTCTTACTATGCTATTAATATACACGCAAGGACGTTTACTATATATATCGAAAACTAGTGTTGTAAAATGCTAAAGAATTTTATTTTGGGAGCCTTTCTACGAGAACGAACGAGAATACATGGGCAATAACGGGCAAATGTAGAAAACTTAAGGACATCAGCTTGATATAATACAATTTTCGCATTTTCTGTGAGACTCAGTAAACGATATTGGACTATGGATTCAGTAAATGATATTGTTTGTTCAGTAAATGATATTTTCAAAAATTTTTTTTTTTTTTTTTTTAATAATATAACAACAAACCAGTCAAGAGTGTGACATCATGGATCACTGAGCGATCCCTTTCTGACTAATACGGAGTTAGGCAGGGATGTGTGTCTTAGCGCCTCTCCATTATAGTGGACAGCAAACTGCAGGAGAGAGGATTGGGCATTAGATACAGGTATGACGGAGATCTGTTCAACATAAAAGACAGGGCAAAACACGTAGCCAAACCATCACAGAAATTCAATACGCTGTTGACTGCGCTCTAGTTGCATACGAGGTAGAGTTTATTTTAGTTTCTCTGTAAGCACCTATTCAACAATTTTCTCTTATAAATTGTTAGCATCAATATTAGAAGATCTATTTTTTAAAGATTATCTTTATTTTGGTAATAAATATAACTACAAACCAAACTTTAAAAATAAAGTTCTTCAATTAATATAGAATATGAAATAGTGCAATTGCCAAGTATTATATACTCTGCATATAAATTACGTTGAATGAAAGTTTTTTTTTTTTCTGTGTGTGCGTTTCCTCCAGGCAGGGAAATTAAAAGTATCGTAGCGCCATCCTGTATTTACATCCGCTGATTACTAATGATGTATGGTCCGTCGCGTCGTGGATAGTGCTACTGCTACCGTGGCGCATCTACGCTATAGCGTACTTTATGGATAATTTATGTTATAGAATTATTTATTTACCGTAAGAATCCGGCAGGAAAACGTGGCGGCTTAGAACAGATTATTCAATCGTTAGGTTAATAAACACGGTGAGAGTGGAATAACCAGGGGCGTAGATAGGTGTATGCTATGGGGGTGGTACTATGGTTAAGTCGCAAAAAAAATCACCGTCGGAATTTTTTGTCGAATTAAAACGACGGCGATTTTTTTGTCTTCAAAAAGATAAAAAACATAACAAACAATTAAAATATAGATTTGTAAATAACATAAACAAAAATGAAGCAACGACGTTTATTAGTTAATTTTCTATAAACTATAAATAAAAACTCTAAACTATCAAAAACTATAAAAACTATAAATAAAACTACAAAACAAAATCAAGCCCCGGAATCGCGCTGGCAGACATGACTATTTCGTAATGGCAACACAAAAGGATACTTCACAAGAAAATTAGCCATGTAACGATGATAAGAGTTTTTATGTAGCCAGCTCTCCGTCTACTGCATGTTTACAGTCAATCTTCAAAATGCCTAATGAAGAAGCATAAAAAATCAAAAGGCGTTTTATGGTAATATCAATTACCTTTCATTCTTTGATTTCAATTAACATAACATTTTTTGCTGTTTTGGAATCTTAGGGAAGCACAAAATTTATTTAGCTCAATGCTACGCTATGATTTGGATAATAATAGTCGGAAAATATGCTACTTAACATACGTAAAAATTAAAAAATAATCATACAGAACGTTTGGCGCTTTTTGGTTTTACCTTATTAAGTAATTGTTATGAGGTAGTAATTGCTAATTTGGAGTGTAACTTGATATAATGTCATTTTAACAGAACGCCAACGGTTTTTGTAGACGTATCTGTATTAAAAACTAAAGTTTTCTCGAATAGTTGAATTTAAATATTTTAAATAGTTTTTTCTTTATTCTTTGTTTTCCAACGACGGAAAGAGATACACTTTCCGAAACGTTAAGCATTTTTTGTTCTTTATGCAAATTTATATCTGTAAACCTAACTTCTGACAAGTAGTTTTCGTTTGGATTAACGCGGAAGTGTTTACAAAAAAATAACTATTTTATTTTGCAGATTTCTTGCAGTGCGAAATACCCATTTACGATTTTTTGGAGAGACAACTTTGCTTCATTTTAAGCCAATAATACCACCCTGTATCTCTTTCCGATATCCCAATGTGAGAGTCGAGTTTGAAACATACCTGTATAATAAATAACTATTGAATAATTTTCATGCATAAAATTCTTATGTTTCTAACTATAATGCACCCCTCGGTATATTGCGAGATCAATATAAAATTATCAATCGGGAGAACAGCGATTTATGTTAAAGCCAGAATCTCGCTTATCATGGAAATTGGTGCTGTCTCTGAAACAATCCCCGAAAGCCGATCAATGTCATGTAGCGACTATATCGGAACAATAACGCCACGTGTCACACAGAAAATAATATACAGGAGTCTCTCGTTTTACGCGTCATTTTTGTACGCGGTTTCGCTTATACGCGTTTGCATTTCTGACACTAGTGCGCCGTTCACTTATATGCAGTTTTATTCATTCCATATTAGATAAGAACGGTAATCGCAAAAGAATTTCCGATTCACGTGATCAACTTTGAGTGACAAGCGATGGCGTCAGGGATACCAGATTGTGAGGCATTTATGAGATGTAGAATGTAGAATGAGTAAGAGGGGGGGGGGGTTAATCACTGCGACCTTAAAGATCTATTGTGCCCCCTTCCTTGAGTCATCACAAAGTCTATAACCCATCATAGCTCTGTTGAAGAGGGGACAGGGTATTTCCCATCCTCCTCTGACAACAGTTCTTCCTCCGAGGGTACACACACTTCCATGGTTGGAGATTGGCCCTCCATGCCGCCCTTCACAGTCGAGGAGCTTGCCTCCGGCTGAGGAACCCGTGAGGTGGAGGCTGGAGGATCTGTCTCCATTTTCTCCACCTCTTTAACTTGGTCTCTCCTTAGACCTGATACCGGTGTTGTCTTGTATCTATAATAGAGGATATGTCCCTCCTTCTCTATTGCCTCCTTGGATTTGAGGTCAATTCCTATTGTGAGGACCTGACCATGACCCTCCTCCCTCTAATGTCCTTACATTGAAGTTCTGACCCTGGATAAGGCTCAGCAAGTAGGTGGTGTTTTTTCCTCTTGTTCCTCGGCAGAAAGATTGTGATGGCTGCCCCTTTAGGGTTGTTTTGTCCCTTCACTGCAACCAGTTCTGGCCCCTGCCAATTTTTAAGCTTAGGTGCGATTTCCACCAACCAATTCGCCGATTCTTGAGATACACAATCATGAGGATCATGCCCACCTGAAAGTGTATCCCCGCAAAACGCAGCTGACCCACATTTTGTAGATCGTTGTGTCTCGATCCGATTGCCACTACTTCGTCCAGTATAGCCTCTTCTAGAGACGTTTGCTGGTCGGTGGTCAGAGTAACCTCTGGGAAATTGGTGGTCAGAGCAACCTTTGGCAGCACCTCTATTTTCATTTGTCCAGCAATAGCGGCAAAGCTGGTGATGCGTCCCTGCTTGCCTCCCGGTGTTGGACGGCTTTCCATCCTGGTTTTTTTCTCTCTCTGCCGAAGAAGAAGTGAGAGGTCTTCGCTTCCTCTCTTGCCCTTTGATGGAGATGAGTCAGGTTGTTTCTTGGTTTCTTTACTCTCTCCTTTTCGGAGGAGTGTTTTCGCTTTTACTTCCTCTGGAGCAAGTCTTTCGTGGAGCAGTCGGAGGTATCTCCGTGCTTCTGCTCTGATAAGACCTACTCTCAGAGGATCGTCTAGCCCGCCTGGTTGACCCAGGCCGGGTAGACGAAATGGTAGCTTTTGTCGCTTATTGGGTCTAGAGGTAGGCTCCCGACCCTTGCTGGAGAAGGTTGTAGCCACTTGTGGAGGATGATCCCAAGCATTGTTGTTTCCTTTGAATTTGGTCACTTGGAACCTTCATTTGTAATGTTCCCAGTGTCGCTAGGGGGCTTCCCCACAGCTTCACCGGTGGTGTTTTTAATGCTAGATCTCATAGTGTTTCCACGAGTCGCTAGGGATACTCCGTCCACTTCTACAGAGCCCCGCATGTAGAAGTAAGGGATAAATACAATGGGGTGCCCCCTGATGCCCTATGGTTGAGGCCAGTAATGGCTAGTCCTCTATCTAGCTACGCATCCCTTTGACCTGATCCCGCCATCGTAGGATTTAGATTTTTAGTGAGGTTGTCTCCTCTTGGTCCAGGCGGTTAAGCCAAGACCCCCCCACACTCTCTATCCGCGAGACATGACTACAGTCAGTAGAGGGTGCCTGGTGTGATAGACAGGGGTAGCCTCGTCCGGCATCGTTATATGTCCTGGTGCAATTCCCTGGCCACGACACTACAGCCAGGGACAAGACGATGAGTGAGATGCTTATTAGACCAAGCCAGGCGCTAGGGGGATTCCCCCAGCACCTGACCAAGAGCTTCCCCACCAACTACAAGGTCTTGCATCTCCTAGGGGAAGATTTATGAGATGAATCTTAATGTAAAATTGGGAAACAATATATTTATTATATAATTTTTTAAATATTTTTACGTTTAATTTTTAGTAATTAAATGGTTAGGTTGAGTTGACATTATGATAATTGTCAAATAATAAACGACAAGGTTGTTGAACACGGCGCAATGTCACCAATATAGCGATAATAAAATTTGGTTTAAACCTTTGAATAAGAAGACTAAGGAAGGAGCATAATGCTATCCATGTATTCATGCATGGTGGGCGGAAAAGCCACCATAAAAGCTCTCTAGGGTGGGGATCCTTGACAGTTCTGTTTGACGATTCATTTGACACATTTGAATTTGATTTGAAATTTTGTGGATTTGTCAGTCTTTATGGAGCTTATTTTATGTTATTTATTATTTATTCTACTACTGATAGTTGTATAAAGGTAGTAAATCTAGATGGAAATTGTGGCAGAACTTAAATTAACAGTGACACTATCGCGATTTATCGAAAAAGACTCTAAAATAGTTGGTTGTGTAGCGTGCGGTAGATCTCGGCAAAAATTGAGTGAAATAATGGAACAACTTTTCGCTAGTAAGTGACTATATAATATACATACGTGTAGTAAACCGATCATTTATGAAATTCACTTAAATTAACTAAATTATATATTTTTCTTGCATTTTAGCTTTTATTTATTACTTGTCAAAGATTAGATGTCAAAGAATTTAGATACGTTAATTTGACTTACCTGCTTCAGTAGCGTATCGGATGTTTGTGTTAATAAATACCTATTATAACATCTATTTTTATTAGAATTATATATTTTTATGACAATTTTAATAACTACCAACATTTATTCACAACGTAAAATAAAACAACAAATTATTGAGTCTACTCCACGTCTACCCTACATCATAGTTTTACATTTTTTAAATACAATTAGAACGACACTGATAAACCGCAATTTAAGTCGGCCATATTTGAGGCCCATCGCGGTGTACCTAAGATTTTTGATATGCTCCTTCCTTAGTCTTCTTATTCAAAGGTTTAAACTAATTTTTGCAGCTTTAATCTAAATAAAATATATGTTAGAATCATTTGTTCTATAAAGTGAAATGAAGAGGTGCTCGGTATCTTAAACTATACAACAAATCATTACTGTTTTTTTCTGTCAACTAAATTTAATGTACCTACTCTTTAAAGAATGCCATATTATCAACATAATATATTATCCTTTACAGAAGCCATTAAACGACTTAAGAAACATCGATCTCAAATACCATACTGGATATAAGCAGAATTCGAAAAAAATCAGAAAATGGTTCTCAGGTGATTCCAAAGCGCGTTCTAATAAAACTACGGGCAAATTGCTATAACAAATCAGAGCAAAATTGTGCTGGTTCGGTCATTTTTTCCAACCGGCACAACCACGATTAGCAATAAATCAAGACCGAAGGCGTTGCTAATAATCGTGATATTCACGGTGATCTAACACTTTCCCTGATCGTCGTTTGTCGGCTGGAACATGATGGGAATTACAAGAAAATTACATGGTAATGACCTTGGGGAAGAGTTCGCTCGCCTCTCTTTGTAAGATAATATATCATTCATTCGGACTGTGTTCTTTACAAAGTTTGTTCAGAGAGATAATGCGGAACGATCAACAACGATTGAAATAATTTACAAAAGTGTGTTAGAAGATTTTAGGAGTAGTGATTGTTACTGATGATAATCCAAATTATTGATAGAAATTTTTTTACCAAATTACGTCAAATCATTGAGGTCTTTTCTTTATCTTCTTGCCATCGATATAATATTTTTCAGTAAAAACTGACTATTTTTGAATTTTTCTTGGCGTTTCTTGCTGTCTCGTTCAATTTCATTTTGTCTCGAGCTATTTCTACAACGTGTCGGTATCTATACCCGAGACAAAGGATTTTTTCATAAATATAAGAAAAATAAGTAAACCCAGACGTACCCAAGCAACACACAGTGGTATATACCGGGTGTCCCAGAAATAAGTGCAAGTATTTTAAGATAAAAAACGAGATTTGGTATGTTAGTATACGACATAAATTAGGATTGACTGACGTTTTCAATTGTTTTGTCACTTCCTGTTTCACCGGAAATTACTACAACTTTTGATTTTTAAATGTCATCCTCGGTATATTTCTACTTTATTCGATATAAAATGACACTCTGATTAGAATGACATATCATATGTCAACTTTTGACATTTTCACTTTAAAAAATCGTATTTTAAATTTCAATCTAGAGTGCCATGGCTGTGTTAAAAATACTAATTTTTAATCAAGGAACCTTGGAAAAATAGATTTAATCGTCTAATGTCATTCGTGTCTTGTTCTGACAAAAAATGCATATACATCTAGAAATAATAAGAAAAAACAGCAACTGATAAATGTTTAAATAAACTTTTCAAATTTCAATCCTTCATATTTTCTCAATGACTAGACCGATTTTCAAAAACAAAGCCGGAAAGTATAGATAATAGAAAGCCCTTTTCATTGCGGTACCATTTGACCCCCTTCCCATTTGAAAAAAATTGTGGGATGACACCCCCGCTTAGAGGGTTGAAGATTTTGCAATCATTTTGGGGCAAAAGTTGTCCCCCTCACAAACAAAATTGACGTGTTTTTGAATTTTCTGAAAAAAAATTACCCTGGCCGTTATGCCTTGCGGAACGTTTTCGATGGGCCACCCTGTATAAATACATACGTTCATATTTTTTCTCTGTTATAGTATATAATTTTATAGAATCGTTTAAACTAGTCCAGTTGTCTACTAGAATAAGAAAGTTTGAAAGCTTCTGAAAAATGGAGAAAGTGTAAACAATATATTAGACAGTTACTGATGAAGTGTTTAATATATACTTGCTATTAATAAAAAAAACTTGCCAACAACAAACTTTTATTTAATCCATGTACTAAAAGGAATAACAAAGTTTAGGTTTAAGTAAAGTCTATTTTTTTAAAAAACTTTTGCAAACATTTTAACCGAACGCCAACGTCAAAGTGTTCTCGAATAGTTGAATTTAAATATTTTAAATAGTTGTTTTCTTTATTCTTTGTATTTTTTTTTGCTTCCGACGACGGAAAGAGATAAACTTTCCGAAACGTTAAGCATTTTTAAGCCAAACATTCGTATTTGAATGGTTTATTCTCTTGGACTAAATGGTAGATTATTGTTTTATAATTATGGTGCCGTATTGTTAAAAGGAAATAACTTTTCAAATAAGAGCTAAAACTACATTACTTTTTTGTACTAGTAATATAAAATGTCAATTTAAAAGTACTAGTTAAACATTTTAAAATAATACTTTTTACGACGTTTGCAGAAACAAATATACGAGGCATGTTTTTTAAGTAAGTACCGTTTTGCGATTCCGCCGCCGCAGCGCTACGGTCGGCGTTCCGCGCATGCGCGCTGGTTACCTACATCTCTTGTCTATGCACAGACGCCAGTACAGTCTGATTCTTCATTGTATACGTTGTTTATTGAGTGTTTAAGATGCCTCCGACAATCGTGAGCCCCGCCGATTGTGAAGTACGGGCTGTCATACGATTTCTTAGTGCTAAAGGCGTAAAACCGATCGATATTCATCGTGAGATCTGTGAAGTTTACGGACAAACCATTATGAGTGATGGAATGGTAAGGAAAAGGGTGAGAGCATTTAAAGATGGCCGCACAAATGTGCATGATGAAGAACGGAGTGGGCGTCCTTCGGTCGTTAATGAAGATTCGGTGCAGAAAGTGGACAAAGAGGTGAAAGAAAACAGACGCTTTACAATTTCATCATTGTGCGACTACTTTCCTCAATGTTCTCGTAGTGTTTTGTATCGCATTGTGACCGAGAACTTGAATTACCGGAAATTGTGTTCACGTTGGGTTCCGAAAATGTTGATGGATTTGCACAAAACCCAACGTTTAGGCAGTGCATTGACTTTCCTTGAGCAGTACCACAATGAAGGTGAAGATTTTTTAGACAAAATTGTTACTGGTGACGAAACATGGGTGGCCTACGAAACACCAGAATCGAAACAACAGTCCATGGAATGGCGACATTCATCATCACCCAAAACAGTGAAGTTTAAGCAAACAATTTCTGCCCGGAGAATCATGTGCAGTTTTTTGGGACAGAAAAGGAGTATTGCTAGTGGAGTTTCTGCCTCGTAATGAGACAATCAATGCAGCATCTTATTGTGAGACATTGAACAATCTGCGCCGTGCAATCCAAAACAAAAGACGTAGCAAGTTGAGTAAGGGTATTGTTTTGCTGCATGACAATGCCCGTCCACATGTGGCTAATCGGACCAAAGATCTCATCAAATCTTTTAAGTGGGAAACTCTAGATCATTCTCCATACAGCCCTGATCTGGCGCCCAGTGACTACCAATTATTCCTGCACTTGAAGAAACACCTGGGCGGTCAGCGTCTTCAAGACGATAACGAAGTCAAAACAGTTGTGATACAGTGGTTAACCAGTCAGGCGGCAGAATTTTATGAGGAGGGTATTGGTGCCACGTTATGACAAGTGCCTCAATATTCACGGAAATTATGTAGAAAAGTAGATTAAGGTACAGGCTTTCATGTAAAAATAAAATTATTGCGATATCTTTGCACGTTTTTTTTAAATTCCAAAACGGTACTTACTTAAAAAACATGCCTCGTATTTGGTCGGCTTTTTACTTGTTCGGAGAAAAAAAAACTAAAACTTTGGTCTTTTCGCCTTAATTACATATCCAACGCATTCTCTGTCCGAGGTGACCGAAACAGAACAATATCTTTAAAATGAAATTCTGAAACTTGACAGGAATGCCGTTGTCGGGCGTGTGTACACGAGTAGATGTCGCCCACCCTACGACTTTGAAGCTGACGGAAAAGCCTTTTAGACCGTATATAGTGTGCTAGGAAATGGAAAAACAAGACATGCTCTGCTGAAATTGTTTTGCAGATCCTTTTTGAATGTCGTACACGTAGCGGTGTTATTGTGAATTTAGTTTTTTATTTTACTATTTTAGTTCATCTATTAAAGATAATATTACACACAAACAGTGGCGTAACTATCGATGTGCCGTGTGTGCGAAGCACACGGGCCCGTGCCGCATTTCCATATCTATCCCATGCTATCGCGAATCAAGCAGAATCCTTCTGTTTGTGATGAGGATATCTATGAAATGTCAGGTTCTATACCTTAAATACCCCGATGATATTGCCTATACGATTTCTTCTCAATTACTCTCCTTCAGGCAATGTTTCCGAAATAATGTATATGAAATCAATTGCATTTTTGAACTCTCTGAATTTATTTTAATTAAAAACCTTTCATCGTCTTCTAGTTTCAGCGAGATTTTAACAGCGTGTCATATTTTTCTCACCATACCTGTTTCTGTGGCCTCGGCTGAAAGATCTTTTTCCTAATTAAAGCTTGTCAAAAATTATTTAAGAAATACTATGGGCGAAAAACGGTTATCAGCTTTGGCAATTATTTCAATAGAAAATGAAGTTGCCCGTACAATAGACATTGGTAATATTGTGTCAACTTTCGCCCATGCTCAAGCAAGGAAAAAAGAATTTTAACATGTTCATGTTCCTATTTACATTGTTTATTTTAATTTAGTTAGTTTTGTTGGTGTTTTTTGCTTGTCAAAAATTATTTAAGAAATACTATGGGCGAAAAACGGTTATCAGCTTTGGCAATTATTTCAATAGAAAATGAAGTTGCCCGTACAATAGACATTGGTACTATTGTGTCAACTTTCGCCCATGCTAAAGCAAGGAAAAAAGAATTTTAACATGTTCATGTTCCTATTTACATTGTTTATTTTAATTTAGTTAGTTTTGTTGGTGTTTTTTGTTTTGTTTTTATTTTTTTTTATTTGATATTTTATATGTTTTGGGTTACATATATTCTGTGTTGCAGTAATAAATAATACTATATAAAAATTAATTTGATAATGTCATATTATTCAGATTAGTATATAAGTATTGAAATATGTAGGTGTAATAGGGGGCCCGGTAAAATTTTTGCACACAGGCCCGTGAGTCTGTTGTTACGCCACTGCACACAAACAAACGTATATGAAATCACTCTTTAGTTCAGACTAAATTTCTTGCAGGGAAAAAAATTGGTACACTGATAAAAAAGATAGACTTAAACTAAAGTCGTCATCGTTCATGAAAAAAAAATTAGTGGCAAGAGAATTTATTTTAGCGTAATAGAAAATATTTTGCCTGAAGAAAAACTCTCTTAACTCAAGAAAAGTGGTTCTCTTGAAAAAATCGAAAATTTCTCTTGAATCTATTTTCATTCAACCAAGTGCAAGTTACTTTGTTTTAAGATAATGACAAAAATACGCCAGAAAGTACTTCATTCAAGAAACATGGCCATTTTTCCAATAGCTAAATACTCTTTTGATGAAAAATAATAACGACACGCAAAGACGATGACGAAGGACGGTATATACAATCAGTTGGCAGTCCGATCAGTCGTACGTCGCATTTCATAGGTCGCACATCATAGTACGCACGGGTTTTGTTGCTTGGAATTTTGCATAATTTGCTTTTTAAACGCATATCGTATAACAAATTAGTGCGATCGTTATTAACATGCATTTGTCATTTTTGATGGACAAATTTTAGGATATTATATTCTTTAAAGGAATTTCTGAAAAAATGGAAATTAGAGCATTTATTTGCTATATTTGAAGGTAAGAGACATTTACCTAATGCACCTGTTTAGATAATGCATGCGTGACTATAGATAGAATAAGAATATAGGTATCGATTTTTTTATGCAAATAATTACAAAAATTTTCGACTTTCAAGTCGTCGTATTAAAAAATTCAAAATGTGACCAAAGCTTATCATTTTAATAATTTATTTGCTTTACTTTGATTAATCTGATGTAACATTTTTTTGTAATTTGTAGAGCGATGAACCACCCCAAAGAATACCAAAGTGTGAAGAAGCAGAAATAACTACGAGACAGATTACTTACTACAGACCAGGAAAACCTAAATTCATCAGAAAATAATATACCTCGTAATATGCCTGTACATGATGTATAGACTTCTCTTAGATCAAAATAAATTTTAGTTGAGTCAATAGTATTCGCTATTGGTTTAAGAAAAGTGTCCCTTTAATCAAGAAATGTCCCTTTTCAATCAAGAATTTTTGCATGAATCAAAGAGACTATTGTTCTTGTAGCAAGAACTTCTTTGCATATTAATTTTGGGTCAAGAGTGAAATACTTTGGACAGATAGATTCTTCTATTCTCTAAAGTAATTTTTTAAAGCTTATGAAAAGATAGTTAATGTTTTGGGCAAAGAAACGTCGTTCTTGACCCTATTGAAAAGCGCCAATCTTTTGAGTCAAAGTCAGTGTATACAACTTTAAGGTTTTGTTGTAAATAAACATGATAATAAAGAAGAAACGACTGCTGCGATTTATTTTCTTGTAAATTTTGCGTTCAGAAGAAAAATCGCGATTGTCCGGTAATTTTCATTCGGTTATGTTGGATTAACAGATGTACAGAGGAGGGGAAGAATATTTGCTGTCATTGAACAAGGAATGCCACATAATGAGACGTGGCAGAGATATTAAGCGTTACCCAGGATATTATTTTTCGTCTATCTCCTATAGAAAAAGGTGTTTCCATTTAAAAGCGTCGAATTTGATCCACCCTGTACAGTGTAAAGCCTCTCTTATGATTTACAGCGTTTGCATCTTTGATTTATAGCTCGCCTTCCTCATTTGTTAAACAGGTGGCGTTCGATTTGGCCGTTCTCTCGTATCTAATTAAATCTATTCTTAATTGAATCGGCCTTTTCTTTATTAACATAGTATGAAGTCGATTATGTAGATGAAGTTGTTAGCAGTCGAGACGATTTACTACAAGTTTTCATTGTCGAGTAAGTTGGTATAGAAAATTGAAATGCAGCTGTGGCCAGAAATTTATTCCTGGCATTGTTTTCTGTTTTTTAGTGTTTAGAGAATTAAATAATAGTTTAAATTAAACAGGCATACTGGTGGTATTTTTACGGATTTTGTGGGTCCTCTACTTCAAAACACACGATGATAACACTTAACGAATTTATTTTCTACCAAGAAACACACACTATATCAAAATATTTATAAACTATACAGGGTTGTTCACCACATACGACACGGAGTATTGTAACTAAACGATTAGATTATTACAAATTGTAAGTTTTAGGTTCGTTGAAGGACTATCAGAGCTACAATTTAAAAATATTTTTACAAGATACGAGTGTCCCAAATAAGTAAAAAATATTATAGTTGTATTTTTTTAAATAATAATAAAACACCCTGTATATTATTCTATATTTAGATTCTACGATTGAAATAAAGGTAAATTTGATTAAGGTTTATCATACTTAAACCTTGCCGTTTTTGAAATATTTTCAATTTTATGAAATTGCAGTAAAAAATTTAAGGCTTTAATTCTCTAAGGGTATCAAAGTTTTTAATACTAAATATTTACTGAAGATTATTTATTGATCAGATATTGTGTTGCAATAATAAAAATTTTACTACATTATACAGAGTGTCCAAAAATTTATATTAAATAATTACTAGCTTTAAACGGCAATAACTTGTTTAATTTAAATAGAACACCCTATATATTTTACGTGAATCAGATGCACAGTGTAATTGTCTATCAAATTGTATTGTTCCATTTTTTACCCACCTCTTCAAGTTTTCATAGAAAATGCATTTTCTTATAATTTAGACCTCATTTATCACTATATCCATGGAATATTGACATTTTAACTTATTTTTAAAGATATAACAAATTTTCAAAGGGTACAGATACTAATATTGTCGATATACCTAGTTCGCTTATTTAATTAAAAAATAAAAAATCTGTTTAAATATTTTTTGTTAAAGAGGACCAATTAATATGATCCCAGTATTCAAACTACATTATTTGAGTGTTTACGTTGTAATAATAATTGCTCCAAATACTTAAACTGAATTTTGTGTGTGTATTAGACAGTGTGGCAAAAAGCAACACCTTATAAATTTTACTTCATTTATTGACGAATGCTTAAAAACACACATTCATTTTTATAACTTATTATTATATTGATTTCTGAGCCAAATCCTCATTTATTTAGAATAATTTTTTAATTAAAACAATTTATAAGTATGTAATTAACTAATTTTTGGTGTTTTTGGTAGGAAATAATGATGGTATATTTAATTGGTATACTCTTTTATAAATATTTAAATAGTTTATTTTGTATGCCAATGGGCTTGCAATATTTACCACCTGTACATTTTGTACATATTATGGTGCTATAAAAAATCTGAAATGTCAATATTCCATGGGTATACTTATAAATGAGGCCTAAATTATAAAAAATGCATTTTCTAAGAAAACTTGAAGAGATGGGTAAAAAATGGTGTAATAAAATTTGATAGACAATTACATTGTGCATCTGATTTACGTAAAATATATAGGGTGTTCCATTTAAATTAAACAAGTTATTGCCGTTTAAAGCTAGTAATTATTTAATATACATTTTTGGACACTCTGTATAAGGTAGTAAAATTTTTATTATTGCAACACAATATCTGATCTATAAATAATCTTCAGTAAATATTTAGTATTAAAAACTTTGATACCCTTGGAGAAATAAAGCCTTAAATTTTTTACTGCAATTTCATAAAATTGAAAATATTTCAAAAACGGAAAGATTTAAGTGTGATAAACCTTAATCAAATTTACCTTTATTTCAATCGTAGAATCCAAAAATAGAATAATATACAGGGTGTTCCCTTTAAAAAAATATAACTATAATATTTTTTACTTATTTGGGACACTCTGTATCTTGTAAAAATATTTTTAAATTGTAGCTTTAATTGACCTTCAACGAACCCAAAACTTACAATTTGTGAAAATCTAATCGTTTAGCTACAATACTCCGTGTCGTATGTGGTGAACAACCCTGTATAGTATGGGTACAATATTTTTGGTTTTAAACACTTAAATTCACATAGAGAAATGAATCATGGTCATCAAGAAGGTGCTCGGTGGCGTAGAGGTACAGGCTCTCGTCTATATTACGAAGGTTTTTTAAGAGTTTTTTCCTCCAACACCAACATATATATTAAAGTATAGCACGTCGGCATTGCCTCTATACTCCCAATGCATGTGTGAGCAAAAGCGGAACATGCAGTCCTCGTCCGGTCAATAAAAGAGCTACCTAGGGTACCGGCCCCCCTGTTCACAGGGTTCGCTTAGGTGGTTGAGTGCTTCGTCAGGAGAACAACATACCATCTTATCATGTTATTTTATTTATTGTATATATTGTATATAGCACCTTTTTATTGTATTTAAGGAGACATTCTCAATAAATGCTTTGAAACTTGAAACTTGGCTCTCGTCTACCAATCTCAAGGTGTGGGTTCGATTCCCACACCCGGCATTTCATCAGCCGACTATTTTTATTAAAATAAAAATATTTTGGGTACCTAGGTCGACTCAGCCTTAAATAAGTACTTGGAATTTACAATCCTGAGGTAATAATAGGCGGTTGAAGCGTAGTGCTAGCCACATTACCTTCCTTGTATACCGAACGGCTCTAGTATAGCAAGCTGTACCTTGCTACTTCCAAGGCGTTAAACGCTATATACGGGAGCTATTATTATTATTAGAAATGAATTATTAAAATTGTTACTGCATTTTCGCAAAATCATAAATACACTACTCAAAACAATTATGGCATATTTGAAAAATAGTTATTTTTTATACAAGACGATAAAATGGTATTTTATCGTCGACCCAAAAGATTCATTTTCGGGAAGCGATAATGCAATTTTATCCTCGTATATAAAACAATATTTTTAGCCGACCATACCAATAGGTATGGTAGGGTATTAGGATCGGCAAAAAAAAGTTTTTTTAATTTCACTCAAAATGAGTTACTTGGGTCATAAATGACCTAAATACAAAATATTTTCATGGTGTCTGTCTGTCTGTCTGTCCGTCCGTCTGTCCGTCTGTAACACGATAACTCAAAAACCGCTGAACCGATTTTAACCAAATTTGGCACAAAAATACTGTGGCACCCGAGAATCTGGCCAGAAATGGCTCAAGGATAAATAAATAAATTACCAACAGATAGTCAGGCTGACGCGACAAACGCCATATCCAAACTCTCTCTCTCTCTCTCTCTCTCTCTCTCTCTCTCTCTCTCTCTCTCTCTGTCTTTATTCCTACAAGAGGAATGTAGTGGTCAGGTGATGTGTGAGGTTTGTCTCCATAATTCCCTGTCTTGTGCTTCATGTACAAGCGTGTGCAGTGGCTTGTGGGTGATCTTTGATAACTGGTCTATCCATCGGGAGGTCGAGCGGCCTCTTGGTCTTCTTCCCGGAACCTTGCCCTGTATAATGAGTTTTCCATACAGTCAGTATCCCTCCTCATAACGTGACCGAAATATTTAAGCATACGTGACTGTATAGAAGTTCAGTTCTTGGATCATGGATTCATTGGTTCGCCGGGCAGTCCAGGGAATTCTGAGCATTCGTCGCCGACAGTACATCTCAGTTGCGTCAATTTTTTTCATTTCTGACTGTCTCATCGTCCAGGACTCGGAGCCATACATTAATATAGGAAATATTAGGCAGTGAATAAGCCTTTTTTTAAGTGTTTAGATATGTTTTTGTCTCGCCATATCTTTGAGAGTTTTCGCACTGCCGCTTTTGTCATTTCACATCTTCTTCTTATTTCCCCTTCTAACGATTCCGTGTTGTTTATAAGTGACCCAAGATATATTTATTGACTTACAACCTCAAAACGACCAATGCTCACTACATCAGGTTTGTTGTTGTTTTGCCTGTCGATAATCATAATTTTTGTTTTAAAGGGATTAATTTCAAGTTCCAGTTTCTCACTTTCGTCTTCAACCAATTTTAGAAACTGCAGTAACTCTTCTACGTTTCCCGCTAGAAGGACCGTATCGTCTGCAAATCTGAGGTTGGTAATTTTGTGATCATTAATTGTTGTCCCCCCTTGCCAATGTTCCAATGCCCTTCTCATGATATATTCAGTATATATATTGAATAACTGAGGAGACAGTATGCACCTCTGCCTAACACCACAGGTAGGCTGGAAGTCTTCCGAACTAACGCCATTGATGATAATTCTACTTTTGGTATTTACATAGAGATTCTGGATCAATGAAATCAAATGAAGACGCACGCCCATTTCTTTAAGAACCATCCATAGTTTTGACTATTTGACTTTGTCAAAAGCTTTTCGATAATCTATGAAAGAAATATAGAGCGGATTGTTAAATTCTCGGGCCTTTTCGATAATCTGACGGACATTCAAAATTTGTTCACGTGTTCCTCGACCTCTTGTGAATCCTGCTTGCTCTGGAGGGATTTGTGGTTGAATATACGGCTTTAACCTTTCGTTAATGATATGAAGAAGAATCTTACTGGCATGTGAAATTAGCGCAATGGTACGAAAGTTGTCGCATTTGGCTGGAGATCCTTTTTTGTGGATGGTTATTATGGAACAATCCGTCCAATCTGATGGCTATTGGTGAGTATGTCATATCATATTACATAACTTGTGCAAGATGTCCACACCAAAATCTGCCGACGCTTGGAGCATTTCAGCCGTGATGTGATCTGGTCCCGGTTCTGTCTGGTTCTTCATTAATTATATCACTGTAGAAAGAGCAACTAGGCTGAGGATCTTTTTCTTTATACAGTGTTCCGCAGCATGTTCGCCATCGTTCCACTATTTCGTTAATTTCGGTTTTAAGTAACGCTAAAAAAAAATCGGGTAAATATCCAAACTACTTCCATTTAAATCCCGAATAACTTGTGAAAAGGAATACATAAATTTTCAAAAATGGAAGCAATTAAAAAACGTGCGAGAAGAAATAAAGTTTTTAACCTATCCTCGCTGTTAAAGTATCCTTTAATCTACCCTTAATATTGACGCTAGAGCCAAGGGAATCAAATAATAAGATCAACCCTTAATAAAGTTTTACTATAGTTTAGTTTTCATATTCGTTTCGAACCATATTTTACAACGCTTTCTGGCTGCTGAAAACTAACATCGTAAAATCCGAAACGTTATTGGGAAAATATCGTTATAACTTTTATATTCCGTTTGCATTTTCATAAGTTTCTGAGCCGTAGTCACGCTCGCTAACATATACTACCACTACGTCTTTTTCATGGCAATTGCCCGCCATTTTACTTCGGGATTATATTACTTTTTTGAAGACTGTCGTCGCTTATCGCTTGTGCACATCATTCTTTCTTTTTACGCTCGCAGAGACGCTTAGAAAGTTTGGGTTTGAATTATTATTAAATTTCTAACAGTAAATTAAGCTATTATTTAAGTGTATAATACTTTAAATAAATGACTTATTCACGAACTAATACTATTAAAAATAGATAGATTAGATTCTTCGAGGTGGCTATCGGCCTGATCCATTGCCATTTTTTCAGATCTATTGTGGTTTTCTTGCGATCCTTGGGTTATATTCTCCATTCCTATCCTTCTCAAAAATCTAGCAACTTGGAGACTGAACCTTCCATATAGCTCTTCCACTCTGTCAATGGTTTAAGATTGCCGCACATTTGACAGGCTGTCGCACCAACTTAAGGCGGCTCTGTGTTCAAGTCCTGTTTTAGATACCAGCAACAGCAAGAGTACCTATATCCTGGATACAGATGCCAGCAACATTGGCATAGATGCAGTGCTATCACAAGTGCAAGATGGCGAAGATCGAGTGATTTAACGATGAGAATTTTAAGTCGAGTCCAATGCTAAAGGAATTACTGCGTTACTCGGAAGGAGGTTGGAAAAGGCAGTTGAGCAGATGTGGTTCTCAAGTGGCTTATGGAGGTGAAACAATCTGAAGGTTAAATAGCACGATGGCTCGAGAAGCTCCTTCGTGGATGGTAAAGTGAACACTTTCCCAAAACCACTTGCAAAATTGTAATCGACTCTCGTGATGACCAGTATGTAAAAAGATGTAAATTCGGTACACATTTAAATTTAAAGTTGTGATATTTATGTTTTTTGATAACTTTCAAGATGCCAATGTTGAGCATCGAAATTGTCACCATCCAGTGTAACGAAGAATAATTTACTGCAGCTGTGGCTACTACTTTTATTTTTTCGTATCCGGATTATAGTTTGTTAGCCCAGTCATTACTGAGCCACGGTCCAAAAGTGGCAACGGGCACCCATGAGGAATTGAAAGACATAGAAGAGGGGAGATTATCTAAATATGTAAAATAGACTGCACCATAATTGGAAATGGTTGAATAAGCTGGAAATGATAATGTTGATGATGATGATGATTTCAAGTGGATTATATTCGAATTACCTAGAAGAAGACCAAACGTAAGGTGATACCATGATATCACAGATTAAACAGATTACAATCTTTGTTTTTTCTTTATTGTTTTTCGTGGTTCCAATTTTCGGAATCGGCCACTAGTTAGGTGACTAGTTTGCGCACATAGCACGCCCACTTATGGCCTCTAAAATTGTGCACAGCACCTGACCGGCACAGTTATTAGAGAGATATCGGAAAACCGAATAGCGTCATCCAGTATTTACGCGTACCTTATCATAGTTACGATATGCGCGAGTCAACGCAACACCCGCTAATAACGTTACCGCCTGACGTAATTTGCGGATCAATTACACCATGCGCTCTTTCTAAATAATAACCTCTGATAACGTTTAAAAATTGCTTAAATGGGCATGTGCGGGTATTTGACAACCGGAGCCGGCCGGCGAGATCTTTTATTTTAGGTTATTAATTAATGTTTAATTCTTTTTCTGTTTACTTTAATTATTAGGACAATCGGAAATATAAATTTGGCAACGTGTGGCGTGCGCTAAAACTTGATTCCATTTGACTGAATAATTGAAACATCCTGCTTTTGTGGAGCTAAAGCTGGGAAGTGGGATATCACGGGCGCATTGACTCGTCGGTGAAAAGGGTATTATTATGTTGCGGCTCGGGTCCTTTGGAGACCTTAAGGGTACCTCGGATACAGACACGCGACCCTACTTTTAAATAAGCATTATCACGCGAACTACGCTTTTACAGACTTGAGAGAAGCGCAAAAGGCAATAAGAATGGGCGGCGACATTGCCATCACATCGAGACTAGAATATGTTTACAGGAAAATACATTATGCGGCGAAAAAAATATGTTTTTTTAATGCCTTAGAATGAGTCCCAAATAGTCCCACTATTAGTAAACTACACACACCGGAAAAATCTAGGGATATCATTTTATTAAAGTTAAAAATAAATGTTTTGAATAAAGAACCACATATTTGTAGGCCGATTCTTTCTACTTCGATTGAAACGAAGTAGTCACACTAGTTATTTCTAAATTTGGGATATTTGCAGAAGTGTTTGTGCATTTTTTGTCAAATGTATAAAAAGCACCTAGCATCATTTGTTCGAATTTAACCTGTACTGGCTATGTTTTTATGATAACTGGCCAGAATTCATTCAAATAACTCTGTTTAGTATTAAACGACATTATGGAGCGTAGACATCTTATTAACAGAGAGGAAATGCTAAGGGCCATGGGTATGCTCGAAGCTGGAATGCGCCAAATCGACGTAGCTAGAGCATTAAATACAACGCAAAGTGTAATATCGCGATTAAGTGCACGCTACCGTGAAAGTGGTGATGTTGCTGAAAGGCACACGGGGCGACATCGCATTACTACCCCTCAGCAAGATCATTTTTTACAATTAAATGCTCGACGCCGACCGACTCTTACAGCACCAGAGCTTAGTTTAATTCTTCAGGAAACACATAATATAACCGTTAGTCCTGACACTGTTCGCAATAGGTTAAGGGAGGTCAACTTAAGAAGCAGACGCCCCTGGAAGCTCAACCCTTAACTAGAGGAAATCGAGAGGTACGATATTTGTGGGCTCAAGATCATGTTTAGTGGTCGAATGAACAATGGGCCAATGTTCTCTTCACGGATGAGTCACGCTTTGGAATTTATCCGGATTCGAGAAGGCTTAGGGTATGGAGAGAACCGGGAAATCTTATTCGGTTGGATCATGTTCAGGAAGTGTACCCGTATCAAGGTGGAACAGTTATGGTCTGGGGAGGAGTCCAGTTAGGCCGTAAAACCGATCTCGTTTTTCTTGAAAGGTTTCTAACAGGAATCACATATCGTGTTTTAATTCTTGAGCCTGTCGTGTTACCATATGTCAATGATTTTGGGAGAAACTTCATTCTCATGCATGACAATGCACGGCCTCATACAGCCAGAGTGATAAGTGAGTTTATCAATGCTCATCAATTAAACATCTTACCCTGGCCGGCACAATCTCCTGACCTCAACCCCATTGAGCACGTATGGGACGCGGTCCAAAGAAGAATTTTGAGAATGGGTATGCCTCGTCAAACTCGTAGGGATCTGGTTCGGGCCGTGAATGCTCTAATTCACGCCGCTGCGTGCTGGATGAGATCAGATATCTCATCAATTCGAATCGATTTAGGCACTTGCCAAGTCGGTAGGTCATGGACAATGATATGGCTGAGGACAATGGTTCGGATTACTCGTAAACAAAGTAGACCCCGTCGTTAGGCCAGATTCGTCTTAGCAGTAAAAAGGAGAGGTTAACTTAAAATACTTTACTTTTTTAGTTTAATTGGAATGGCGCAAGTACCTAACCTATTTTTCCCCAGTTTTTTTTTTTGTTAATTTGCTATAGCGTCGCTCGACGCGTTTTAATCAGTTCGTAATTATTTCGTTAAAACCGCTGACGTTCGCGTCGCAACAATACGGAATATTTAATGCCAGCGGCAGATTTTTCATTAAAACTTTCATTTCGATTCTATTTCGCTAAAAAATTAATTACTGAATTGTGTCTGGTTACGTCGAAAGGCGCACCGTATCGCCGCAATCGACTAGTGGAATTCGATTTGCAATCGATACGAATGTTTTTGTGCGAAAACCGTAATCAAGATACTAACTCCAAAGTGGGCTAAATTGCATGTACAGGATTTATTTTTTAATTTTTTGTTCCTTGTGTTTTTGCAGGCGATGAAGGGAGGAGATATATTTGCTGAAACGTTAACAGATGGAGCGGAGCGTCCGCGACGGGCCGTCCGCGATTTCGAGCAAGTACCATGAGTTTATATGAACGATTTCAAATGGGTCGCGTATGCTCCGTCCGAAAGCTATATTGAAAAAAACATCCGCGCGGACGCTCCGCGCGTACGGTCCGCTACATCTGAAAGCGCTGTAAGCATTTTTTTTGATTTATTGGTAAAATACCATTGACAAATTGGTCTCCGTTGGTTTAACGTAGTTAGTCGGCTGATGAAATGCCGGCTGTCGGATTCGAACCCACAACCTTTGAATTGGTAGACGAGAGCTGTACCTCTACGCCACCGGGCACCTATTTTACTGAAAATAAAATGTAAAACCTAAAGAGACATCTGTAATTTTTGTTTTTAATTGAAAACTTTTGTTTAGAGATAAATTAACTATATTTGTTGTTACAGGAGGGACCTATGAAAATCGAAATGGTATGAAGGAGCCCGAACACTTCAGTGAAACGGTAAGCGCTTTTAACTAAAATGACCTATGTAGGCTCTTGTTTTTAACAGTTAACTTTTGTCAGTTTTTTTTTTTTTTTGAAAATCTGAAGACGTACCCTCCACCAGTAAAAGAACATACATCATATAACCTTTTTTTTTCTTTTTAGCATTTAATTTTCACAGATCAATAGGTCCTTAAACGGAAAAAATAAATTGTAAAAAAAAACAGTTGCACAAAGCTCTGATGCATTTTGAATCTAAAATAGTACTAGACATCACTTTGTAGCTTTTATTTCTATTAATTTGTAGATCTCCAAAATAGTTAAATATGATTGATTTTGTACGAAAGTAGTGTAGTCGTAATTCTCACAATTTATGTCAGAGAATATTCAGATTATTGGTATTTAAATGAAAATAATTATTACAAATTGAAGCACTACTAACTATGTTTCTTTGATACAATTTGCTGTTACTAGGCGCTACTGTAAACTGAGTTGCGAAAGAATAAGAAGAACTTCTTAGATAGTCTAAGATCCCATCCGCAGGATTATTACGCTCATCATATTTTTCATCAAAACCTTTTAATTTTTACGTATGTTTATGTACAGGGCGAATCAAATTCGACGCTTTTAAATGGAAACACCCTTTTCTATAGGAGATAGACAAAAACTAATATCGGTGTCTGGAGCTCAATTTTTATCAAAAACATGATGGTGAAAACCGCACATCAATATCTGTTACCGTTTCGGAGTTACGGGGTGTTTTTCAAAAATGTGCATTTTTAACAAATCGCTGTAACTTTTTTGCTATGGAAAATTTTGTATTTCTATGAAAACATTTCCAAAGCACCTTTTTACGTAAAATTTTATGGTTTAAGTATAATTTTTTTAAAATTAATAATTTAAGAGTTATCAACAGAAAATTTGATTTTTTATTTGGAACACCCTCTATATTTTTAATTAACTGAAGAGAATTTAAAATTGCCTTTCCAAAAATATAGCACACTTGATATTTTGTTATAATCCCCATCGAAATACAGATTTTTTAAAAGTTTGCCACTTTTAACTAGTAGGCTTTGGACCCCTTATTGATGATATGCTCTTAATGGAACTCGAAAACATATTTTTCCAGCAAGACGAGGCACCGCCTCTGAACACTGAAGTTATCAGCAAATTTTTGCAGCTAATTTCAAGAATAATTGAATAACTAACCAAGATCCCAGCCGTTGGCCGTCGAGGCCGCCCAACTTAGTGCCCATGGATCTAATCCTATGGATATATTTGCGGAAGAATAAAGGTTCCTTATTCTTCCGTATAATCTCGACAAGAATTAGAAATACTTAGCAGTTATGAGAGGGTATCTTTCACCTCCACTGAGTTAATGAATTCCGCCAGAAATTGTCCATAACAGAAGACGGTCGATATGTCGAACACCTGTCAGTGTGTCAGAAGTCACAGAACAGCTATCTAGCAACTGCCGCACCTGATCGTTCAACTTTGTGGCAAGTGAAAAAATGCGTAAACATCTAGAAATATTAAGAAAAAACAGCAAATTAGTCGAAGGAATTTATCCTTATCATTTACTCTGATAAATGTTTAAATCAACTTTTCAAATTTCAATCCTTCATATTTTCTCAATGACTCGACCGATTTTCAAAAACGAAGCGGGAAAGTATAGAGAATAGAAAGTTCTTTTCATTGCGTCGTCACTTGACCCCCCTTCCCATTTGAAAAAAGTTGGGGGATGACACCCCGCTTAGAGGGTTGAAGATTTTACAATCATTTTTGGGACAAATTCATTTTTGAATTTTCTGAAAAAAAAGTTACGGACACGTATAAAGTAGTGAGAAAACTTTGAACAGTGACAACTTCTATTGACGGAAAGTTTTTGTTTGAGACCCTGTTAAAAAAAATACGTAAAAATTAGGTTTTCATTAAAAATATGATGGGCATAATATTCCTGTATTAACTATTAGCTAATACAACAAGTGTGTAATATGTTTACAAAATAACTACTGATTTCTCAAGTAAATCACCCCATTCAGCATCTTGAGCTCCCCTACTATTTCCTCTTATTGGTGCATCGTTCTCAGAAATTAATTCATTATCGAACTCTATACAGCCGATTTCTTTTCTTTTGCACTGTTGCGCGATGTAGCACCCTATAGGGGCCAATTAATTTATCCATCTAGAGCTTGTAGGAAACGCTGCAGCTTATTAAATTTCTAATAGACGATTGACTTTTTGTTCGATGCCCTCTTCATCTGCTTGTGCAACAGCCGCTCGATAAGATCAGGAAAGATGCGAAAGCATTTTCGAAAAAAAAACGTCGGGTTCTTAGTGCGCGGACTTTTTGTAGCTGGCTACAGATAGAATGTAATTAATGTTGGCATAATTATTTTGCAAGGCAGGTGTTTGTATTGAATTAATACGTTAATTTATATAGAGGGTTCGAAAAATAAACCGTCAAAGTTCAGTTTGTGATTGCTCATGAAAAAATATGTATGGGTTCGAAAATGTGTAGATTTCCTAGATCATATATAGCCGGTGCGTCTCAAAAGTGGCTCACCCCTATAAGTTTGTTTTTTGCATTTTTTATTTTAAAAATTGTATTAATTACTTTATTATTGGCCGCTTTTATACAGGGTTGTTCACCACATACGACACGGAGTATTGTAGCTAAACGATTAGATTTTTACAAATTGTAAGTTTTGGGTTCGTTGAAGGACTATTAGAGCTATAATTTAAAAATATTTTTACGAGATACACAGTGTCCCAAATAAATAAAAAATATCAAAGTCGTAGTTTTTTAAATGGAACATCCTGTATATTATTACATTTTTAGTTTCTACGATTAAAATAAAGGTCAATTTGATAAAGGTTTATTACACTTAAACCTTACCGTTTTTGAAATATTTTCAATTTTGTGAAATTGCAGTCAACATTTTAAGGCTTCATTTCTCCAAGGGTATCAAAGTTTTTAATACTAAATATTTACTGAAGTTTATTTATTGATCAGTTATTGTGTTGCAATAATAAAAATTATACTACCTTACACAGAGTGTCTAAAATTTTATTTTAAATAATTACTAGCTTTAAACGGCAATAACTTGTTTAATTTAAATAGAACACCCTGTATATTTTATGAGAATCAGATGCACAATTTAATTGTCTATCAAATTGGTTTATATCAATTTTACCTATTTCTTCAAGTTTCCGTAGAAAATGCATTTTCTTGTAATTTAAAACTCATTTATCAATATACCCATGGAATACTGACATTTTAGATTATTTTTAAAGATGTACCAAATTTTTAAAGAGTACAGATACTAATATTGTCGATATAGTTTGTTTATTTTATTATAAAATAAAAAAAACTGTTTAAATATTTGTTAAAGAGGACCAATTAATATGATTCCAGTATTCAAACTACATTAACTGACTGTTTGGGTTGATTAATAATAATTGCTCCAAATACTAAAAAACTGAATTTTGTATGTGTATTAGACGGTGTAGTAAAAGTAACACCTTAAAATGTTATTCAATTTTTGACAAATGCCTATTTATAACAACAACAGAGACATTCATTTTCATAACTTATTATTATATTGATTTCTGATTCAAATCCACATTTATTTAGAATAATTTATTAACGAACATAATTAAGTATGTAATTAATTAGTATTTGGACGGAAATAATGGTGGTATATTTAATTAATGGTATATTTTTTATAAAGATTTAAATAGTTTTCTTTTTGCATACAAATGGGCTAGTAATATTATCATTTTGCTAAAAACGATAATATTACTAGCTTGTACATTTTGTACATTTGTTGCTTTAAAAACAATCTAAAATGTCAATATTCCATGGGTATATTGATAAATGAGGTCTAAATTATAAGAAAATGCATTTTCTACGAAAACTTGAAGGGATAGGTAAAAAGTGGTATAATACAATTTGATAGACAATTAAATTATGCATCTGATTCTCCTAAAATATACAGGGTGTTGCATTTAAATTAAACAAGTTATTGCCGTTTAAAGCTAGAAATAATTTAAAATAAACTTTTAGACACTCTCTATGAGGTAGTAATATTTTTATTACTGCAACACAAAAATTGATCAATAAATAGACTTCAGTAAATATTTAGTATTAAAAACTTTGGTACCCTCGGAGAAATGAAGCCTTAAAATTTTTACTGCAATTTCACAAAATTGAAAATATTTCAAAAACGGTAAGGTTTAGGTGTAATAAACCTATTCAAATTTACCTTTATTTTAATCGTAGAAACTAAAAATGTAATAATATGCAGGGTATTCCATTAAAGAAAATACAACTTTGATATTTTTTATTTATTTGGGACACTCTGTATCTTGTAAAAATATTTTTAAATTGTAGCTCTAGTAGTCCTTCAACGAACCCAAAACTTACAATTTGTAAAAATCTAATCATTTAGCTACAATACTCCGTGTCGTATGTGGTGAACAACCCTGTATAGCCAATGATGCAAGTGTGTTCAGTGAGAAGTTAATTTTAAGTTTGTGCAATATATATTTCTACTTTCTAAATACTCCTAAAAATGACTAGAACGTGTTTGGTGTGTGGAAGTTCTTAAATGACACCCTCGGTATTTTTTTACTTCATTCGATAGAAAATAACACTCTGAATAGAATGATATAGGTATCATATATCAAGTTTTGTCATTTTTGCTTAGAAGAAAATCGTATTTTAAATTTCAATCTAGAGTACCACGGCTGTGTAATACTAATTTTTAACCAACGAGCCTTGCAAAAATAGATCTAATCTTCTGATCTTTTTAGTGTCTTGTTCTGGTGGGTTAGAAGTTTTCCAAATCATATTTTTAATCATTACTTAATTATTTCAAATGGAACGAGGTTGACTCATTAGCATATTTAGAGTAAGCATTTTTTACGAATAATTTGATACCACACACTTGGTGTTTCGACTCAAATTGTCATCAGGAACCGCATGTTACAATAATTTCAAATAAACCATATGCGAAAATGTCCAAAGTTGACATATGATATGTCATTTAATTCAGAGTGGCATTTTCTATCAAATAAAGTAAAAAAATACCGATGGTGCCATTTAAAACTCAAACGTTGTAGTCATGTCAGAATCTTCAAAAATTGTAAAAACTTTCAAAATTTAAACTGCCCTTATTGAAAAAATACTGAGAAGCGTTTAAAGCGTCCATTTTCAAAGTAATTATGTATTCCTATTGTAAAATCGCTATTTTTGGGGCTTACTCAACCGGGTCTCACAATGCAAATTCACCTCAAATATCCATTTAGTTGGTCATTGGCAAGCACTCTCTCATTGTACATGAAAATAACAAAACAAACATTTACTGATCTGGATAAAATTGATAGTTAAATAGTAAGACTCACCCAGACTGACATCACTGACATTCTATTCAATATATCCCATTCCATAATTTCCATCTAATTCAAATATTATTCGGATCTATTGGTTAATAATCTTCAACTACTAGCTAGTGTCACCTGAAATAGTATAGGGGCTTCCCCGGACGCAAATCTGCCGCTAAACAGATTCGCATCCCAATTGATGAGGCTAATTTGGGTCCTCACGCAACGCCCCATCGTGTCAATCGAGAAGCAAGAGCGACCTCAAACTCTCAAGACCATCCTCGAAGGAACGACGTCACAAGAGGTTTTCTACTTCCATAGTCAAAAGACTCGCTACTTCCAAATGTCAGCTCTGTGACAAAACGCAATACTACAGCCGGCCGGCCTATCAACTACTGACTCCCCGCCGGCAAGCTAAGCCTTCTCTTACATCACAATTTTACCTGATCACAAATATTTACATCGCTTGCCAATGAATCATACTGTTTTCTCTAATCGACTTTCAAATAGAGTGTTTTAGCATTACTAAATAAATAAATAGGGAGTTTCCGAAGGAATGCATATTCTTTATTAGAATAGTGAATAAATAAAAGCATTATTATGACGAACTTATTTTCCAAGTTTTCCACTATCTTAATTTTATTTACTCAAACCTGTCATAATTGTGAAAAAGTGACAAAAACCATGGTGGATCGTGGCATAACATCGATTTCCAATGTTTCATAGGTATTTCATACCCCCATGTCCTGATATAAAATAAACTTTCTTATTTGCAACACACTGTATTTTATTTCAAAAATTAAAAGAAAGTAATAAGTTTGAATAAATATTTGGCGACATAATTTCGGAAAAAGACGAACCGCTCCGAAATTAACAAAAGCTTTGGGGAGCGACCGTTCTATGGTGCCAAATAGTATTTGCATTGTCTTTATGGGAACTTTCCAATCTAAACTTGTTTCCTTTATCTATGTTAGACAGTAAAAGAATGAAAGACTAAAATATGTATTTATTGACCGAATTTTGAGAAAGAAAATTAAAAAATAAAACTACTTTATTCTGTAAAAATCTTGACCAGTTTTTTTGCTCTTTCAGCAATCTCAATACGGATATCGAAAGGGCATCTTCCCATTTAGGAACGGAACGAAAAGATGGAGAAAAACGCGCCCATTTATAAGGCGTAGGAAGTAATTTTTCCAATAAAATTCCTATTTCGTGGAAATTATCGGTCCGTTATTGCATAATGGCTCCGATGTCGAACGGGCCGGAAAAGTTTTAAATTATTCCTAGTTTATCAAGAGAAATCGAAATATTTATTACTCAAAATTAAAACACTTTAAACTGGAAGATTTATTAATAGTTGAACTGATTATCAACTATTAATAAAAAAAAACATGCAAAAAAGGAACTGAAGACCATTAAAATTGGTTTAAATTCAGTTCCTCTCAGATCACAATATCAGCTAGTATAAATGTGTGTATTATGTAGCTAAATTATTTTACTCTAACTTATCTACAGATATTAGTAAATTACCTATATAGTAATCCTATGACTAAGAAAATTTAGTATGAAATTCAAAGAAATAAACACAAAGAAAAGTATTTTATACTAAAATAATTCTGAGGTAAAAAAAAACTAAGAGCGAAGAGAACTATCCCGAAAATGTTTTTTAAGTTTATTTTTAAATGCAGCACTCTGAAGGATTATCATTTCTGCTGGTAAACAGTTGTATAGAGCTTGGAAATATTAAATGAGAAACATCTAGTGAACAATGCTGTTTTGTGAGGTTATATTTCCTGTAAGAACATTCTTTCCCTTGTACAGCAAAATAATCAAGCTATAATATTTCTAGAACTCTCGTATTATTATTGTTTTCTTTGACGATGCTTCGAATAACGCTCACATTTGCCTATAAAATTGTGCTGCTATCAGAATTTCTAGAAAATGTGATATATCTGGTTTCTCCCGTGTAGTCTTCAAATGTGCTCTGTCGTTTCTTCTTCAGATTTTTTCAAATTTTTTTAAAAATAGAACCCTATATGAATCGAAATACAACATACAATGGTTTATATAGGATACCTATGTAATCCCATTGCATTGTTGCCAAATAATCGTTGTTTTGGGTTTACGCCTGTATGTGTGTTCTTTATAAATACCAAACCGTCCACTAAGGGGTATTTAACCCAAAAAGTTGGCCAATATTCAAAAATCTAAATTCAAGATATTAACCAACCGATACCAGGAATTATTAGTATAAACATGAATGTATTCGAGGGTGGGTGGTAGGGGTCAATGTCGCCCCGTGTTACAATCCACGCCAATCACAAATTGTTCCTCGAATAGACGGGCTGTGTATCGCTGTGCTTTTACAAAATTTACTTAACAATAATTATCTTAGTTTTTCTTACTAATCGCGATCTTTTATTGATCTTATATTAGTTTAGAGTATAATATGGAGTATTACTCTTTAGTATAACTGTTATTTTGTAGTTAGAACAATATTAATCTGCTAGTTCAATAATAGACATATTATTTCATTTATATATGTTTATTTTAACAATAAGACTGACAATATTATTTGTATAATGTTTTGTATTATCTTTTGTTTGTTTGTTTGTGTACCTTGTTTTTTTTACTTTGTTTGTTAGTTTACCTTTGTCCACAAATTGAAAAATTTTTTGACAATAAAGGCATTTATTTATTTATTTATTATTTAGTGTTTTTCACTTTCAACACCCTGTATCTTAGAAACAATGCATTTCTGGACCTATGTTTATGGGAACTTTTCTCCATAAAATGACCTGAGGAATCACTCCCTCGAGTATGGATATATTATTGTCAATACTCGAGGGAGTCTCGACTTAATTTTGTCAATAAAAAAACGCTAGGTATGTATTAAAATTTGAAGCAATTTCTTTATTTTCTCACATTTTAAAAGGCGGAAGAATGCAAAAAAAATAAAAATATTATTGGCCAGGTTTTGAGATAAAATACCCCATAAGTGCATCGTATAGATCGGCCACAACTAAATTTTTAATTCAGTCAAATATAAATTTTGAAGAAGAAACACTGTTACGGATCTTGCTTGGAGGAAGACTACCTACATTATTTTCAGTGTGAATTAAATGTTCTCCTTTAAAATTAATACTTTCGGTATCAATTAAACTTTTCCTGTCCAAACGTCGTTTTCTTGTTTCCGTTTGTTCGTCGGCTTGGTTTCTGTCACCTGTTTTATCGTGAATCTGCTGAGAACTTTTTAACGAGTTTGCGTTTTCATAATCTGATTGTAACTTCGGGTAAGTAGGGAATTTCTGATTTTTTAAATACTTACTGTGTTTTGTAATAAACAAAGCAAAATGTATTTTACAATAAATAATAATTTGTTAAAGATGTTATCTCAACTTTTACCTTTAAATAAACGGATAATAATGAGTAAAATCAAAAATATTACGAAATAGCATTAGATCTCTCAAATTTGGCAACGTCGAAATGGGCGAGCGATAAAGCAAAAACCAGAAAACAAACGAAAAAGAGTCGTTCCACTCTCTCTTATGTAGAAGGCGGCTGCGATGGCCCGCTTCCAAGGTCAAAGAGCCGCGGAATCGCGAATCGAACAGAGTCGGACATCGGACATTCCTGAACCCGATGACCTTGAACTAAACAATCGGCGATGTGTCCGCCCGAAGGTCGCTTTTGCTACGCACACGCGCCACCTGCGTGGGTTCGGGTATTATAACTTACCTGTGTATGAGAGAATCACCATCTTCTCTACGTGCCATCCGTTACCATATACAATAGATTCTATTAAAATTCGAGAATAAAAATATCGAAACAACAAATTTTATACATTAAATATACTCTTACATTATATTAAAGAATATTTATGCTATAAATCCCACAATTAGTGCGACAAACTGAAGGGGGATGTAGAGGGCATCAAAACAAGTCATTTAAGTATAGGAACCCATGAATGAAGGAAAATCTTTCATTTTTCTCGGTCGTAAGTTCTGAGAAATTTTTTCGAGTGTCTTAGATCGTTGGAGGAGTCTCACTTTTGAAACATACAATTACACTAAACTTGATTTCATTCAGGAATACATGTTTTAACTATTTTTTTAACACAACGTGTAGGAGTTAATAAAGGTAATAAAGAAGGACTAATCAAATCTGAACTTTACCTCAACGAGAGTTTATGATGTCCAACGGGTACCTCTACACGGACAACAGGAACGGATGGAATTCTGGACTGTTCTGTGCTACGGTCTGGATCGGTCTTCTTGCTCTACAATTACGAACAACCAAATAAGATTTAAGAAAGATAACACTCAACTAATCTTTCTGCACCACGTGGGCGTGGAAAAGTCGAAAACCAGACAACAATATGAACAAAAATCAGTTGAGCATTGACTTAGAATAGGCAGAAGAATTATAGCATACCTTGGAAGTATTCGGGGACTCCCTGGGCACGTGGAATCGGAATATCGGTCGGAAAAATTTGGCTATTTTAATCCCATTGCGGAAATTGGTCGGCGGTCCATAAAAATCATCAAAATCCAACCACGTCTCTGACCAAATGTGTTTCGGAAGCCTTAATCCTTCTTTACGAAGACCTGCTATTCACCAACAGGGAATGCTTCACGAAACGGCAGCCAGTTCTTCACGACGATATTCTGACGGTGGATACACAAGAAGTGATGCAAGGATTCGATTTCCTTCACAAAATCAGATTTCAACCGGAAATTTCCCTCCAGGATATAGATAGAGAACTATATATCTTGACTAGTCTAACTCACAAAAAGGCATAAATAAAAAATGATATTCTAGAATATTTTCTCCTCAGCCATATTCCATATCCGGTCAATGAACGAACTTAACTCAGAAATTCCACAATTAAAATGAACGAATTGCACACTGCGATCCGCATCAAAAATAACCAATTTAACTACGAAATTTTATCTGATAATTATAAAATTTCAATAACCAAAACAAAGAATAAATAAATCCAAAACACATCTGATTTGATCTGACAGTGACAAGTGACAAGTGATGACCAAAGATAAAGAGAGGCCGACAAAAATTCTAATGCTGGGCCAGTGACAATATTGTGGAGCTGTAGCTGTATAAATATGCTGTATAATATCGCGGTGTATATCGGGTTGCATAATCGTAAAATTTAAATAAAATAATATTTAACAATAAAATTATAGTAAACATGATGCAAAAATAATAACTATTTGCGATATTTTATGAGTTACTTAGATATATATTATTTTATGAGTTTTATTTACTGTTACATATTCGTTTTGAAATTCTGGATAAACATTTCATTCGTACTATAAAAGTTGAACTACCGGACTTATAACGTAAATATCAATTAACAACATTTTAACTCCATCTCTATAAAGATTTTTATTCGAATTTCAGCGACTCTTATTGTGCTACGACCGCTTTAAAGAACGATCAGCAGGAATTCCGCGCGAACGTTTTAATCAAAAAGTGATTAGTCACGTCCAATAAAACAGGTGGAATATTCGATTTAATTTATATGAGCTCGAGGCTCTATTCGCTTGTATATGGAGCTCTGGCAGAGTTCGTGTGTATGCAGAGAGAGAAACGGTTGGTTAAAGCCTGGTTGAAGAATGGCGTGGTCGATAGGCAAAGTCGAGTTTATCAAGCAACCGCCTCCGGTTCATAATGGTTTCTCTAATGAGCGAGAGAGCTCTTCATCTCAACTGTATGAGTCGTCCAACTAAATTGATAGAATGCCGCTTATACGTACTGAACGATTTATCTGTTTTGAGTGGGGTTCTTTATACAGGGTGATACGATCATAAGATCTTAGACTAGATTCTTAGAGGTGGCTATCGGCCTGATCCACTGCGATCTTTCCAGATCTATTGTTCTGGTTTTTAGATTATATTCTTTAAAGTCTAGCAACTTGTAGACTGAACCCTACATTTAGCTCCTTGTCGCATTGATAGGTTATGTATACTAAGGGCTGGCAAAGGTTAGTCTTGGGTCGAGATTTCGGTATGTAAGAAGAGAACAATGCGTTTATAATGTACTGAACAAAGAGAGGACAGTAAACACGTTGCCAAACGTATGAAATAAACCGAGAAACTGTGGACATCGCTAAGAGACGTGGAAGTGGATAAGCAGATTTGTCGCAGTTGACCGGTCGACCCATAGACAAACAAATAAAAAGAGACTGGCAAATTAAATGGCAAAGAGAGGGACAACGTTCCCGTAGCGCAACTCAGAACGCAAAATTTCGTTCTATTAATGTTGATCTGCGCATTGCGACTATTAGGCCCACTATCTCATTCTAATATAACAAGAGAGAAAGAAGCAGCCATATAAAACGTAATTTCTAAATAGAAATTAGAACAATCGCCTTTCGTTTTCGTCATCATGACAACCAAGATGACAACATCATGACAATTCGTCATGTTTGATAATTTTTCTTTTGGTGATTTACCTTTTCTTTAAACTCTCCATTTTATTGACTCATGAATATGGATAGGGAACAAATTCCTTTGTTCCATATAGGTATTTATATTTTGTTACTTATAATTTTAGGTTATACTATTTGTTATTTTATTTGCTGCAGGAGCCAGTATCATCAATTTTTTATATGTATTGGTGCCCCCTTTCTCTGATAGATATGTTAAAGACACCCGGTAGAATAAAAGTAAGTAGTTATATTTATCATCTTATTAAGAAAAAAGTAGAAGTAGTAGTGTCAAAAATATTTACCCCTCTTTTGGGTAGGTAGTTTATAGCTGGTTTATAGTAACCAGAAACTTTATTAATATACCTATTTTACTTTTGTTTTCGGATTAAAACTGGTCTTGAAAATGGTTCAGGATCATGATTCTCGTAAAGTTTTCTTTGCTTGGATATTCACTTTGTTATTGCAACAGTCAGTTCTTCTGCATTTAAAATTGGTAGGTGGGTGGAATAAACACTGATATTTTTTGTTATTGTATTATAAAAAGTTTATTTATTTTTATGTATAAATAAATATGTTTATAAAACAGTACAATTTTTGCTTTTTTTATAATAGTAGTATTCTTTCGTTCTGAGAGAAACTGCAAATTTTCACTTGAACTGATTTATTCCCTACACCACGTTCCCTTTACGTGGTTCTAGGGAATAAATCAGTTTAAGTGAAAATTTTCAGTTTCAGAATGAAAGAATACTACTAATAATGGCTAATTTAAATTTTCCGCCAGCCAGAATGTGCGATAATGTCTTACGATACGTTTTATACCTATCTCTTTTTTTTCATATAAAGCACACATAATAAAGAAAGATAGCAATAAAGACGTACGTCCTGCCATGGTTCTGCTAATTGATTTCAAAATTGTTATTCTGAGTTGCGCTACGGGAACGCGGTCCCACTCTTTACCATGAGATTTGTCAGTCTCTTTTTATTTATTTGTCTATGGGTCGACCCAATCAATACCTCTGTCAGTACTTAAAGTTCTAGGAAAAGGTGTACGTCATGCGTTCAGCTTCACAATTTAATTACGTCTCGTGATACTTAATTTGTTTATTTATTAACGAGTCGTTGTAATTTTCCCTATAGCTTGAATTTTTTTAAATGCAAGCTAGAAACACTTGCATTTTTGGTAAAAATAAGTGGAATTGAGTGGGTGTTCGATAGTGGTCGCGCTATTAGAAATGAATGAACTGAATTTTCAAATATCGATATCTCTATAAGTATCAATGACTTCGTTTAAATCCAGGCATGATGCGGTTTTATTTTCAATTGTTATTAGCGATAAATGTCGGAGTCGAGTTTGGCCCATATTATTTCTTAAATAATTTTTTATTATTTTTAATTTGCTATACGACCTTTCAGTTGCTGCAGAAGTGACAGAAATTGTAAAGAATAATAACATTGCTGTAAATACTTCCGTTAGGTCGCATTATAGCACTCCATATTTGCTCATTATTTCCTTACATAATTGGAGAACAGTCCAATTTATTCTTATTCTGACTAAGACGCCTTGAAACGACGTTGACAGCCCTCCACAGAAGCAGTGAAACGATAACAGGGTTGTCGATTAGAGAACGTTAGAACTACGCCAAGCGTGTCAAATAAATTATCAGGCCTGAACGATACGGAATCCGGTGACGATACGCCAAACATCATATATCATATACAAAAGACATGTAACGAACTAAAAACGTTACAACATCATCAATATATTGAACTGATTGGGAGAATTATTCATTGACCCGATATCAAACAACTAAATAATGGATGTATGAGGTGAATTTACATTTTGAAACCTGGTTCGGTAAGCTCCAGTTATCTATCAGGTTTTTAAATTGGCGGTTGTTGTCAATCGAGTTCAGTTTTTTTTTTCTAAAAGAACGTCTTTCACATGAATTTGGCAGACGTTTTGGTACGTTTTTATTAAAATAGGCGAAATATATTAAAACAGCCAAAGAAAAACGACAAGTGTTACTTACACACAAGGGGGAATTGGCTATATGGCCTGTTCGACCCCATGGTACAAAGAAAACAAGGTATGATCGATAGCGGCTCCAATTTCGTTAAGTTTGCGCCTTTGAATAAGAAGACTAAGGAAGGAGCATATCAAAAATCTTAGGCACACCGCGATGGGCCTCAAATATGGCCGACTTAAATTCCGGTTTATCAGTGTCGTTCTAATTTTATTTAAAAAATGTAAAACTATGATATAGGGTAGACGTGGGGTAGACTCAATAATTTGTTGTTTTATTTTACGTTGGGAATAAATGTTGGTAGTTATTAAAATTGTTATAAAAATATATAATTCTAATAAAAATAGATAAGTTATAATAAGTATTTATTAACACAAACATCCGATACGCTACTGAAGCAGGTAAGTCAAATTAACGTATCTAAATTCTTGACATCTAATCTTTGACAAGTAATAAATAAAAGCTAAAATGCAAGAAAAATATATAATTTAGTTAATTTAATTGAATTTCATAAATGATCGGTTTACTACACGTATGTATATTATATAGTCACTTACTAGCGAAAAGGTGTTCCATTATTTCACTCAATTTTTGCCGAGATCTACCGCACGCTACACAACCAACTATTTTAGAGTCTTTTTCGATAGTGTCACTGTTAATTTAAGTTCTGCCACAATTTCCATCTAGATTTACTACCTTTATACAACTATCAGTAGTAGAATAAATAATAAATAACATAAAATAAGCTCCGTAAAGACTGAGAAATCCACAAAATTTCAAATCAAATCCAAAAGTGTCAAATGAATCGTCAAACAGAACTGTCAAGGATCCCCACCCTAGAGAGCTTTTATGGTGGCTTTTCCGCCCACCATGCATGAATACATGGATAGCATTATGCTCCTTCCTTAGTCTTCTTATTCAAAGGTTTGCGCATACCACCTGTGACGTCATACGCCATACAGAAAGATTTTTTTTTCCTATTTTTGGCCACTTGTCTATTACGACATTCAGCCAGCTTATTTCTTATTATTTAATTAGCGTTTAAAATTGGACAAATACAGACTCACACACACATTTAACACCCATGTCCGAGGCCGGAATCGAACCGGCGACCTTGCGTCTACTAGAATGCGGCGCAATCATTTCGACCACAAGGCCGACATACAGAAAGATATCCATGTTGTCCACTTGCCACTAATAAAAAAAGACCTAAAATAGGGAAGAATTAGGACATAACCCAAAAAGTTATGTCGAGCTTGACATTTGAAAAATTATTTTCACATTTATTGTGTCATCTGTTTGACAATTTGAAATTGGCGCGCGGAACTTGCCGACCAGTGTTGGCGTTTATCACCTGTGACGTAGTGACCAACCTGCGCAATATCATACCTTGTATTCTTTGTATCATGGTTCGACCCTGTATGACTCTATGGTTAGCGTAACCAAGGCGATATAAGCTTATATTAATTTAGTAAGAAATAATAATACTAGTTATATACGAGTAGAATGAGGTTGGCAAAATTTCATTTCGTTCGAATTCCATTTTGGCTTTCTTTATTTCTGTTGTCAATTGTATTATTTCCTGGCTTCGGCCAAATACGGAAATACAATGATTTATCACAAAAGGTATAATATGTGTTCGTCCGCGTGGAAAATCGTTCGTGTCAAGGACAGCTGATATTAATTTCGACAAGCTGCATTATTCGTACTAGGCGAAGCCAAACCGAACATGAACCTAGAAAAAGAAAATCGATAGATGAAACGTAAAATGTTATTTATAGAACAGGAAATTTGCGAAACAACTATAGATATACAGGGTGGTCCGAACTGTATTCCGGAAACTTTGGCAGCATATTCTGCAAATAAGAGTCATATTGAAATCAAAATCAAATTTGTCATGTCAAAAACCTCCCAGACACTAATTTTAACATTTTCTCGATTTCTTCGATTCAAGACAAGATCAAGAAGTTGTCAAGAAAATGACGACCCCTATCTGTGTCGTATGTGGTCAATAACCCTGTATGCTGCTTTAATCAATGACTAAAGAATACAAGAACCAATAGCACCAGAAATTAAATTGTTACCAGTTGTTACAAAACAATGGCGTGCCAGAGATTAACATAAAAAAATCAGAAATAATTAAAAATTGGAATTTTAATTGTTTCACAAATATTCTTTTTAATTTTTCATTTTGTAAATACTGCCTTTCACAGTAAAACGGATTAGCATCAATATTTTATGGCTTATAGATTTTTCACGATACTTCGATATAATTTATGATGAAAATATATCAAGTACATGTAACGATGTAACGCATGATGTCCAGGAATATGGATTTTAGGAGATTAATAGTGATAAAAATACTTTTTCGACAGGCATCTCAAAATAATCCTCTTAACAGTACCATTAGTAATTCCATGCATAAGCTACATTCGCATATATAAGCTACTTTTTGAAGCTTTTATTATTTAATGGCAAAATAGTTCGTTTTATGCACTGATTCAACTATAACATACAAGAATATTCTAATATAATAACTAGAGAAACTATAATAAAAAAAACGAGACAGAGAGAGGAAGTATAACAGATATTCCGATTTGTAAAAATTAACTTCTCCGTGTATTACGTTGTTAATAACCCTGTATATTAATTATTTTCTATAGGGCTTCTTTTAATTTATAGCATCCGGAAATAGACATAGTAGAAACACACCTTTAATCACCAAAATAAAAACCTTTCTAAAACGGAGTGGTTCAATTTAGAAAGTGGCATTGTTTCAGGTTAGTCTCAAAGAGCTTTGCTCTAGTTTTAATTACAGTTCTTCAGTTTAGTGTAGTTCGGAAACTTTGGCGAAACTCGACATTATTTTTACGTGGCTGAGGAAACCTTAAAAGATTTAACGAATTTATATTCGACTGAAACATATTTTCTGTAAAATAATTTAAAGGTTTAATATTAAAACGGTTAAACTATAATTTTGCTATGAAGAACTGGAGTAGTGAAATATCTAAACAAATATTAATTAAAATTCGAAATAGGAAACTGCCAGGATGCCTCACGAAATTATATTTCATTCCTCACAGATTTATATTTTATTTGAGTAGTATTTGAATTCCAAGCTTGTTTTGTTTTAAAGTTCAAAAAATAGTTTCGGGTAAATAACAGAACTTTATCTTTTATTTATCTTTGGAATTTCGTGAAACCAGCTGCTTCAACTCAATTGACTGCTCAATCGTTCTCTAATACTATCAATACTAGAGATAGCTAAAAAAACACTTAAATAATCCAATGCAAGTTAAAAATCAGATTTCAGAAAAAAACATTTTAGTTTTTTTTAGATAGTTTTTAATAAACAATGCAGACAAATAATTACTACTATTGTATTTTAGGTTTTTATTTTTTTTGTAACAGTCAAATTTCCTCGCAAGGACCTCTGTGTGCTAGCTCATAAATTATCGCAAATAACTATTGTTTTTGCATCATGTTTACTATAATTTTATGGTCAAATATTATTTTATTTAAATTTTTACTATTATGCAACCCGTTATACACCGCGATATTATATAGCCACAGAATATTGTCACTGGATACCGCCCAGCATTAGAATTTTTGTCCATCTCTCTATATCTTTGGTCATCACTTGTCCCTTGTCACTGTCAGATCAAATCAGATGTTTTTGGATTTATTTATCCTTTGTTTTGGTTATTGAAATGTTATAATTATCAGATAAAATTTCGTAGTTAAATTGGTTATTTTTGATGTGGATCGCAGTGTGCAATTCGTTCATTTAATTGTGGGAATTTGTGAGTTTAGTTCGTTCATTGACCGGATATCGAAGATGGCTGTGAAAATAATCTAGAACATCGTTTTTTATTTATGCCTTTTTGTGAGTTGGACTAGTCAAGATATATAGTTCTCTATCTATATCCTCGAGGGAGATTTCCGGTTGAAATCTGATTTTTTGAAGGAAATCGAATCCTTGCATCACTTCTTGTGTACTCCCCGGCTGAAGAGTGTCGTCGTGAAGAACTGGCTGCCGTTTCGTGAAGCATTCCCTGTTGGTGAATAGCAGGTCTTCGTAAAGAAGGATTAAGGCTTCCGAAACACATATGGTCAGAGACGTGGTTGGATTTTGTTGAGTTGACATGGACCACCGACCAATTTCCGTAAGGGATTAAATAGCCAAATTTTCCGACCGATATTCCGATTCCATGTGCCCAAGAAGTCCCCGAACAGTTCCAAGAGCAAGAAGACCGATCCAGACCGTAAAGCACAGAACAGTCCAGAATTCCATCCGTTCCTGTTGTCCGTCTAGAGGTACACATCATAAACCCTCGTTGAGGGTTTTTTTATGTTCACCATTTGAAATCTCAAGACCTACCTTTCACCTGTACCTCTGCTGACATCCGTGGGCTCCAGTGACAGTACATCGAGCTGCTGTACCCTGCTGTAGCCACCCCATAGCTATACACCGTAGCTCACCCGGAGGAAGTTTCAAGTAATTTCAAGACTGTAGAGTAAGATCGTTTAGATATTAGTATAATTTTAGACTTGATTTGTGGGTATAAACCACCCTGATTGTATCTAGTATTAAGATAGATAAGGGGGTTTGACGTCATAGGTTTAGTTATTTCATTTAATTTAAAATTCTATTTTCTCTTCCAACCTTTCGATTTAAACTTCTTAACATATTTCAATCTAACTTTCATTCATTTTTTTTATATAAATATTAACTTTTAATATTTTAATAAATTGCTTAAATATGTTTAGTAGTATTATTTACAGTCTAGTCTCATAGTTAAGTTAGAGTCACTTAAGTACAAATAGTTATAGGATATTTGAAGTTCATGATAGTTGCACTCAACAGTTCGAGGTTAGTGTTGAAGTCTACTTAATAGTTACATCTTTATTGCCGAGTTCATAGAGTATAATCTCGTGGCGCCCTTTTATTAATATCTTTGAACCCCGACCACCCGGCTGTTAAAATGAAAAAGCTAGTGGCCTCTATGTAACTCATTCAGATTAAGTAAACTTTGTGTTTTATTGAACTTCAGATTAAGAAAGGGCGTGGCATTTTATGTTGTTTTAGTTAATGTCTCCACTTCAGTTATTTTGTATTGAAATAATATTTTGAAATACAAATAAATCAGCTTAAAATGAGTATTATATTATTCTATATCCCCTTATTTTGTTCTATATCCCTAAAATCGGCTCAATGCACAGCTAATAGACACATTTGTTCTATATCCAAATCTAAAATCACTAATATCTTTTAAATAAAGCTTCTAAAAGTAAAATAAATACATATGTTTGATAGGTTTTTATATTACCTTTAATTTATATGTTTAATAGAACCATTTTGGTATATAGTGTTCCCGGATATCCAGTTTAAACTTTAAACCTTGTTTTCTAAGTTTCAACGAAATGGTCTATAGAACAATCTTATTCTACGGTGACGAATTATCTGGTAAAAAATAAAAAACTAAGGTGAGTTCTATAAGAGAAGTATATGACTAAAATGTAAGGTTTTTGACATATTTAACATTTTCTAGAAATAAAGAACAATTTTAAAATTACAATAAAAGCTACCCAAATTGGAATTTACCCGGTATAGTCTAATATATAGTTAAATTAATTATTGTACTTTAAAACAAATTAAAACTTGATCCAAAAAGTTATACAGGGTGAGACAAAATTAATATTGAACATTGGTCACATTTAAATGCATGTTACTCTCTTATTTTAAATGGAACACCCAGTATATTATTCTGATATTCAATGGAGAATTCATGTATTAGGGTTGCCTACCCCTCAAACAAAGATTTTTCTAATCTCCAATAATCCAGATAATTCGTTATTTTTCCTTTGTATGATGAACTTGTAGGTTAAATTCCTTAAAAGGTAAATAGTTCGAACCGAAGTTCGTAAACAGTTTATAATTTACATTTTGGATTCCCAACAGCTCCGAAAACTTCGCTAAACGTCTGTGTTTAAACCCGACTGAATATATATGTATACACGTCAGGAAAAAAGGTGAAAAAGTTCTGAAAACTTTCGGGAAAAGTTAAATTAGAATTGAAAGTGCTCAGATTTGTTCTCGAATTTTTCACTCGTTCGTTAGTTACACGACTGCTGTTTATCTCCTAACAATTGAGGAAGAGAATTTATTTTTTGATTTTCGATTTTTGACTATATTGTAATAAAACTTTTAGTTATTTTATTTATTATAGAAACGACTATACAATGAAACTATTGCCTCTATAAGTTTTTATTTTTTCCAGATAAAAAGGCGAGATCTGGTGTGCTAGTATATCACATCAATCAGGCTTGATTGACGTATTCAATTACTTTTGGTCATTTCATGTTTCACCGGAAATGACTGCAACTTTTAATGTTTAAATTTTAAATAGTACCCTCGATATTTTTTATTTTACTTGATAGAAAATGGCATCTGAATAAAATAACATACCATGTGTCAACTTTTTTCTCTGATAATTAGATTCTAAAAGACACAGTTAAAGCCAAAAGTTCACAGTGGACCGATTTCTATGCACGCAAGTTTATTTACTATATTCGCGTTGCGAAAGTACCTCTCCGCTTTCCCATATGGCATTGAAGCGAGCCTTAAGATGACCAATAAGTTCTTTACTTGTACACTTATAGCCAGCCAGCCGATTTGTTGTGAGTTTTTTTATGGAGGCCTTTATTTCCTGTTCCGGTATTGGGATATCTAATACATCGATGCTGTTATACTGAGGTACTGTGTTTAGTGCTTGCATATTGGGGATGTTGTCTTGGTTAAGGATATGGCTGTAAACAGGGTGCACCACGTGAAGGTGAGGTTGACTTATGGGTAAGCTAGGCTATATGTATCGCTTCAATAACCCTTACACCCCTTCTTTCCTGTACGTACTAGTGGAGGTAATGAAAGATATATTGTTTTCAGATTAACAATTTTATTAAGCATTGTGAGTTTGGTGTGTCAAAAGAGGACTGTCCTCTAAAATAGAGGACGGTTGACCTAAAGCAGAGGTTACCATTTTACCGGTTTATGTGGATTTCCTGCTACTTATTAGCTTACCTTAGCTTACCTACCATGTTTAAAGATCCACCTGGACGACTTGGAGAATCACTGGCCTGAACTAAACCGACTTTGTTTTAGTTGGTTAGAACATCCACTAAGTTAATATATTATGTAAAATTCGAACATCTATTAATTAAAAATCTATTACTAAAACGACCGAGGTTTATCGTTCGTTCATAATTTATTACTGTTAAAACCTAACGCCTATACGTTTAGTGTTTTATCGTTCGTGGGTGATGGCATCAAATCTAATAGGCCCAGGCTTTTAGGCGGTATCCCTTTTAAAAGTGGACAATAAAGAGTGAAATTAGGCACTAGAAGAAAATTAAATTTCCGATTAAATGGCTGAAAGCCATGATTAAAGGCAATGTAGGCGTGAATCGTTTTTTTTTTATTTTCGAATCGTTCGATAGTTCAACGATTTCGTAAATCAACAGATGGAAGGGAATTTTTATACGGAAACACATTTCATGGTCTATGATTTAATCATTTTACGTTAATGGTACCATTTTATTTTTAGAACGGGATTTATTTGTTATTTTAGTAGTTATTATAGTTATATACAGGGTGAGTTTTCTAGGATGTTCTCTATAGGTATCTCGGAAACTACTGAAGATAGAGAGTCGGTTAAATGGGGAAAGAATTGCAGTTTTGTGGGGTCATAAATATGCGCCTTTCAGATTTTTAAAAAAGTTCATGGCGTACTAGACATTTCGAAAAAAAACAAATTTCGGCTTTTTTAATATTTGTCCCTAATTCCATTATAAACTATTTTGGATAAAAAGTTTTCAGATAAAAGTTGTAGATAATCACATCCTTAATGAGATTGTGTCCTCCGTTGTTTTATAAAGCCTGCCATTTTTGACATATGACACAAACATATGTTTTTTTAAATGGAAACCATAGTTGGTCATGACTTCATAAAAAGCGCAATTTTTTAAGCTTTTCAGCGATATAAGCTATAATATGTTTTCTTCGAAAAATTACTGAGTTATAGTCAATTTTTATAATTTTTTAACAATTTCACTTAGTTAGCCATGGAAACAAGTTTAATCGTCTTTGTTCTCAGAAATGTGAAGCTGTCACATATGATATGTTATTCTACTCAGAGTGGTCATTTAAAAATCAAAAGTTGTAGTCATTTCCGGTCAAACAGAAAGTGACCAAAAACAATTAAACACGGCAATCAATCCTAATTTATGTCGTATACTAACATACCAAATCTCGTTTTTTTATCTGAAAAAATAAAAAAGTTATAATGGTGAGCCACTATCGAGCCGCACCCGGTATATGTTGCCGAAGTTTTCCGATTATAATTCAGATCACTCTGTATATAAGGTTACGTAGAAAATGGATAACGTTGAAATTATTGGACGATATTTCTTCAAAATGGGCAGATAGCTATTATGCAGGTTAGATGTAATAAAATTCTAGAATATCGTACTATTTTACGACCTATAAAATTTACCAGGACGTTATAGACAGATATTCAATTTAATGGATTTAATGTTGCATTTCTCCAAATTCTCAAGTTGCATTTCCTGTACTAATTTCAAGAGCATACGGTGAAATTAAAGTTTTCATGAAAAAATCCTATATGGTATTTCGCCACTGCAAGAAAATGTACATACAAAAGAAAATAGTTATTTTTTGTATCTGTTTAAAAAAAAACTGAAGTGTTTGGTTTTTTTCTTTACTCTTCGTATTTTTTTGCTTGCCACTACTTTTTAGGACTTTTAGGAAAAATGCAACTATGTTTTTATTTTTTAAATTTTCTCTAAAACGATATGGAAAATTGGAAAAGTATAAACGGGATTATACCCATTTTAGAACAAACATTTTTATGAAGAATGCATTTTTCTCAAAATGTCAATAATAAAAAAATTACCTTTATTTCAATCGTCGAATCTCAAAATAAAATAATATACAGGGTGTACTATTAAAAAAATACAACTGTAACATTTTTTTATTTACTTGGGATCCTGTAAAAATATTTTTAAATTCCATCTAATAGCCCTTTAAACGAACCCAAAACGTACATTTTTTAAAAATCTAATCGTTTAGCTGTACCTATAATAAATATATCTTTTTTCATTATATATTAAAATATGGCGTAAAACAGCATGAATTAATGAAAAGATTGCGATACTTCGTAATGTAACATGCAATATGTCGCATTGCGTATATTTTCATTTCTTTTATAATAAAATTGTGCCATTTGTACTAAAATAATACGCGATATAGCCGATATATCAACCCTGTTGATAAGTTCTCCGAATAATATTTGTAGTAGGTATTATATGAAATTACTGTAATGTGTTTATGTATTGTAATTCATATATTGATTAATGTATGTATCAACTGCTCTATAGGCCCATTATATTTCCCCATAACTTGGTTCGGAATCAGATTTTCATTATTTATTGACTACATTTCATAATTTTTTTTAAAATTAGCCAATTCCTTAAATAATACAGACTTTTACGTAGGGCTGCCAAGAGTCCTCTATTCCAGAGGACAGTCCTCCTTTTGACATCGCTGTCCTTTTTTCTATCACGCATTGAAGAAGTCCTCTTTTTTATATACGAAACTCAAAATCTAAATAATATTCGTCTATATAATATAATCGTTGTCAGAAAATGTGTCGTTTCATTTTTTTTTTGAAACTGTTGTATGCACTGCAGCTGCAGTAAGACTTACACTTTGACATTACACTTTGACACTTTGACATTAGATACTACACTCTAATTTCATTATCGACTTAAGACTATTTCCGAACAATAGTGTATTGTTTTATTAGGAGTAAAAATTATACTTTTTTTGACGATGCTGTACCTTTGAAGGACCATCGTAAAGCTATTCCGACGTTACAGGGGGGCACAAAACGAGCAAAAATTTGTACACTCGCTGAATTTGACACTTAATATCAGTTTAATAATATATTTTTGTACTTTTGTGCTTAGGCGTAACTTTGCTTTACTTTTATGACTAGGCGTTAAAGTGACAAAAGTTAATATTTTTGAGATGTTTGGAAAAAAAAATCCTTTTGATCTGAAGCGAGCGACTTTTTTTGCGGAATATATTGGTGACCGATATGGAAAAAAAATGTGGATATGGATTTAAAAAAAAAATCATGATATTTTCCAACCCTGTTGGCAACCCTACTTTTACGTAACACTGCTTTGTCGTAAATAGAATTAAAACAGTTGATTTCGTGGATATCTCAAAGCATTCTGCACCAAACTCAAATTTTATGTTAGTACTGACGATGTTTCCACCAATATTCCAAAAGGCCGTTTATTGAAGGAATTCTAGACGTAAGCAAATATCTGTTGCTACACACAACTGTGTCCAACTGCAAATCAATTTAGAAATAGTTGTCCTAGAGCCGATATATTGCGATCCCTTTCTCAAGTAATAGCGCTCTTCGGCAAACCTTTCGACGGGAAACCGCACGTGATATTACTTCCGAAATACACCACTTGGTCCGGTGAAATTCAAGAATATTCGGAAAATGGCTAGAACAGTGCAATAAAATGGAAATTCTACACCGAGTACTTCTCTAGTTAAAGAGAAAACTTAAATTTAGTTTGTTCCACAGCCGATTTGTACCCAGCCTGTCGACTTATGATCACTTCTTCATGTGCCCAGTCACCTCGTTTTTTTTGTCGACGTCACAATAACGAAGTGTATGGGTAAAAATGTCGTTTTTACATGTATATATGTTTGTTCCAAAATTGCTGGCACTTTTTTGTTGTTTATTGGTTAGAAACAAACAGTTGACATTGTAGAAAAAAAATCTCCTCCATGATTAAACTAAAAAGAAGTGGGCTTAATGAATCACCCTGCAGTATGCCTTTTTCCACAGGTACACTGAAAAAAAGGATCTCTCAGTCGAAATGAATATGACTTTGACCCAAAAGATTGGCGCTTTTCAATAGGGCCAAGAACGACGTTTCTTTGCCCAAAGCATTAACTATCTTTTCATAAACTTTAAAAAGATACTTTAGAGAATAGAAGAATCTATCTGTCCAAAATATTTCACTCTTGACCCAAAATGAATATGCAAAGTTCTTGCTACAAGAACAATAGTCTCTTTGATTCATGCAAAAATTCTTGATTGAAAAGGGACATTTCTTGATTAAAGGGACACTTTTCTTAAACCAATAGCGAATACTATTGACTCAACTAAATTTTATTTTGATCTAAGAGAAGTCTATACATCATATACAGGCATATTACAAGGTATATTATTTTCTGATAAATTTAGGTTTTCCTGGTCTGTAGTAAGTAATCTGTCTCGTAGTTATTTCTGCTTCTTCACGCCAGATACCGCAGGAACGGGCCTGCGTTTAACGCCTTGGGAGTAGCAAGGAAGAGCTTGCCATACTAGAGCCGTTCGGTATTGACTTGATGAACCCCGACAGCCCAACTCTAAGAAATTGGACGGAAATGGAAGAAGAATGGGCCAGTAAAACTCTCCATGGCAGGTATAGAGCAAACTTAAAAAATACCACAAGTAGTATGCTGGATTCAAATACTTACCTAAAAGCGGATTACCTGTTCCCAGAAACCGAAGAAAGTATACTGGCAATACAAGATCAAGTTGTCCCGACACTGAACTATAGGAAATATGTCTTGAAGGAGGGAGTTGAAAGTGATCTGTGTAGGAAATGCAAGCGTACAGCTGAGAGCATCCAACATATTACAGCAGGGTGTTCTATCTTAACTCAAAGGCAGTATCTGGCACGCCATGATGAAATGGGAAAAATATACCATCAAGCTATGGCACTGGGAACTGGGCTAATGGAAGAAGGAAGAGAATGCACTGAAAAAAAGGATCTCTCAGTCGAAATGAATATGACTTTGACCCAAAGGATTTTCGCTTTTCAATAGGGTCAAGAACGACGTATCTTTACCAAAGCATTAACTATCTTTTCATAAGCTTTAAAAAATTACTTTAGAGAATAGAAGAATCTATCTGTCCAAAGTATTTCACTCTTGACCCAAAATGAATATGCAAAGAAGTTCTTGCTACAAGAACAATAGTCTCTTTGGTTCATGCAAAAATTCTTGATTGAAAAGGGACATTTCTCGATTAAAGAGACACTTTTCTTAAACCAATAGCGAATACTATTGACTCAACTAAAATTTATTTTGATCTAAGAGAAGTCTATACATCATATACAGGTATATTACAAGGTATATTATTTTCTGATAAATTTAGGTTTTCCTGGTCTGTAGTAAGTAATCTGTCTCGTAGTTATTTCTGCTTCTTCACTCCTTGGTATTCTTTGGGGTGGTTCATCACTCTACAAATTACAAAAAAATGTTACATCAGATTAATCAAAGTAAAGCAAATAAATTATTAAAATTATAAGCTTTGGTCACATTTTGAATTTTTTAATACGACGATTTGAAATTCTAAAATTTTTGTAATTATTTGCATAAAAAAATCGATACCTATATTCTTATTCTATCTATAGTAACGCATGCATTATCTAAACAGGTGCATTAGGTAAATGTCTCTTACCTTCAAATATAGCAAATAAATGCTCTAATTTCCATTTTTTCAGAAACTTCTTTAAAGAATCCATATATCCTAAAATTTGTCCATAAAAAATGACAAATGCATGTTAATAACGATCACTAATTTGTTATACGATATGCGCTTAAAAAGCAAATTATGCAAAATTCCAAGCAACAAAACCCGTGCGTACTATGATGTGCGACCTATGAAATGCGACATACGACTGATCGAACTGCCGACTGATTGTATATACCGTCCTTCGTCATCGTCTTTGCGTGTCGTTATTATTTTTCATCAAAAGAGTATTTAGCTATTGGAAAAATGGCCATGCTTTTTAAATGAAGTACTTCCTAGCGTATTTTTCTTATTATCTTAAAACAAAGTAACTTGCACTTGATTGAATGAAAATAGATTCAAGAGAAATTTTCGAATTTTTCAAGAGAACCAGTTTTCTTGAGTTAAGAGAGTTTTTCTTCAGGCAAAATATTTTCTTTTACACTAAAATAAATTCTCTTGCTACTAATTTTCTTTTCAAGATCGATGACGACTTTAGTTCAAGTCTTTTTTTTTATCATTGTATTGGTTCAGTGAGGTCCCCATCGATCTTAGCCTGGATTTTGCTGGACAGCTTGTCTCGGAATTGGATGGAAACCCACAGAACTTACGAGCGAGAAAAATTGAAGATTTTCCTTGATTTAAGTAAGAACAATCTTCCGATTGTCTCGGGATTTTGTCTGAGTATACTGTCTCCTCAATGAACACCTCAGTATAGATTGAAGCTAAGAAACAACGGCGAACACAGATTCTGTGGGGAACATTGGGAAACACCAGAATACCTCATCACTGATATATATGAGAGATGGAGAACTAACCTCTGTAAAAACGTCTCAGATACTGGCTTTTGTCAGAGCTCTGAGACTGTATGATGAGTTATAACTCAAAAAGCGAGGCACAATAGACAGGGCCGGCGGAAAGAAAATATTGAGACCGGGCGAGTACCCTATCTGGCGCCCCCCCCCCCTCCTTAACATTTATTAACTTAGTTATTTATTTATCATTTATTATTAACTTAGTTATTATAACTCTCTTTTTCCTTCAGTCCTAGACTTTAACTACAAACTAAGCATATTTATGCTACTTTAACAATAAATTTTCACTTAAAGATACTTCAAAATTTTTTTCTTCGTTCAATCTTTGTCTGCGATTGTTGTTTTTTCTACACTGGTCTCGAAAGTATACTCACTCCTATAAATTTTTTATTTTTTTTAGATAAAAAAACGAGTCTTGATATGTTAGTATATGAAATATATTAGGTTTGATTGACGTATTCAATGGTTTTAGTCACTTCCTGTTTGACCGGAAATGATTTTTAAATGCACCATCGGTATATTTTTACTTTATTCCAAAAGAAAATGACATTCTGAGTAGAATGGCATATCATATGTCAACTTTTGACATTTTCGCTTAAAAAATCGTATTTTAAATTTTGCTGTGTTAAAAATAAGCAAATTATAGGAGGAGAAATACTTCTGAGACGTACCCGGTATATAGAGCTTAAGAAATAGAATTCCAACTTCGGCAGTCTCGTTCTGGTATAAGTGATCTTTGAAAACATAACAGTATTTAATTGCAAGCAGTTGCATTATTTTTTATTACATTTTGTTATTAAGAATTTAAGAAAATTTTCCTTTCTTTTTCACAAACAATTACATATTTAGTGCAGAATCAGTATTATGACCAGACAGTTTTGTCGGCTGCATAATGAGGATCAGGCAATGCTTGAGATGCATTTCTTTGTGAGAAATTTTTCTTTGTGTGATTCCTCTAATGAGAAAATTCTACTATTTTGCTACCATTTTCAGTATATTACTACATATTCAATCGGGAACAATTAAAACCACCAAAAGATTATATAAGAAAAAAAAAGATATAAGAAAAAAAAGATATCTTTCCTACTACTCTTAATAAATTAATTTAATTAATGAGGCAAACTTATAAAATTTTTTCTTGATAATAAGGATATCGGGATCCTCTTCAGCTTCTTGCGAATGAATATTTGCCTCATATAACTTTAGGGCATATCAGCCATTAATAACAAATAAAGGGTGTGGATAGTAGAAAAAGTGCAATTTTGAGCGGTCAGTCTAAAACTGTTAATTTTGCAGGCTCTTGACCCAAAATAGTTTGTTTAGAAATTTATAAAAACGAGAATTATAGAAAGAAGGATTGTTTATAAAAAGTTATTAGCTTTTGAGTTATAAAAATGCTACGAACAAATCCGATTTATATTTTTTATTTAATTTTGTATAATATTCTTCCACGAAATTGAATTCGCAAATCCCAGTTTCGGATAGAGCACTCAAAAAACATAGAGAATAGAAGAAATCAAAACTATCCCAAAGCTTTCGTGCTAAGGATTTTTTTGAGCATAATTTCAGTAAACTATAATAGGATACATCTAGGATATAGTATAGTGTTTATAATGTTTAGTCAGATGTTCTTCTCTATGTGGTGTGGTAATAGCTAATGTGTTACTGTGAAAATTGGCAGTACCGATTAATTGTTGAACTGGATATTCGTTACTATTTGTTTAGATTACTGTTTTTAAATATTTTAGTTGCTGTCGTGGCGCCCCTCGTTTCCGGCGCCCCGGGCGGCCGCACTTCGTTGGATTTTCGGGCGCATAAAAATTCATCTTAACTGGTGTATTAATTTTGCCGCTTGATGTTCCCTAAGCGGATACAATTCGCAGCTTCGTAACTTCCGACTTGTCCCATAAATCCCCGTTTAATTATAATGCATCTCACTGTGTTGCCGGCGCAGCACCGTCGCGTCGTTTCTTAATATCTAAATTAAATGCAGTCCCGATATTCTGCACCGTCGCTATAATTTCGACGTAGACACGATGGTGGTTGTGGTGGAGCGCCCTTGATGTCGGAACACTTAACCTCGCTCTTTCGCTACACTTAACTCAATTCTTCCATTATCTTACGGCTTTTGTGCTTTTTGTCCCTGAAAGCTGCAATTAGCCGCGAGTCTACTCGAGCGCACGGGGCTTTATTAACATTTTTCTTTCTTTGTGATTCCGTTTTTAAGGAAGGTTAGAAAAGCAAATGTATTTTTTATCTTGAAAGCGTAAACGTCAATGCACAAAATCAGTAATTTAGAGAAAGTATTTATTTTTGCGACGCGATTAACATTATAAAAATAGTATATTGTTTTATTAGGGGTAAAAACTGTACTTTTTGCGGAGAAGTTGTATGTTTGACAGACGAGCGTTAGCGAGCTATATTTTTTTAAGTTATATTTAATAAAGTTATATTTTTCTTATGGAACACCCGGTATTTTATTTTTTATTTCATTTTTTGATCCTTGGAGACAAAATAAGGCATTTATTATAAGGATTAAATATGTTTACAGTACGTCTGCTGGCTCTGTGTCTATGAAAGGAATGCGGACAAAAAACATTTAAATAAACAGCAATATATTTTATACGTCGACTTGGCGAGTACGTCACCGCAAATCTCTTCGCCCACTCATTTTATTGGCTACAAATTTGTTGAATTTTTATTGATGGGACGCGTCGTCTAATTTTTTACGAAAAACATCGAGCGAATATCGTTTCCCCTTTCACGGATACCCCGTAGCTACAGAACGGACAGACGTACTGTACACACTTTGGTTTTTGAGATATTTAAAGATATTTAAATATGCATGCTGTAATGAAAAGATTGTCAACACCCTCTACATTACTTTTCAGAATTAATTCTTGCGTGCTGACTTTTAAGCCAGGGAAATAAACTTTGATTTGATGATTAAAATTTGATAGTTTCGTTTAATGTACACAGGGTATCAAAAATTGCTGGTCTATTTTAAATATTTATTCTACATAAAAACTTTGTTATTTCAAATGCAATACTCTGTATCTTGTAAAAGAATTTGAAGTAGATTTCAATGCTCTTTGAAACAATATTAGGGTTTCCTATACCTCTATCTAGCTCATATTTTGAAAAAAGAGAAATTTTTCAATAAAATGGCAACAAAGAGGGCAGCAAGTTTCTAGTGCCAGTTAGTAGCTATTTTCAAAATCAAAATTATTTTATAGTCTTTGTTTAAATTTATAGCAGTTTACTTTTATTTAATTTACCTACAATATTTTTACAAATAACATTTATTGTTTTATCAAGAAAAACGAAGAAGTAGTTCTTTGATATATTATATATTATATGGATTTTCTATAAAAGAGGCACTTACAGCAAATTTATTTTCTTTACTTCGAACGACAGGTTTAATAAGTTTTTTACACATCAAACCAGCTCTGCGAAATAGGATAGGTAGTTTTTCAAACGAACGCTTATCAGGAAGGTTTCTATTCGGATATTTTGAGCATAAGCCCTTGAGGCCAACAAAATCATTATTAACGTATCCATTCGTTCCGCCAACAGTTCCGCTTTATTTTTTGTGGTAAAATAATGAATGTAAGGGCCAATTTTTTTTTTCAAGCGGTCAACTCAAATTAAAATTAAAAACTATAAAACAAATTTAAAGGGCGTAAATGTTGTATAATAAAATACAACTAATAATATAAAATAAAAATAATACTAATAGATGGTACGTTACTAATGGTAATAGCCAACTTTGATCTGAACGCTGCAAATGGACAAATGTTGTATAGCAACAAAAGTCTTGTATGACCTGGCTACCGAGATGACCTACCTGCAATTAAAGAGAAAAAACATGGTGTTACCAGTTATTATTAAAATAAAGATGTTAAATTAAAAACAACAATGTTACCAGTTATTATTAAAATAAAGTGAATTTAAAATTAAACAGGTACTTGAATGATTTATCAATAGTCCAACTTAAAAATACAAGTTTAAATAAAATAATAAAATGCCACACAGGCTAGTCACACAGACTATTAAAAAAAACATGCCACACAGGCTATCAAAATGCCACACAGGCTAAAAAACATGCCACACAGGCTATCAAAATGCCACACAGGCTATCAAAGTGCCACACAGGCTAAAAAAATGCCACACAGGCTATCAAAGTGCCACACAGGCTAAAAAAATGCCACACAGGCTATCAAAGTGCCACACAGGCTAAAAAAATGCACAAGTTAATAGTCAAACTACACTACGGGGCTAACTACTCTTCAAGTCTAATTACGCTACGGGACTAACTACTTGTCAAGGCTAATTACGCTACAGGACGAACTACTCTTCAAGGCTAACTACGCTACACAGAGTCATTACGCCACAAAGGCTAACTGTAGAAAATAATAAAGTTAAACATAATTCATTCAAGATAAATTTGATAATACAAATACAGAAATATATTCTTATCTTCTATTAAAGTCACTTAGACAAAATATAAATAAATCACTGTAAAGAAATATTTCAATATTATCATCTGCAAATCATCTTTTCTTAATATTCAATCAAATATATTAAAATATACTTAAGGTTCAGAAATATAATAGGTATATCACAATAAAAACAATAAACAGTAACCAAAAAGTTGCTCAGTGAGATAAAAATAAACTCACCTTAATTAAACTTATTATTCGGCACGGCAATAGAACTCAGAACTACCACAAAACCTTAATTAAACCTCAGAAACTTTAATAGTTTTAATTTAATAAGCGCGTACCACTTCTTTCCCTGACGCTGTCTAATACTGTTTTAGACGGCGATACTATATTGAGTGTTATTTGAAACCTTTTTGAAAAGTGCAGGTACCATGAATTTTGGGCTTGTTTTTGTTTACGTTCGAAATTCCATCGCGCTCCGGCTTTTGAAATGTCTGTTTGTTATTACGCCAGATAAAGAAAACGTAGCATAGAAAAATAGAGTTCTTACATGAATACTTCCTTATTAAATTATTGTAGGTAAATTTACGTAAACTGCTATAAATCTAAATAATAAAGTCCATAAACTAATGTCGATTTTGAAAATAGTTACTAACTGTCACTAGAAAATTGCCATTTTACAATGATTGCCATTTTATTGAAAAATCGCTTATTATTCAAAATCTGAGCTAGATAGATATAGGAAACCCTATATAGTTTGAAAGAGCATTTAAATCTGCTTCAATTTATTTTAAAAAATACAACATGATGTATTTGAAATAACAAAGTTTTTATTAAAATAATTCCTTAAAATAGATTAGCAATTCTTGGTATCCCTGTATAAATTTAAGAAAGCAATAACATTTTTCAGTAAAGTTTATTTTCCTACCTTTAAACTCAGCTCTAAGAATTAATTCTGAAAAGTAATGTACAGGGTGTTAATAATCTATTCTATCATATAGCATGCATATTGAATATCTTTAAATATGTCAAAAACCAAAAATTTTAAACATATTTAACCCGTATAATAAATGCCTTTTTTAGGCCCAAGTATCTAAAAATGAAATAGAATACCGGGTGTTCCAAGAAAAAATATAACTTTGATATGGATCTTAGTTCTTAAACACTCTGTATATATTCTAAATTGTGCATATCGCATCCCTGCCCAAAATCTATAAAATATTTTGTCTCTACATCTTTACGTTTTCGTATAATCTAACCTAGCCTAACCGAGGCGAATGAGGTGCGTCACCCTGTAGACTAAAAAAATATTTGTGAATAATTTTGAAAAAATCGCGAGTATATTCTACTAGTAGTGAATCAGTTCGTTGAGAGACGGATGGCATTCGTCTTTCTATTGCATTCTTGAATCAAATAGTTGGCTTATATTTTTACTAGAATCTAAAAAAGTTTTATACCAGTCTCTTGATTAATTAAGACTCTAGAGACGATATGGTATTGAGTAGGAGCCAAAAATATTGCCAAAATTCGATTCGCTAAAGGCCCGAGACCCTTACGCAGACAAGCTCCATAAACCTATTAATTTCAAGAGGAATTTAATTAACTTAAGGGCTCGGCTATAGGGCTACAGTCTGTAGAGCAGATGTAAAGTAAATATAATACCTTCCTAAGTGTAATCTCGATGGAGAGACTCTGGTCGTCTCTAAAACGGCTCATTTCGAATGCATGCCGAGCGTGTATTAATTTTTAGAATTTATAGACCATCGACAATTTAATTGTAAAAGGGTGTCGTTTATTGACTCCCCTATTGATTTGATAAGAACAAACTTTTAATAGAACTTTTTTTAAGTACTGAACCCGTATTCTGTAATTTAGAAAACGCTAAGCGCTTTTAGACGTTAAGCGTATATGACTTTTAGTCTATGAGTTAGCAACGTTTTCGAGAAAGTATTTTCAGACATCTGGCTCTTTGATATATCTTTTACTATACTCTCTGGAACAGCATGCGGCCCGTCTGGCTGCCGATACCCTTTGCTTCACTACTGCGCATCGGAAGAAGATCCTATTTTTTTAATTTAGTCCTATAAATTTTAGTATTGAATATAAATCGAACATGTCTCCATAGAGCAGTGCGTAGAGTTTCCGACCACGAACCGATGATTCAGAGTTCGAATCCGGGTCAGGGCAAAGACATTTTTATTTTATTTTCGTTTAGATTCTGATAGAAAAGTATTAAATAATTCTGGTGATTACAAAAACAAATATTTAATACTTTACTATCAGAATATAAACGAAAATAAAATAAAAACATTTTGCCCTGACCCGGCTTCGAACTCTGACTCCTCGCTTGATAGGGGAAACCTCTACGGGCTGAGCCTATGGGGTTTATATTCAATACTAGAATTTAAAGGACTAATAAAAATATAGGATCTTCTTTCAATGCGCAGTAGCGAACGCAACGTTTACCGGCAGCCAGACGGGCCGCATGCGCTGTTCTAGAAAGCATAGTAAAAGATATATTAAAGACGTCTTAAAATACTTATTTTTCCGACGTTGCTAGCTCTCGTACTATATGTCTCCAACATCACGACATGCCATTTTCAAACCTTCTTTATTGCACTTATGAAACGTTCAATAGGTTTGTCTTTTTCGTTTGTTTGTTTGTTTTTCTTTGTCTTTTTCATTTAACTGCTGATATAGAAATTTAATTCCACATTGTGTTTGTCATAATGTGGATCAACCAGCTCTCACTACCGGTTTCGGAGCCCTACTCCATCAATAGGTGAGCTTGGGTCGATTCCACAAAATGACAAACACAGCGCAGAGTACCTAATTCCGACTTGTCGGAAAGTAGCGGTTATATATTAAGTAGTGATGGGATAACTCGAGCAAAAATTCGCTCGAGTACTCGATTATTGAAATAACCGACATCGCCCGATTATGAATGAGCGACGAACGCAAGCGATCCTATCGAGCGAATTTGCTACATACATTGCAGATTGGCAATATTTTAACAGTATTTTTGGTAAAATATTTTCAAACAACAGATTGTTCTTTTGATTGGGACCGCATTGTTAATTATATTATAGGACTATACGACGTTATCTGTTACATAACTGTGTGACAAAATTTTACCACCTACATTGACAAGGCTTCGATGGATGATCAAGCGAAACTACTCATCGCTCGTCGCTTGTCGCTTGCCGAAAGAATATACGCTCTGCGCACGCAGCTTACTGCTTGGCGTTACGAGTACAAGTACAAACGACGGTGAAAAACCGTATATTTAAATACGAGCGAAATTTCGCTCGAGTGATGGCTCGATTATTGATACGTATAGCCGCCCATACTAAAATATGTTAATAAAAAGTTGGTAGGCAGTTCTTTTAGTTTCAAAGTAAAGGAATTTTTCCAATTTTTTTTATCTCAAAAACTGCGACTTTGACTGATTTTGATGTTATTACAAATTTTGTTTCAAATGTTATTCCTAATCTTAAATTGAAAACCGCGTTTCGTTAGCTACTGTAATTTTGGCGTTACGATTTTTTAAAATTTGTAACCCCTTCCCATACCCCCTTCCCAATCCCCCACCCCCACCCTAAAACTAATGGCCAGATTCTCGGGTGCCACAGTATTTTTGTGCCAAATTTGGTTAAAATCGGTTTAGAGGTTTTTGAATTATCGTGTTACAGACAGACGGACACACAGACACCATGAAAATATTTTGTATTTAGGTCATTTATGACCCAAATAACTAATTTTGAGTGAAATTAAGAAAACTTTTTTTTCCGATCTTAATAGCCTGCGGTCGGCTAAAAATATCTATACCTATGTGGCGGATTCATCTCTCCAAAAAAATCCTATAGGGGTATTTCGCTACTGCAAGAAAATCTACAAAATAAAATAGATATTTTTTGTAAACGCAGATGCATCTGTAGATCTTAGTAATGTATGGCAGTCGCTGCATATCCCGGTAACCCGGTATAGTATACTTGTATTCATTTAAAATTTCCCAATATGGCGGACTTCAGTATGGGAGGCTTGAAAAACGAAAATCTCTAAACTGGAATAAGACTGGAATCGACTGTACTTTGTGACGACTTTTTCTGTTATCACTCAAACAGAAAGAAAAAGGTATCCGTTGCTCAGGGTTAGAGGAGAGCTGGGTTCGTAGGTAAGACTTGTGACCTGTGGTGACTTAATAATGTTGTTAAATAATAAAATAAAAGTAACTAATGTATAGGCTGCAAAGATTCTAAAATTGATGTTAAAATATTTAAATAGTAATGGTCAAAGACAGTAAAAGGGCGCCACTTACTTTGGGTATGAAAAGGTAAAAGTAGAAACAGTAAGAAAATTTGATCATGAAATAAGCTAAAATAAAATAATCAACAGCAATAAGGGTCTATTATGTTCATCAGAATAAAAAGTCAGATATAACTATCCTACGTTGAACATTTATTTAAAACGAACACAATTATCAATCAGTTTAAGCCCGAAGTTTCAATTATCCCAATGAAATCGTTAGTTACTTTAAGTAAACTCAAATTTAGTTAGAGTTCTCTCCAGTATACTATACTACGTAATATATAAACAGGTGAAATTTATGTAAGTACCAATACGATGATGTTTCGAAACAAGTCATTATTACAATAACCTTCGAAAATGTAAGATCGTGGAGCGATTCTCACATAAAGACATACTGAAGTAAAACGTACCGTTAAGGGACAAAGCATGACTTATAATGTTAACTAAAAGGTAAATTTGACTACAATATATGGAATAAATGACAACAATTTTGAGAGAGATATTCAAAAATATTGTCAAAAGTAAAAAAATTTAGGGAATACCTTGTGTGTTGAACTTAGAACTTATCTGTATTTTTTTTTTTTTATTTTGTGACGTAGTGAACAGGTAGGCAAGGCAGTCTCCAGACTAACGGAAGTGGATGTAGACTCTTCAATAGTAGCAGGAGTCTTCGATATCCAGTAGAGACAATGTAAGGAGTCATAAATACTGTCTCAAAATTGGTTACTCATATGCCAGTACTTATACGTCAATTTCTTATATACGCCAGTTACTCTATAAAAAAACTCTCAGAACAGTCACCGAATACCAAAAAAACAACACGGTCTGAAAATCAGCTGTACACATTCCAAAAAATAGCCAAACTAAATGCCGATCAAACCAGTAATGCACAATCAAACATTATCAAAATAAATAAAAAACAGGGAATAACTGAAGCCAAAATTTAGTTAGACATGGCGATCTACAAAAATGGTAGATACACTTGCAGAATCTTATTCCAGGAAAAGGCCAAAAAACACGAACTAGGCTCTGAACCGGTATATTCTTACAGGATTTCAAATCTCCACTTTTGGATACCCGTGCCTTTACTGTTAAGGAAAAGTGTTTCAGAAAGCCCTTTTTCTCTGAGATTCGTCGGACAGCTGAACCACGCGTCTTTTTCTGATCTCAATCTCGGAAAAAGCCTCTTCCTCCTTTTCGCAAAACGGAAGTCTTCGAATTGACAGGTCATATGACCAAAGGCAATTAAGTGAACTCTATCGTCTATACTGAATGAAATTTGTTTTTATGGAAAGGAACCGCTACCTGTACTGAATGAAGTTTAACATCTAGCGAATAGATGGCGCCAGCAATATTAAAATTTGGAATTTTATAAAAAGAAAAATAAAACGCTACACTGCCCCCCTCCAAAAAAAAGAAAGGCCCTCAAAGAGGACTTTCGCCCAAACACCACATAGGAAAACTAAACTAAGTTTGTACAGGGTTTTGGATTTTTCAAATGAAAATTTGGTGGATGATAACTTCGTGTATCACACGTCCATAAAGGAGTCACTATTGGTAAGTCGCAATCGGTATGTCAAATCAGTGAGATTACACAATCGGGAAAGTCAAATCACCATATAATCCAAATAAAAACATTCATATAAACTATATATGAAAACTAAAACTAAATCTAAACCTAAAAGTATGGGATAGGAAAAGAAAGAAAGAAAGAATCCCATGGAAGCGCAGATGTTCCTGAAGAAATCCTCAAGCTGATTGTCCGTACTCAACCCACCTAGTGTGAGGCAACGAAAGATTCACAAATCGCGTGTAATCAGTCATGCGACCCCTCACACCCAAGGAAGCGGAGAACAAAACAAACAACAAAAGAACCTCAACAAAAGCCATGCTACGGATCACTATAAGAGGTAAGTTTGGCGTGACCAAAACAAACTACCTTCGCCACAACCTGTGTGCTCACCGGTTAACCATTCAAGGTAACTCACCTGTATGAGAAAAAGAAAGGAAAATAACAATAGAAATCACAATAGATAAACATATAAAGGAAGAGAGAAAAGATTGTCACGAATGACCCAAAATATCCGTAACATAGGATTCCAGCCTATGAAACGCTATTGCAAATATGGAAAGAAAATCACAATCATACCCAATACACAGTAAACTTACGAAGTTATGAGGTCAGCTATGTCTCACCATTAGGTTGCAATCAGAATCATAACAACTTTTCGTTTTGTCACGAAGTCGTGTTCTCAAAATACAAGAATTGCTTAAATTTCAGATTCTTGTGAACTGAATGTCATAGAATGGAGCAAATGGCACAAAACCATATGAGTGATTAACAGAATTACCATCCCACAAAATATTTACTCAAAATTAGGTAATCTGTAGAATACTCGGAAAAAGAAAAATACTGCTATATGCTCGCATTTCTAAATAGAAATACTATATTATACTGAAAATATACGCAAAAAAACTAAATAACACAATAGTTATGCTGATTCGCGACAAATCCGTAAAAACGATAAGCGAATTGTTGTATAACTTTTTAATATAAACTAAAAAAACTAAAATATAATCTATGTATCCTTTAGACTAAACCCTAAAAAGGAATCGGACATAATAGATTATTTAAATTACTGTGACGTAGTAGAGACATTTCCTGTATCATCGTCGTCAATCATGTGACCTTGGTATGGTTTAAGATCTTTTATATGCCAGCGGCCTGCGTTATTACCATCCTCGTCTACTAAAACATAAACTAAATTCGAAATTTTCTTTCGTACTGAAGATAAAACAAAACGAGGGGCTAACTTGGCTGAAAAGTTAACACCAGCATTTGATAAGACCTTATTACGTCTCCAAACCAAATCACCAACCTGAAAAGATAGATCACGTCTACGCAAATTATAAGACTTTGAGTTTCTTTCGTAAGCAGCATGAAGTTTCTTACGGACTTCGCTAAAGACACTATAAAGATTTTTGAGTTCTGAAGCGTAAGAGTTGCGATCGCCAGGCATAATTTCAAAATCTTCAGAGAACTTAACTTGACCATAATAATTACCAGAGATGGGAATATGCCTACCGAAAACTAAAAACGAAGGAGAAAAACCTGTGACCTCATGTTTAGAAGTGTTTAAAGCAAACTGAATATTAGAGAGTTGAACATCCCAATCTGTATGTTGTTTAACATAAGTTCTAATAGCTGTTCCTATTGTTTTATTCATTCGCTCAACAAAGTTACATTGAGGAGAATACACAGCATTATACCAGATCTTCTGAACTTGATATTTCTTTGCTAAATCTCTGAACTCTTTAGCAACAAACTGAGGACCATTATCACAAATTATATATTGAGGTACTCCATAAGTAAGGAAAACTTCACTCTCAAGATACTTCACAACATACGGAGATTTTGATGAACGTAACGGACACAGAAGAACATACTTCGAAAACCAATCGCCAACAACTAAAAGCCACTTATGACCCTTTTTTGATCTAGGAAAAGGACCCATAAGATCTAAAGCGATTGTCTGAAAAGGCATATTAACTTGTTTTTCTCTTCCCATCCTACCTAACGGCATAGTATTTGAAGATTTCTGAGCTCCACAAACACGACAACTCCTAACAAATTTAAGAACATCGGCTCTCATCTTGGGCCAGTAAAATTGTTCTTGAAGTCTTGATAAAGTCTTATAGAAACCCAAATGCGAACAAGTTGGCGGATTATGACATGATTCGATAATATTACGACGTTGAGGACGTGGAACAACCTTCTTCCATTCTTGAAGATTTGATGAAAATGGTAGCTGTACCGGAATAAACTTAAAAAGAAAACCATCTTCAACTTTCCACTGTGGAAATGAACTAGGCGAAGCTAAAATCTTTCGCTTCATTGTCTCATACCATGCATCAGTATGATCTAAATCTATATTCAAAATAGAAATTTGTGGACATACAAAGGAATCATTATCTGAAATATCTGAAGGAGAATCATCGCCAGGTATTCTACTAAGAAAATCAGGAACTACGTTATGTGAACCTTTACGATGAACTAAATCAAAAGTAAACTGTCTAAGTCTGACAGCCCATCTAGCAAGACGACCAGTAGGATTCTGTAATTTATTAAGCCACAAAAGAGAGTAATGATCTGTACAAACGGTAAAACGTACGCCATCAATCCAAGGACGAAATTTTTCCAAACTAAAAATAACAGCTAAGCATTCTCGCTCAGTTACACTATAATTCCGCTCGGATCTAGTAAGAGATCTGCTAGCATAAGAAATTACACGGTCTTCGTCATTAATTTTTTGTAGAAGAACTCCACCAAGACCGGTGTTAGATGCATCTGTTTCTATAATAAAGGGTTTAGAAAAATCCGGCTGGGACAAAATTGGAGCAGAAACCAGAAGTTGTTTAATTTTCAAAAAAGAATCTTCAGCGGCAGGACTCCACTGAATTCCTTGACCTTTCTTTTTACCTTTTAACAAATCATTAATGGGTGAAACTAATGTCGAAAAATTTCTTATAAAACGACGGTACCAACTACACAAACCTATAAATCGTTTAATTTCAGTCGTCGTGGTAGGGCGAGGAAAGTTTAACATTGCTGAAATTTTTTCTGGATCAGTTCTTAATGAATTAGAGCCAACAATATATCCAAGAAATTTTAAAGATTTCTTGAAAAACTCACACTTCTTTATATTTATAGTTAAGTTAGCATCTTTTAACTTGTCTCTAACTTCAGAAAGCAATTTGGTATGTTCCTCAAAACTGGGTGAACATATGATTATATCATCCAAATAGCAAAAAATGTGTGGTTCATAACGTGGTCCAAAAATAGCATCAACAAGTCTTTGTTGTGTCTGAGCGGCATTGCACAAACCAAATGGCACCGTAGTGAATTGAAATTGACCTCTACCAACTATACTGAAAGCAGTTTTTGGTTTTGAATCCTCTGATAATGGAATTTGCCAGAAACTTTTACGCAAATCTATACTCGAAATATACGTAGCTCCACGAAGAGAGTTTAAAATTCTATCTATATTTGGCATAGGGTAGGAGTCATACTTTGTAACCTGATTTAAAGATCGACCATCGAAACAAAAACGAAATTCACCAGTTGGTTTTTTAACTAAAAGCACTGGGGAACACCACGGACTATTAGAAGGTTCCACAACACCAAGTTTAAGCATATCATTTAATTCCTCATTTAAGATTTTTGACATATAAGGTGACATTAAAAAAGGTTTTTGACGAAATGGTTTGGCATCACCAGTGTCAATTGACATAGTAATTTTATCGGTACGACCAAGACCATGATCACTGTTAATACTGTCAAAAGAGTTAATAAGAAGTTCAGCTGGTTTTCTCTGATTTGGTGTTAAATCATCAAGGGTACACAACATATTTACTGCATGAGTGTTATAGGGAAATGAAGAAAACTTTGGCTGAGATCTAGAGTTGACTTCCCACCAATTCTTCTTAAGATCTTCCATAAGATCAAACCGCAAGATAAAATCACAACCAAAAATAAAACTATGAGGCAATGAAGGTACTACAATAGCACTGATAACTTGACATGAACCATCAACGACTAAAGGTAGATCGACTACACCAACTATTTTCTTTTCAGTATTGTCTGCAGTACTAATTGACAAATGAGTTGGTTCCCTAATATTCAAATTTAGATTCTCAATAACAGGAATACCAGCAGCTCCAATAACTGTAGATGTACTTCCAAAATCTAAAAGACCACAAATTTCAACGCCAAGAATTTCTACTAAAATATAAGGTCTGTTATCAGATACCTTAGGACAAAAAAGAGGAGAAACTTTATGATTGGTAGTGGTGGATCTATAAAAATTTTTAACACATAATAACCACTTTTTCCAATCAGATTCTGAAAATAAATTTCTGGGTTTGAATTTTTTTTGAACTACATGACCAGAAACACGAGTTCGTCCGATTAGTTTTTTGAACATTTTGGACACGCCGGTGATTTAACCCCTAAATTACCACATTTAAAACAAAAAACCCTACGTTTCTGTCGACAATCATGAAACGTATGATTCGGACCAGAACAATTCCAACAAACTAAACGCGAAGCTGTTTCCTTACCTGAATTTTCTACAGATCGGGGCATACTCGAAGTATTTACCATATCAGGGTCAGAAGACGACGACGCTACAGCAGAACAAGGAGACCTAGCAGTAGTATTTTTATTTTTGTTCTGAGCATTTACATTCTTAGATTTTTTACTAAACTGTACGCGACGAGAATCAAACGAGCTAGAATCAGGAGTGGTATTTAATTCAGAAACATTTAAATTTCTAGAATGTTTTTCATTCTGATGTTTAGCATTTTCTAATTTTCTACACAAATTAGACAGTTCAGACACAGATAAAACATCAACTAAAGCTAACTGAGTAATGTATTCAGGAAGTAAATTTTGTCTAATGATTTTTATTTTAGTAACCTCACTAGGGCATTTACTTAATCTACTAAAAAGATTCTCTAAAGTTGCTATAAAAATTAAAATACTTTCATTTTTTCGCTGTTTATAAGATTTAATTTGTGACCAAATATTATCATCATTATCTGGTGGTAAAAAGTCTTTCTTTAATCTTTCTACAAGAGATTTCCAATCTGCGACATGTTGTTTAATACTTCTATACCAAATAAAAGCATTACCAGTAAAAAGTTCTACTGCAGAAGAAAATAAATCTTGTTCACTAACTTTACGTGATTCAGAAAGCTCAGTAACAGTTTCTAAAAATGAAAATAAATCTTGAGGATTACCATTAAATTTAATAGGCCAGTCTGACACTGGACAAGGTTTAGCAACATAAGTAACAATAGGAGGCGGTACATTAATAACTGGTCCTGAAGGAACAGAACTAACGTTTAAAGTTTCATTAATGTCTGAAGTTTTGACAAGCAGGTCAGCTTCAAGTTGATAACAACTAGTATAAACATCAGTTTGAATAGTTTCTGCATCAGCACGATTTTCATCTAAAATTATTCTCTTGATTCTACCAGCCAAATGCGCAAGACGAGATCTTATAACTTTGAACATTGAATCATTTACTCCACCCTCAAATTCAGAAATTGACAAGGAAATTGAATCTAAAGTTGCTTTAATTTCTGAAATTTCTTGATCAAAAGAAACAGGATAATCTTCCATATTAACTAAACAAAAAGGGTTATTTACTTCTCTACTTAAAAGACCTGACAAAATTTTACGTTTACTGTCAACATTTTTAGATGTTTTAATACCCCTAATAAGAAGTTCGTAATCTAATTCTACTTGTCGTAAATGATTAACTTTAAAAGATTCTTTCTCCATTGTAATTCAGCTATATGAAATACTAAAGACTAAATGATTCAGAAAAACTTACTAATTTTAACAAAAAGCTGTTATGATTCGGCGCAAACTATCAGAAAGAAAATATGTTCAATGTCAAAACCAAAAAAGATTCAAGTATTCGAAACAAATTCCAAAATTTTATGAAATACTAACAGTGCTACCCTGTATACTGAAATTATGTCCACTCTGTATATTCAAAATATAACCATACCTGTATATTTAAATCAAAATCGAAACGTCAATAAAAAATGTAGTCAGAAATACGTATTAAGTTATTTATCTGGGTTTTAAATAGATAAACAAACACCCTCAAGAATTTATAAAACAAAAAAATTGCTGTTGAACTGAAATTATTAGAATTTAATTACAGAAATAATGAAAATAAAATTTCAAAACTATAGTCTTTGCCTTATAGAAAATTTATCTGAGCCTAACAAAAATTATTTTACAAAGTCTACCAAATAAGTGAAGCAAATTAAATTAAATTGAGCCAATTAAACTAAGTCGAGCCAATTAAACCAAGTAAAGCCCCACGTGACAGGGCGTCATATTCTTTATTCTTCTATTTGTGTGACGACTTTTTCTGTCATCACTCAAACAGAAAGAAAAAGGTATCCGTTGCTCAGGGTTAGAGGAGAGCTGGGTTCGTAGGTAAGGCTTGTGACCTGTGGTGACTTAATAATGTTGTTAAATAATAAAATAAAAGTAATAATGTATAGGCTGCAAAGATTCTAAAATTGATGTTAAGTATTCAAATAGTAATGGTCAAAGACAGTAAAAAGGAGCGCCACTTACTTGGGTATGAAAAGGTAAAAATGCATAAGAAACCAAGTAGAAAATTTGATCATGAAATAGCCGAGCAAATAATCAACAGCAATAAGGGTCTATTATGTTCATCAAGAATAAAAGTCAGATATAATACTATCCTACGTTGAACATTTATTTAAAAGCTGAACACAATTATCAAATCGGTTTAAGCCCAGTTTCAATTATCCCAATGAAATCGTTAATTTACTTTAGTAAAACAAAATTTAGTTAGAGTTCTCTCAGTATACTACTTTTCAGTAATATATAACCAAGGTGAGGGTATGTAAGTACCATGCGATGATGTTTCGAGCAAATTAAATTGTGCAATAACCTTCGAAAATGAATCCGTGGCGATTTCTCACATAAAAAGATCATACTGAAGTAAAACGTACTGTTAAGGACAAAGCATGACTTACTATAATGTTAACTAAAGGTAAATTTGACTATAATATATGGAATAAATGACAACAATTTACAGAGATATTCAAAAATATTGTCTCAAAAGTATTAAAAAAATTTAAGGGAATACCTTGTGTGTTGAACTTAGAACTTATCTGTATTTTTTTTTTTTTATTTTGTGACGTAGTGAACAGGTAGGCAGAGTCTCCAGACTAACGGAGGTGGATGCTTGGAGCTCTTCGATAGTAGCAGGAATGCGATATCAGTACAGAATAAATGTAGAGTCATAAATACTGTCTCAAAGTGGTTACTCATATGCCAATTACTTATACGTCAATTTCTTATACGCCAGTTACTCTATAAAAGAAAACTCTCAGAACAGTCTGCGAATACCAAAAAAACAACTTACGGTCTGAAAATCAGCTGTACATTCAAAAATATAGCCAAACTAAATGCCGATCAAACCAGTAATGCACAATCAAAACATTATCCAAAATAAATAAAAAGCAGGAATAACTGAAATAAAATTTAGTTGAACATGAAATACAAGTAGGTAGATACACTTACTGTGATCTTATTCCAGGAAAAGGCCAAAAAAAAACACGGACACAGGCTCTGAACAGTATATTCTTACAGGATTTCAAATCTCCACTTTTGGATACCCGTGCCTTTACTGTTAGGAAAAGTGTTTCAGAAAGCCCTTTTTCTCTGAAAGTTAATCAGGACGCTGAACCACGCGTCTTTTCTGATCTCAATCTCTCGGAAAAAGCCTCTGTCACCTTTTCGCAAAACGGAAGTCTTCAATTGACAGGTCATATGACCAAAGGCAATTAAGTGACCTCTATCGTCTATACTGAATGACATTTGTTTTTATGGAAAGGAACCGCTACCTGTACTGAATGAAGTTTAACATCTAGCGAATAGATGGCGCCAGCAATATTAAAATTTGGAATTTTTATAAAAAGAAAAATAAAACGCTACAACTTCAAATCGTTCAAATTGATAATCTGTGGTAAATCCAATTGAACTCTGACACTTGGCTGACATTGACGTTTACGGTTCCATTTTCTAAATATTTTCATTATTTTTTGAGTTTTTATTCACAAATTCTACTTGATTTTGTTCTTTTATTTAACCTGCAACCTGCAGTACTAATTATATAGTTATAAATCGACGGCGTCACGACAAAAGGGCGTAAGCGCCAAATAAACGAAAATGAGATTATGGTTCCAAAATCTAAAACTAATAAATGCGCACCTATCTATGAAACGGCTTAACCAGCAAAAATTCTTAACGTGAGAAAAAAGACAGTTTAGTTTCTATCCGCCAATACACCTTCAAACCAGACTCACGACGCGAAAATCGGTAACCGCCATTCTGAATCCCAGGAAGGTCGCTTACGCCTGGGATGAAAAAATACCATTTTCCATTCAAAGATTTACGTAAACTTTTATTAATAAGATAGGTCTTATTCATATTTGGTAGCCTAAATTGCCGTTTTTGTGCTTCAATCAAATTCAAATAGTAAATACCGACATTTATTTGTTATTGTCGGTTACGCCTTTCGTGTTAATTTATTTGGTTTTGCGTAGCGCCATCCCGCCCTATGTGATCGTAATGGCATATTTTTTGCTTTAACAAAACTACCGTTCAGCAGATTTCAAAAAAAATTGTCAAATATCTAAATTGTATACAATATTAATTTTCAAAAACCTTTGCTACAAGTCAAAAAGCTTTTTCTTGATTGTAATAATTGTTTGAAATTTGATTTTTGATGTCGCTTAAGCCTTTTATATTTTTCTCCACAGTGTGATAATGACTTCCGCGGGAAGAAAATCAGAGGAATTTGGCATTAAAATGTGGAAATCTAGAGGTTGAGGTTGAGCAATATCATAGATAATGATCTTCTGGCAGAAGCATTGCAGCGTGATGCGCTGTTGGAGTCAAAATTATTCATGTTAAGGAAGCACCACCTTTAGCCACCAACGAGGAATACGGATCAAGTTTACGCGTGTTTTTAGAATATTAGTTAAATTTAATTTCAGTTATTATTTCAAAGCCTAATCAGTTTGAAAATATTGAAAATATCAGTTTGAGTATTTTTGTACTGTGTTTTTCTTAAAAATTTTAAAAATCCAAAAGCGACATTTTAATTTTATTTGTAAAACTCAAAGGCGTAAGTGCACCTAAACGACAGAAAATGACTAGAATAATAAGACACAAAAGTCTTAAACGCCTTTCAAAAAGACGTAAACGCCAATCGAATCAAGAAAGAAAGGCGTAAGCGCCAAATATTAAAATAACTAATTAACAGTTTAATATTTTATAAGCAAAAAATTCTTGAAAAATGTGCCATATAATCTATAATACTGTAGCAAAAAATAATTCACAAAAAATAAAAAATATAGATTTTAGACGTTTATTTCGTCTCCTGAAAAAAATGACGAATGGCGCTTACGCCGTTTTGTCGTGACGCCGTCGAAATAATCTTTTCACCGATCAAGAATTGAGGAAGATATTCAAAATGTGTAAAACACTTAAAAACGTATTAGAAAACATTGACTCGTTCACAAATTCGTGAAAATAAATTAGTCCAGATGTTTGTAAAAAGGTCTCTAATTATTTTGAGAAGTTTCCTCGTATCAGTAATTTTCAGGTTTGTAATATGTACTATATGATAATAAATAGATTAAAACTTATACTTCAGGAAACAGCGCGGGCATTACAGATTGTTATAAATCAGTTTTAAAATATAAAGAAAGTTTAAAACAGGTTTAAAAGTTGAGTTAGTAGAGAAGACCTAAATAAGGTAATCTTGGTAATGGGACCAAACATCAAATAACACTTGAAATATATAATTGTGTACAATAATTGTAAGTAGTTTTTATGAATCTGTTTGATATCTATTGCATTGTTTTTATATTTCTTGAAATATATATTTTTTTACTTTACAGGATACACAAAGAATAATAAAAAATACAGTTACTCACTAAAAGCACTTAAGGTTTGTAATAGATGTAGTTAGAAAATCAAACACCAAACCAAACCAAAAATTGTTTTATTTTACTGATATTCCTCACATTTGAAGGGAAAATCATTTCATAAATAAGCAGGACATTGTATAGTACACTCTATATTAATAATTGTTTTTTATCCTATAAAATAAGTATAAAATTTAGTACTGATTAACCTATAGTTGTGGTTGTGATATATTCTGATGTGTTTCTAGCAATTTAAAATAAGTTAATATTTAAACAAACATTTCTGGCTTTCCTGACAGGAGTGTGGACACAAATTTAATAAAGGTATAATGTGGATAATGTTCTAATTATTACAGTTCGCATGGATGTTTTTGTATGTTGTTATTTTTAATAAAGTATATTTAATGAGTTTTTGAGTATTTCTTTTTCCTTCAGAGGATTGTGTTCTAATCTTTATATATTATTAATTTTCATAAATTATATCTACAAAATTTATTACCTTATAATTTTTTGCTTAATATTTGGAGGTGATACAGTTTAACAGTATATAAAAGAACTATTTAAATAAGATGTTTGAAAATATATAGCTGTTTTTGCACACATCAATTCAATTTATGATTAACTGTACTGAAATAAAAACAAATTAAGAGAAATGGGGTGATCTATCAACTATAACATGAAAAGCATCATCCTATTTCCAAGTCTTCTATTAATTTCACTTATTAAACAACTATAATTATTCAATAATCTTCATAATTCTAGGAACTCTCAGATATCGTAAAAACATGAAAACAAAAATTTACTTCCTATAGTTCTTACGTCCCTTTAACTGAAATATAAGAAACAGGGGAGTTAATATTCTCACTGAGAAAGTTTGAAAAATAACTTTAAGTAAAATCTCTTCGGATCTGCGGTAAAATACCTTTATTCTTATTAAATAATTTCAATAATCTATGTTTTTATTTATGACAACCTAACTTTATATATATAATATAATAACCTAACTTTAACGTCAACTTGACAATCTTGAAAAATATTATTGTTAACCAAAGAGTAAATCAATTTCTGAATTCGCTAACGCCAACTTATTTTTCATTAAAAAAAATTACCAATTTTCGTAACTAGGTCGGCCATATTGAGGAACTTTTAAAAGAATAGTACTATACATATATATTGTGGTCTTTAAAACCTTTTGATAATTATCATCTTTATCAAATGAAAATAAAACGCGGAAATAAATTCCGGAATATTTCCTTCGCTACAATTTCTCGCAAAAATACGTTTCGCGCAAAGTTGAAACTAAATGACCCATCTTTACTGCCGGAGCACTAAAATATGTCCGCCGCTAAGCTCGGAAAGTACACAGCATTAGGACTTAGTGCTTCTGTCGTGCACAGCTTTCATAGCGTATTACGATGAAAACCGTTGCTATATTTGCATATTAAATGGAATGGTTTGGAGAAAGAGTGGACTCAAAGGTCTTAACTTTCATACAAATCCCACATACTCATACATTATCTCTCTAGTCCAATCGCTTTAGATTTTTTAACAAAAAAAAATAGAGAGTTGGAATTGTTGACGCCGTTACTTCCTATCATAGATAAAAGAACCAAGTTTAGATTGGAAAGTGCCTATAAGGCCAATGTAAATACTATTTGGCGCTATTACAAGGGTCGCTCTCCAAAGATTTTGATAATTTCTAAGCGGTTCGGCTTTTTCCGGAATTATATCGCCAAATATTATTTATTCAATCTAATTATTTTCAAAAAATGTCTATACCTATAAAAAATCATGTATGGGTATTTTGCCACTGCAAGAAAATCTACAAAATAAAATAGTTATTTTTTGTAAACACTGCTGGCGCTAATCCAACGGAAACTACTTGCCAGCAGTTAAGTTTACAGATCAACAAATTTGCCTAACAAACAAAAAATGCTTAACGTTTCGGAAAGTTCATCTCTTTCCATCGTCGCAAGCTAACAAAAATTCAAAGAATAAAGAAAAAAACTATTTAAAATATTTAAAATTCATCTATTCGAGAACACTAGTTTTTTTTAAACAGATACGTCTACAAGAACCGTTGATGTTCTGTTAAAATGACATCATATATCAAGTTGAACTTCAAAATTAACAATTATTACCTGATAACAATTACTTAATAAGGGAAAACCAAAAAGCCTCAAACTTTCTGTATAATTATTTTTAATTTTTACGTATGTTATGTTTATTTATGTTATGTTCTTTAAAATCAAAGAAGCGATTGCCATACATTACTAACATCTACAGATGCATATTACACAGCAAAATAAAAACATTAAATCACCACAATACACCAAAACACTTTTACTTTTACACTGGACGCGCGTTTCGCTAACCATATTAGCATCTTCAGCAGATGATTATAAACTAAAATACAATCTACAAGTTGAGCGTTTATATACTCGCTCAGTGGGCACCGAGTGGGCGTGGCAAGATCTAGCCAACCGAGTCAGAGCCCACCGAGCGTAACAGTTAAATTTCCGCCACTAGAGTAGTAGGAACAAAGAACTTGAAGGAATTGGACCGTTGTCTCTGTTCATACTATCTTTACATTAATTAATTCTGGTGCTTTCATATGCATCTAATTGCCTGTAATTTGAGACTTGTTTAATTAATTTTAAATTATTAAGATCTATACAATGTTCTTTATCAACAATATGTTCGGCAACGCAAGATTTATCCGGTCTACCATATCTTATCTGAGCTAAATGTTCTTTAAATCTAGTTAATATTGATCTTCTAGTTTGATCAACATATTTCTGATTACAATCTTTACAAGAAATTTCATAAATACCCGACCTTTCCAGTAGAGGTGTTTTATCCTTTGGATTACCTAATAATTGTTGTAATTTATTATTAGCACTATACACAAGTTTATAATTGACATTCTTAAAAATTCCTTTTAAACCACGGGATAACTCTCTATCAAACGGTATTGAAAAATATTTTGACGTATCTTTCTCCACTTGAAAAGTCGAATTTTCAGAAATCCTATATATAATACCTATGCCTCCGTTTTCTAATTATTTTATCAACTAGTGAAGGAGAATATCCATTACACTCAGCTACATTCCTAATGTAATCTCTTTCTATTTCATATCTTTCGCTGGAAAGTGGAAAACTAAGTAATCTATGAACTAAGAAATTTAAACTAGCCATTTTATGTTCAACACTATGATATGATTCATTAGGAATATATCTGCGTGTAGTGGTATTTTTCCTATAGATGTCAAATTCCAGGCAATTATTATTATTTCTAATAACTAATACATCTAGAAATGGTAATCTGTCGTTGTTTTCAATTTCATGCGTAAATTTAATGGAAGGAAAACGATTATTTAACTTAGAAATAAAATTATCTATGGTGTCTGAATGTGTGTCAAAAAAAACAAAAATATCATCCACATACCTAAACTATACTCTTGGAAAATACTCAAACTGATAATCACGGAAAAACATACAGAGAAGTGAAGATGGAGAATGAATGTAGGTGTTGAAAAATAATCGTTAGAAGTGTGTTAGAAGCCACATTCAGCCTCCTACGCAGTTAAATTTAATGACAGATAAATAATTATAATTTCTTGTCTTATTTTTACAAGTTTATTAAAAGGGTTTTGTGTATTTTTTGTATTGTAATTAAAATAATTTAAATGTTACGTTTTATTTTTTTCTCAAACCCAATTACACGGGGTTATTATTCCTCGAGTTAACCAAATTTCCTGTTACGTCCTGTAATTTTATATTGTTCAGACATTAAAATGGGAGGCACTTAATCATAATTATAAAATCGTTAAAGGAATTACTGAAGAGAAGTAAAAAAGAAAATTCAATCTAGATAATAAGTCATACTCTTGGAATTACTTGGGGCGGCTTTACTCAGCCATGAAAAAATTCCATTTGTTCCGTTGCGGAAATTTTAAAATGAAGAAAGAAGCTTTATTTATTCATATCAAATTACATAGAGGTTGGAAGAAAATGCAGGTAAATAATCTATAACTAATAACTTTTAAAACGTACGTCGTGGTACCGAATTATTGTTAAATATTAATGAAGGAACGTCAAATGTAAAGTGTAATGTATATGTATTAGTCGGCTAATAATTAATAATAGTAAAACCGTCTAACAGACTTTGTCTAACCAATGAAAAGTGTTTAAGGTTTCAGTGTATATTCTATTTCTTTATTATACAGTATGTACCCGGATTGTCTTTACGAGAGGAAAACCTTTTTATTATTGACATTTTGAGAAAAATGCGTTCTTCATAAAAATTTTTGTTTGTTCTAAGATGGTTAATTCCGTTTATACTTTTCCAAATTTCCATACCGTTTTAGAGAAAATTAAAAAATGTAGTTTAAATTTTTCCTAAAAATCAAGACGCGTTTCTATGGCAATATAATTTCACTTTTATTCTTTCATAGATTATTATTGACAGAATTTTAATTAAGGTAATATTTTTTCAGTATGTCAGTCACTTAAGGATTTTTTATATTAGTATAGATTTTGCAAGTATCAATGTTATGTTTAAAAATTATATTTGCAAATAATACAATATCATAGAAAAAAAGGCGTCAGCGATGGCTAAGAAATAAAGATCGCTATCAATTTATATGTAAAATTATTCTAAAATTTTTGATTTTCTTGGGATTTAGGTTCGGAAAAAACGCTGATTAAGTTTTCATTTGGTTTTTCATTTTTAAGAAAACAAAATGAAAATGAAACTTCTACACTCTGTGTCTCCGAAACTTATTTATTTTTATCTACAGAATATTTTGCCGAAGTTTCCCGATTACAATTATTCGAACCACCCTGTATTTTTATTGATTTTATTCTTCAAAGAACAATCTAGATATATTTTAACATTTTATTTCTCTGTTTCAGGTAATTTTTCCAATATCCTTTGCAGCTGACTACTAAGAGCTGTAAAAGCTGAGTGAGTGAGTAATTAATTATCCAAATGCCAGTTTTAATGTGTTCTTTTTCGAAAAAGTAGTTGCGTACAAGTAGTATTTTCTCATTATGGAGCGGTTAAATGTTTATATTTCTTGAGCGCACCGGTTGCTAAAAGGCCGTCATAAAATAAGCAGCCATTAAAGGTATCGCCTTTGATGCACATTTTCCCAGCTAATTGCCCCTGTACTTCTCTCCATGAAATTTCCACTTTTATCCTTATCTTCATCAAAATTAATTGGATTTCTGTTACGAATACTGGAAGTTAGTTATTTCGGTATTTAAGTTTATATCGTTGTTGTTGCCCGGTTTAGTTTTATTTTTGGTTCGAATTTTATGACACGTAAAATAAGGTATTTTAATGATTTTTAAAAGGGTACTGGTTAAGAAAAGCTGATTTTTTCATTGTAAAAACAGCTATTTGGTTAAGTAACTTTTTTATAAAACACACTAATATAAATAAACACAGTAAATAAGATAAAATGTTAAATAAAGTTCACGATGGACAATTTGTAAACGTTATATTTTAACAATCATCAAAAATTGCACAAAAACAATGCATTTCTCAAAAAAGGGGAGTATTTAAGATTTTGAAATCTTGTATATTAATAATAAAATATATGATAATATATGTATACTAAGGGCTGGCAAAGGTTAGTCTTGGCAAAATAAAAACACTAAATCACCACAATACACCAAAACACTTTTACTTTTACACTGGACGCGCGTTTCGCTAACCATGTTAGCATCATCAGCAGATGATTATAAACTAAAGTACAATCTACAAGTTGAGCGTTTATATACCCAGTTGGCACCGAGTGGGCGTGGCAAAATCTAGCCAACCGAGTCGGAACCCACTGAGCGTAACAGTTAGATTTCCGCCACTAGAGTAGTAGGAACAAAGAACTTGAAGGAATTGGACCGTTGACTCTGTTCATACTATCTTTACATTTATTAATTCTGATGCTTTCATATGCATCTAATTGCCTGTAATTTGAGACTTGTTTAATTAATTTTAAATTATTAAGATCTATACAGTGTTCTTTATCAACAATATGTTCAGCAACGCAAGATTTATCCGGTCTACCATATCTTATCTGAACTAAATGTTCTTTAAATCTAGTTAATATTGATCTTCTAGTTTGCCCAACATATTTCTGATTACAATCTTTACAAGAAATTTCATAAATACCCGACCTTTCCAGTGGAGGTGTTTTATCTTTTGGATTACCTAATAATTGTTGTAATTTATTATTAGCACTATACACAAGTTTATAATTGACATTTTTAAAAATTCCTTTTAGACTACGGGATAACTCTCTATCAAACGGTATCGAAAAATATTTAGACGTATCTTTCTCCACTTGAAAAGTCGAATTTTCAGAAATCATTAACCTATACATACGTTTTACATATACCTATACCTACATCTCTACATTCAAATCTTTTTCGATTTCGGGCGATTATAACGTGATAATAAGTAGGTACCATCTGACAACAGCGCTGAAAATTCCGATGGTTTATACGACAACCCCACCGCTGTGATATACACTGCTCTTTAGAGGCTTTTATAAAATGCTAACCAAAATAACTATTATAACTCCTCCCATGTGAAATAATTTTACATTACGCTATTCGAAATCCCCGCGTAACGTCCAGCGTACACATTAAATCCGCCGGTCTTAGTACAGTAGCCCGAATAATTTAGCTCTCCAGCATGCAAATTCAGTCGGCGGTGGAGAGATTAGGGCGCCATCCGGCGGCGACCGGCGGAAGCGCCGCGCCGCGATTTAAATGTCAAAACCCGTTTATTTAAATTAAATCATTAACCGGAACCGTATCCTACCGCCCCAGATCAAGATTGGGCGCTCGGATTTATATATATTTACAGTTCTTTGCTCCATATAATCGCGGATTTTCCTAAATTTCGCGGAAAGACACTGAATTCAATTACTGTGTAATTCAATTGGTTTATATAGTAGTGGAGTATACCGGGTGCGTCTCAAAAGTGTCTCACTCCTATAACTTTTTTATTTTTCAGATAAAACAACGAGATTTGGTATGTATGCTATATGACATAAATTAGGTTTGATTGACGTATTCCATTGTTTTTGGTTACTTCCTGTTTCACCGGAAATAACTACAACTTTTGATTTTTAAATGGCACTCTCGGTATATTTCTACTTTATTCGATAGAAAATGACACTCTGAGTAGAATGGCATATCATATGTCAACTTTTGACATTTTCGCTTAAAAAAATCGTATTTTAAATTTCAATCTAGAGTGGCATTACTGTGTTAAAAACACTAACTTTTAATCAAGGAGCCTTGGAAAAATAGATTTGATCGTCTAAATGTTTTTATGTCTTGTCCTGGCCGGTTAAAAGATTTAATCATATCTCATTTTTTTCAAATGGAACGAGGGTGGTTCATTAGCATATTTCGTAATTGACTGAGGAGAATTAAAAAAGAAAATTCATGCCGAAAAGAAGAGAATCTCGTTTTTTTATCGGAAAAAATAAAAAAGTTTTAGGGGTGAGCCACTTTTGAGACGCCCCCGGTATAGTATTGATGCTAAAAGGGTACACGTGCATCGTGGAGACCTAATGTATTGTGAAAATTAGATGCTAAAAAGAGAAACACTTTATATAATATGATGTATGCTCTTATACTGGTGCGGGGAGAGCGTGTACAGGGTGGGCCAAATAGGTCACTTTTAAAGCCAAGCACTTTTTTCTAAAAGAAATAGACAAAAATTAATATCGGTCTCTGGCGATCATCATTAACAACACTATAATTTTGAAAACTGAAACTCATCAAAAGAAACGTGAATTGTATGAGATGAAAGAAATCCAAAAGAACAAAAATACGGTTAATGATAAAAAAGATATTAATGGGGAAACAAAATTTATCTATCGATCCTCTAATAAAAATAAAAAAGTACTATCACGTCCCAACCGCAGCATTATTGACTCGATGAACGAAATACACGTATCTGTAATTTAGTATTAATTTTTAGAATGTGTGATTGTGTTTACTGCGTGAACACTATATATTTTAAACAAACTGTGCTTGTCTATTTTTTATACAACATTGGAATTATATTATCTACGTTTAAAGTAAGTTTTTAATTTGATCTACATAATTTAAATCTAACACAAAAAATGACGATAACGAGAAAAATCTCCACTAAAAAATATATAATATACAGGTCGAAGAAATCCAAAACTAAAAAAAAACAAATTTATTACTTTACTTTATGTGTCCACTGTGATCATTAATAAGCTAGTAAGATATTTAGAACGCTTAATGAGTATTCACTGAGCATTTGGTCGGTTTATTTATCCATAAAAGCCTCCGATTGGCAACAGGTGACTTACGCTTTATCGGTTATAAGTTCGAGATGAAACCAATTGCTGCCACATGGTCCACAGCTGAAACGCATTTAATTGCGTGGATATTTACATCAGTAATAAGGCGTTAAAATATGATCTGGATATTTTTTTGAAACTTAGGAATTTGAAAACTATTATAAAACACTTTAATATGCTATGTCAATTTTCAATAACTAATGGTACTCTTTCTTATTTGTAGAACAAGAATATATTTTTTATTAGTTATGTTATCAGAGTTGTCATTATTATCGTTATCAGAGGGTCTCATTATTAAACTCCCAAAAAAGGAGATACCACCAACTGTGATAACTGGAGAGGTATTGTTTTGTTAAACAGCATTCACAAGATAATATCCTCTATAGTTCGTTTAAGGTTAAACTCCTATATAGAGCCTACTCTGAGAGAAAACCAAGCTGGTTCCAAGCGTTATCATAGAGCAGTCATAGAATTTAAGTCGCCTTTATTCTTATTATTCATAGATTTCGTCAAACCTTTGGCAGTATCCCTCATGCGATGGTATGGAAAGCTCTAAAAGAAAAAGGTGTTCCGGAAAAACTAATTAATATAATCAATATGTCAATATTCCATGGGTATATTGATAAATGAGGTCTAAATTATAAGAAAATGCATTTTCTACGAATACTTGAAGAGATAGGTAAAAAGTCGTATAATACAATTTGATAGACAATTAAATTGCGCATCTGATCCTTATAAAATATACAGGGTATTCCATTTAAATTAAACAAGTTATTGCCGTTTAAAGCTAGTAATTATTAAAAATAAATTTTTAGACACTCTGTATAAGGTAGTATAATTTTTATTATTGCAACACAATAACTGATCAATAAATAAACTTTAGTAAATATTTAATATTAAAAACTTTGATACCCTCGGAGAAATGAAGCCGTAAAATTTATACTGCAATTTTACAAAATTGAAAATATTTCAAAAACGGTAAGGTTTAAGTGTAATAAGCCTTAATCAAATTTACCTTTATTTTAATCGTAGAAGCTAAAAATGCAATAATATACAGGGTGTTCCATTTAAAAAATACAACTTTGATATTTATTATTTATTTGGGACACTCTGTATCTTGTAAAAATATTTTTAAATTGTAGCTCTAATAGTCCTTCAACGAACCCAAAACTTACAATTTGTAAAAATCTAATCGTTTAGCTACAATACTCCGTGTCGTATGTGGTGAACAACCCTGTATTGAGCAATTCTCTTTCTCTGCCTATTCTGTTGTAGACTTCGGTATTTGTGATATGGGCCGTCCATGAAATTTTAAGCATTCTTCGATATATCCATGTTTCGAACGATTCGACGCGCTTCATTATTTTTACACTACTTTTTGGTAAAAAAAACTTCTTATTTACCTTACCCCCTCTTCCCCCACGTGAGATATAGTGAGATTCGGCTTGACTCCCTCCCCCCTTAATTCCCTTTCGTAATTAATGGACGCTCCTTACTCTAATAGTCCCTTTCTAAAATAACCTCTTAAGTAAAGTGTTATTTTGGCCATCTTAGATATTTTCAGTATGATATATTGTGTATGCCCTTACGAAAATGCAACACTGAAAACTGAGTAAACATTTTTAAAGGGAAAACATCATCAGTCACTGTGTATTCGCAAACAGGAAACGTCTAGAAGATGTTGACGAAGCCATTTATGGTCAAAGGGCTTTTAGGAAGGCGACGCCTAATATTAGAGTCGGTAGAGGTGTCATTCATCATAGGAAAATATTTTCTGTTGGTTTGTATATTTACCATATACATAAACTAATTAGAAAACTGTAGTTGGCATTCTATTGTAGTAAATTTAGTTAATAAAGGCTTATTATAAATAGAAAACTAGATTGTTACCCCTGCATTTAGCTACTCATATTGTTCAGAGAGCTGGGTGGTAGGTTCATTTATATTTCACTAGAGAAAGACTAATTAAATAAATACTCTAAACTAAAAAGGTTGGGTGCTTGGCTTATACAGAAAAAGCATAGTCGTAGTTGTTAAAAATATATGACCACATTAAATCAGGAATATTCGATCAAATTCATTATATTCGATCAAATCCACATTAAATCAAGAATTTCCATTAACATACAAACTGAATAAAATTTTCTCACATTTATGTCAGCATGAGAAAAAACAATATGGCGATATTATTATATAACTTGGTAATATTTGAGAGGTAGTTTCATCTCGTTGGAATTTGACTTTCGAAAAATCCGTTTGCCAAAAATAAGCTTTTTACGTCAAGCAGTTTAAGCAGAATCGTGGTTAAGAAATTACACCCTGTATGATTTTTTTTTGAATTTCAAAATATGTAAAAAAAACAAATAAATTATGCTTGTCCAAGCGTTTTCCCGAAAGACTAACCGTTTTTTAAATAACAAATATTGTAATATTTGAGGGGCGTTTTCACCCTCTTGGAATTTGAAATTTGAGAAATCCCTCCTTATCGAACCTCTACACCCCACAGTCAATCCGTTTGCCAAAAATCAGCTTTAAACGTCAAGCAGTTTAAGCAGAATCGTGATTAGGTACTTAATGGTCATATTATATGAAACACTCTCTATAAATTTATAAAAAATCTTAAAATATGTAAAACAAAACTTACCGGTTTTTAAATAAAAAATATTTTAATATTTGAGGGATAGTTTCACCCTCTTAGAATTCGAGTTTCGAAAAATCCCTTCTCATCGAACCTCTACACCCCAAAGTCAATCTGTTTTCCAAAAATCAGCTTTTTACGTCAAGCGCTTTAAGCAGGATCGTGATTAATCAATGACCACATTTTCTAAACACCCTGTATACATTTTTAAAAAATCTTAAAATATGTAAAAAAACAAAATAAAATAGAAGTGTTTAAGCGTTTTTAGCTTCATAAAGATGTAGGACAGTAATGTGAAAACGGCATCTTTGTACCTCTGCTCATAAACGAGAAACCCTGTAGAAAGCACGAAAATGGGACGCTCTGTACATCATAAACCTTAATCGATTTCTGATTATCGTACAAAGTGGTGCAAAATAGAGAACGGAACAGAAGATAGAATCTAATCTATTTTTGCGAAAAATATGAGTTCCATTATCGACTAAAAAGGGGAAAAACATCTCGCTCTAAAGTCAGTATTTTGAGGAAGATTTTCGTTGTCAATGTTTTCTGTTGGTTGGCGTCGAACGAAATTAAAGCCACTATTGGGCTGTGGCACTTTTCGGGATATTTCACGAAATATTTCGTACCTAATGAAGTTTTAGCGTTGTGCAGAAACTCTCACTGGAAAATTATTCTATGTAAAGTTTTAGGAGAAATTTTCGTTTCAGAGCTCTATTGAATATTTACATAGCAAAATAGGAAGCTTTCGGTGTGTAATTGTTTATAATTTAACTTAATATGCATTTAGATTTGAAATTTTGCTCTAGTTTGCATTTTAAAATAGGTAGAAAACTTCGAAATTGATAAAAATAATTAATTTTCTCCCTACGTATAAAACTGCATTATTTTTTAATTTAAAAATCTCAATCCGACGCTGATAGTACTAATCGTGAGCTGGAAGTGCACGAATTGCATGTGCACACGTGCCAAATTAATTGTATTGTATTGTATTGTGTTGACTAAGAGTGGGTCCCACCTGGGTGTTCTCCACTGCTGTCGCGAGGGCCTATTGTGGCTCAGTTTCTACAAGCTCTTTAATAGAAAAAGAGCATTAAAGTTTACCCTCAAGACCCAGTCTCTTCTAGGTCTGATAGGTCTAGCGTGAGTTTGCCAAACATTTCAAACCTGGTCCTGTTTCGCCATCTTCCATACAGAGTCGGCATTCGGTGTCTTCCACCAGTCCCAAATCCTCTGTAGGTGTGATCTCAGCTGGCAGTGGCCCGTGTATACTGCAGTGAGCGTACGCGCTCCATTCCTACCAGCCTTTAGGAGTTCATCTCTTCTACGTTGGATGGCCCTGCTAGGATTCTCATGGCATGTTCCATTTCGGGACTGTCATACCAGTCCCGAAACGTCGCATCCCTAACCCATTCACAGAGCCTGTCTCTTGCGAGATTTTTTGGCACACTAAGTTTTGGTTCTGGGCCCACGAATGGCTAGCCTGCACCAGTTTTGGCGAGGGAATCAGTACGTTCACTTCCCTCTAGGTCGACATGTCTCGGTATCCATATTAGCTACACTTTGTTCCTACTTCCTAATATATTGAGTAATTTCTTACAATGCAGAATCGTCATAGACGTGCTTTTCGTTGCCTCAAGTGCTTTCAACGCGGCTTGACTATCCGAAAATATGCTTATTGTTTTCCCGGTCTATTAGTGTTCTACCAGCAGTTGCATACAAGTTTCAATAGCATATAGCTCAGCTTGGAAAATTGTGGTGTGTTTTCCAAGACTGTGGTACATCTCAGTCTTTGGACTGCTGCAGTAAGTTCCTGCGCCCTGCAGTAAATTCTATAAAGGATCTGGCGTAGCCAGATTATTACATCGAACGTCGCCGGAGTGTCGCGAGGAACAAAGAGTGCGAGAGTAAATTTACTATTCCGATGAGCAGTGACCAAGCGATCAGGCGACGGTATACTAAATCTGATGATAGTAGTAAAACGCGTGGAAATGGTGCGTTACGTATATTCAGCTTATAGCGATTGAGGGTTATGTTTAGAAAGTAAACTTATCAGAATTCTTCTCAGTTATTCGCTAAATAAATAATGATCTTGAATAAAAGACAGTAAGGAGTGTAGAAAGCTCGATGACAAATGCACAATAAATCGTCTGCAGATACCACGCCCATGGTGAGCCTTTAGCAAACAACGATTGTTTGCTTTTAAGGTGCGATATGGATTTAAAATTATTTTTATTCGCTGCCGAGATATTGCCATCGGGGACATTAGCGTGAGGTCAAAACTGAGAGGTCAAGGGTAAAAATAATTTAATAGCAGATAAATACAGAGCCATGTTGCCAATTTTAACTATTTCAATCATTGTTGATGGCTGCGTACCATCAAGGTTAAAAATAATTTAATAGAGGAATAGTTTACTTTAATCAATGCTGTAGTTCCTTCATATTTGCTTAGCTATTTACGTCGACTTTTATGATGTTTCGATCGAAAGATCTATATAAAGAAGCGCAAGAAGCGGAAGCTCGATCGTAAAATATACAAAAGGCGTTTTAGTAAGCCATCAAAAACATCTCCGGTTGAGGATTTTAGGATCGCTTTCTAAGGGAATATTGGTGAAATATTTGCGCTTTGTACCCGTTGTATTCCACTAAGCGGATTCCCCTTTACCTCATATTTATTGTATACCTACTAACTGACCCGGGAAACTTTGTACTGCCTAACATTCAATGAATTATTTGTTTACTTTTAGCTAAACTTAATTTAGGATTTTATTAACGTAATAAATTGAATACAAAGAAATTAAATAGTGTAAAACATGAAAAATAAGTTCGTTCTAGCAATATTTATTGTATACTAACTGACCAACTAAACTTTGTACCGCCTAAACAGTCAATGAATGCGTTGTTTAGTTTGAGCTAAACTTAATTTAGGAGTTTATTAACGTAATAAAAACCCTGTATAATTACGAAATTGCGTGACAACTTACAATAAAGTTAATGTTTGAAGACGCTACTGGGCGTATTTTATATCTTTTTGTAGAAAATTTTCATTGTAGATATTTTCTATTTACAACTAAATATGAGAGAGCTTCTGTTTTCGCGTAGGAAGTATCTAAATTCCCGAGAATCGAGGTACATATTTATTGCATTTTCTATAAATGTACAATAAAATATTTCTTCAAGCATAAACCGCTCGTCGCGTTATCCATGCAGAACTATTGGATCAAAGACAGAGAAATATTTTCCACTTAATATTTTGCAGGAGACTGGTTTTTTAATAAAAGGAAGAGGGAAATTTGAGCAATCTCTGTATAATTTATAATTCGATCTTTGTATAATTTATTAATTTTTAAATTAAGCTTTATTATATTACTAGCTGGTCAGCTATAGAGCTGGTTAACTTCGTATCGCCCAAGGGTACGTCCATTGTGTACCGGCTTGCAGAGTAGCGGTAAAAATAAAGGAACAACTGAATGCGCGTGGACATAGTATATTTTATTCTGTAAACTTTGCCATAGTGCACCAGTCTGTAGTAAGTATCTGCACATAAGTAATCTGCATCTTGGCGCTTTTACCGGATGAATTATTGTTTCTTTTTGTCGCTTGTCCGCTTAAAGGTTGATTCTCACTGTACCTTCCGTTTCCATTCCATATCCGTTCTGTATTTTTTATTGTATTGAAGCTATAAGTAAGCTTCCGTTCCGTATCAGTTCCATACTTTTTAGTGTACAATTTATATCATTACGAATTGTCATCATATTGTATTTTTTGACAAAGGTAATAGATTTAATTAAGAGGTGAGGGAATAAATAAATATCAGCAAAATGTTAACAGAGCTGGTACAAATGTAAGAAATTGAAAACGCTGTTTCCGATACGCTTCAGTCCGTCGGCCAAAAAAATGTATGGAAGGAAAGGATATGGAACGGAAGGGAAACGGAAAGGATAGTGTGCATTGTCCTATTCATTTACATGGTAATAATATTTTATGTAAACGGAAGGGGGCTGATACGGAAGGTATAGTGAGAATCAACCTTTACCCGCTCAACAGTTTTATCGTCGCTACCCATTTTGAAACCAATTCAACTCTCTCGCTCCCCCAAACTTAATCTACACTGCTCGGCTTATTTACACAAAAACAACTTCCAATAAAGGTTATGCTTTAGCACAATCCAAGCTATTTACTTACAATATTATTAAAAATTAATCTATTTTAATTGTAACCATCTTGTGTACAGAGTGTACAAATCAATAAATCAATAAATCAATAAATCAATGAATCAATAAATCAATAACTCGATAAATCGATAAATCGATAAATCGATAAATCGATAAATCGATAAATCGATAAATCGATAAATCGATAAATCAATAAATCAATAAGTCAATTAATCAATAAGGAGAAAAGGAAGAAACTCCATCGTATTCAAATCTAGAATGCCACTCTATCTAAAGAAGAAAACATTCGACCAATGTGTCCTACCAGTCATGAACTATGCATGCGAAACCTGGACACTTGAACCGGACACGCTTATTGTCAATCAAATAAATCAATGAATCAATAAATCAATAAATCGATAAATCGATAAATCGATAAATCGATAAATCGATAAATCGATAAATCGATAAATCGATAAATCGATAAATCAATAAATCAATAAGTCAATTAATCAATAAGGAGAAAAGGAAGAAACTCCATCGTATTCAAATCTAGAATGCCACTCTATCTAAAGAAGAAAACATTCGACCAATGTGTCCTACCAGTCATGAACTATGCATGCGAAACCTGGACACTTGAACCGGACACGCTTATTGTCAATCAAATAAATCAATGAATCAATAAATCAATAAATCGATAAATCGATAAATCGATAAATCGATAAATCAATAAATAAATCAATAAATCAATAAATCAATAAATCAATAAATCAATAAATCAATAAATCAATAAATCAATAAATCGATAAATCGATAAATCAATAAATAAGTAAATAAGTAAATAAGTAAATAAATAAATCAATAAATCAATAAATCAATAAATCAATAAATCAATAAATCAATAAATCAATAAATCAATAAATCAATAAATCAATAAATCAATAAATAAGTAAATAAGTAAATAAGTAAATAAGTAAATAAGTAAATAAGTAAATAAGTAAATCAATAAATCAATAAATCAATAAATCAATAAATCAATAAATCAATAAATCAATAAATCAATAAATCAATAAATCAATAAATCAATAAATCAATAAATCAATAAATCAATAAATCAATAAATCAATAAATCAATAAATCAATAAATCAATAAATCAATAAATCAATAAATCAATAAATCAATAAATCAATAAATCAATAAATCAATAAATCAATAAATCAATAAATCAATAAATCAATAAATCAATAAATCAATAAATCAATAAATCAATAAATCAATAAATCAATAAATCAATAAATCAATAAATCAATAAATCAATAAATCAATAAATCAATAAATCAATAAATCAATAAATCAAAAAGTCAATGAATCAATGAATCAATAAACCAATAAACCAATAAATCAATAAATCGATAAATCGATAAATCGATACATCGATACATCGATACATCGATACATCGATAAATCAATAAATCCATAAATCCATAAATCGATAAATCAATGAATCAATGAATCAATGAATCAATGAATCAATGAATCAATGAATCAATGAATCAATGAATCAATGAATCAATGAATCAATGAATCAATGAATCAATGAATCAATGAATCAATGAATCAATGAATCAATGAATCAATGAATCAATGAATCAATGAATCAATGAATCAATGAATCAATGAATCAATGAATCAATAAATCAATAAATCAATAAATCAATAAACCAATAAATCAATAAATCCATAAATCCATTACCAAATTACCGAGAAGAAAATTAATTGCCAGTTCTTATTTTAGTTGGCTTGAAGAAAAATTAAGAAAAAACAATTTAAATGTAAGTCGAAAAATCGATAAATAGATAAATCTATAAATCGATAAATCGACAAATCGATAAATCGATAAATCGACAAATAGATAAATCGATAAGTCGATAAATCGATAAATCGATAAATCGATAATTTGATATCGATAAATCCATAAATCCATAAATCGATAAACCGATAAATCAATAAATCGATAAACCGACAAATCGACAAATCGATAAACCGACAAATCGATAAATCGGTAAATGGATAAATCGGTAAATGGATAAATCGGTAAATCGGTAACTCGATAAATCGATAAATCGATAAATCGATAAATATATAAATATATAAATCGATAAATCGATAAATCGATAAATCGATAAATCGATAAATCAATAAATCAATAAATCAATAAACATAGGTAGTAGATTAAATTGACCAGACATAATAACTCGGTTATTTTGAGTTATTTGAAAAATGGTAAAGAGAAAATATGTTTCTTTTATCGAGATCTACCAGCCCTGAAAATATTTGCACTTATTCAACACTTGCCCTGTATAATACCTAGACAATTGCTAACTTTCAAATGAAATACGAGTAGCTCTAAAACTCTTAAAAACATAGTTTAAATATTATATTGCATTTGTAAGGCTCACTAGCTCTATCTATAAAGAAGTATACAATAATTTAAATCAATGCACGAACGATTCGAGGTGTAACGCGAACGTAGTCGCGGGAAAAAGCTAGTATAATATATATAACAATAACAAGTATTCGGACTAATATCTGGATTGCTTAAAATAAAATTGAATATATAAAGCTTCTGGATACATTATTATTACATAATATTCAAGCTGTTATATTGAAATGATTAAATAGTTTTTATAGTGTATTTTAAGTGCCCCGGTCTGTTTTATTTCGTTCGAACCTTCAGTTCCGAGCGAGAAAAAAAAAACAATTTTGAACAAGTGCTTTTTCTCAAACTTTATTTTTATTTAGATAGCGTACAGACAGAGTTGTATTCAATGTCTGGTGAGAACTATTAAGAATTAACTGAGGACGGTCATGTTTTTGGAAAAGCTAAATATATCTCCTTCAATTTTTTGGATGTTGGACGTACTTATTATTTAGAGTGCCAAAAAATAATGTGTGGGAATTGAATGTTATTAATACTTCTAATTAAATTAAGTTTTAATGAAAGCTGAAAAATGTAAAGTTCTAATTGGTCCTCACTTTTTGTGAGATTCTACTGCGTGTACGTTCGTGCACGTACGACCAAAGAAACGCACGAACACGCATCCAATGTAACCACGGGCTATAATAAAATAGTCGTACGAGTAAATTCCGTCAGAGCTCGCACTTATAAAAAAACGCACGGACTCGCGTCCAATGTAACCGCGGGCTAATAGAACGAAATATGCTGTGAACAAAGATATTTAAACTCGGGAGATACAACAATCCATTCATAAAACGCTCTAAACCTTCATCACACATTGGTTTGCGAAAATCAACCAGTGCGAGAGAGAATGGACAAAGAAGGGAATAGGGTATCGGTGCAACGGCAACAGTGTAGTTGTTTACAAAGATTAGACGGTTGAGGTCAATTTCCAGTGGCGTGCCGATCGACCGACAGTATTTTAAGGAAATTAAAATAATTGGTTAATAAATTTAAAAAAATAATAATAACACTTACATATTTGTCGCATTGTAAAAAGTTGAGGGAGAATACTAATAGGAAAAAATAAGTTGAGGGAGGATAGCGAAATAAATAAAAACCGGCATATTTTTTTATTGTAAGATGGATTATTCGATAATGATCAGTCAAAATGAAAAAAAGTAGAACTGGTTTTCACTTTAACTGAAAGTACGAATATACTGATCATTTAACATGAAAATGTGTTCTGACGTTCATTGTTTGTTCAGTATCACTGAATCAGTCAGACTGCGTCAGCGAAACTGACAAGTGAGAACCCGCCTTAAGCAAATAACAAAATAAAATAGTTATTTTAACCTAGTAACACAATATTTTACCAAAAACTAATATTTGTAGACTTCACGTATTTTTGACAAAAACTTTATTATTATATGTATATTTATTATATATTTATATGAATTTTACAACTACTAAATGTGTGTCTAAAGGGATCGCACCGCCATTAAACAACCGATACAATGACACAAAGTACCAGAGTGGTGCAACCCCAAAAACAAAATAGAAATAAATTAAATTATAAAAATAAACAGAATTAAAAAAAATAAAATTAGATAAAAAAAGTGAAAATATAATTTTATCAGGGATGAGCGGAGATAAGCAGAGAGTTCCGAATGAAGCTTCACAGTGTCATAAAAGACACATAATTTCGAAAGTGCTTTCTCCCTCTCAATAGTACTGCTTGAATTTAGATGTAATACGAAAATATATCCAGTATCTGGAAAGCAGAATTAGACTAAAAGATCACGTGATCCCCCCAGCTAAATATACCTCTCTTGGTCGCTGCACTTGTACGATTCCTTCACTCATTTCGGGCGATTTCAGTCTAGTTTTCCGATTTTCGAAAAAAAACCGTCGCGTGCGTCTGTCGGTAATAACCAGAAAAAAATCGTTTCTGTTTGAAAACACACACAGGCGAAAAGTAGAAAGAGAAGAAAAACAAACAACACATTTTCGGATCGTTTAAAAAGTTGTTCCGTACCGATAAATCCATCGGCATCGGCAGTTTGGACGATTAGTTAACCGCCAGATGGTTGTGAAAATTCGAAAAAGTTTCGTGTACGGTGGGCGTGTAATTGTGTTTGTGCGCTATTGTGACGGGTGAACGGACCGATTTAGTGGTGATTTTGAAAGTTTTCAAGTGAAATAGGGCACTTGTGAGGGTTATTAAGTGATTCGAATTTGACAGATACAGTCGTGTTGAGTGACTTATTAACAAGGTCTATTCTAAAGCAATTTAAAATTGAATTTTCTTAATTTAGAAGTCTAATGGGTATAGTCTATTTTTTACATTTTAGCTGATAAAAATAATGTCGTTTTGTTGCAAACTTTACAATATACAGGGTGGTCTAAATTGTATTTGGGAAACTTCGGTAACATATTTTGCAGATGAAAATTAGTAAAAAAGCTCGTATAAATTTATGTTGTAGAATGCTTCCATCAAAGTATTTTCTTGCAAACTGTAGTAGTATATGAGCCAAATACAAATACAAGTTGTAACAATATTTACTATTTTTTATAGTTAAAAAGTTGCAGAAGCATGCAGTTCATAGTTTTATAGAAGGTTTTAATTTGGAATTATTATATTATATTATTATCAATTTTCAAAGAGTGTTTTAATAATATTGTGAAGTTTTGGTGTGCCACATTTTATTAATTCATTGGGGATTCCTCCTGGGCCGGCTGATCTTTTATTTTTAAGTTGGGTAATTGCCGTTTTTAATTGATCTAATTCGATGTTAATTTTTTCTCTTTCTAAATTAAATGGTAGTTCTTCTGGTTGCAATTTATATTCATCTCTGTGTTCATTTAACATTTTTTCGAAATATTCTTTCCAGCTATCTTTCGCAATTACATTAAGTTTTAGCTTGGTCTTCTTATTATTTCGAATGGAATTTATGAATTTCCATGATTCTGATGTTCCTCTTCCTCCTATGTAGCTTTCTAACTCTTGGCATCGTTTTTCCCATTGGTTATTCTTCTCTTCCAAAATTATCTTCTTAAATTTTGCTCTTTGGTGTTTATAAGCTAAGTAATCCGCATCTTGTTTAGTTTGTAGCCATTTGAAGTACAATTTTTGTTTTTGGTTTTTCTGCTCCTATAAGTTATTATTCCACCAAAAATTTTTGTTGTTGTTGCATGCTGTTTGTTCTCCCAATGCCTCCATAATACACCTCATATACACATATACCTCAGATACAGGCTTTTGTCAAATCCCTGAGACTGAATGATGAATAATAACACAAGAAAGGGGGACACAATAGATCTAAAAAGGTCGCGGTGATTAACTTGCCCCCTCCTATACAATCTATAATTTTCAACTGTCTTGGTTTATAGATATATCAAAGAATGGCGTTGACTTGGTATTTGTTACATTTTATATTTTTGATTGGATAGTTTGTACTTGAACACTTTTTGAAAGATTTTTATTTTGTAATAGACATATATTTTGCCTTTTATGAACGACAGTAGGTATATAAAACAAAAAAAGTTAACACCAAGAAAAACAAAACAGCCAAAAGTACACCTTTTATCCGATCAAAACGAAACAAAACCACCTGTAAAGGACATTCCATCGGTATCGCGGTTATGGCGTCGCAAGACGAACAACGTGCCACAGGTATTCCGACGATTTACGAGAATGGACAGTTGGACAGGGGCCGAGGTGGGGGCGGGGACGTTGGTGGTCCAGACGATGACGTCATGGGCATGGCGGTGGTGATAAAGGCCGAGCGACTTCAAAGGGCTCTGAGATGGGCCGGCTGGGAACCGGTGAGTACGAATTGGGATGCTTTCTGTGTTAAGATGTTGGGGAATATTTAATGCTAGCTCACTATCTTAAGACGGAGTGTGCGGTTTTAGGGGCTTGAATTAATTGTGCATATAACTTTGAGAGAAGGATATGTTAATTGTCAAAGTATTGTAGCGTTTTTTTTATAAACATTACCACTGCGAACGGCAGCTTTTCATCGGAGAGCAGTCGTGGGTAAGGTATTTCACTAGAGAGAAAACTAATCAATAACAATAAACAAAAAAATATAGATATTGGGCGCCAGGCATGTACAGAGAAAGAAAACACAGTTGTATATTACTTAAAACTAATGACTATATTTATTCATGATGTTCTTTGTTGGTAAATGACATTGTAGAATTTTAATAATTATTATAGTGGTTTGGTAATGTAATGAAACCTAAGATCTAAATCATATTGTAACTACTAAATCAACATAAATGTTCTTAATAATCTAACCACTAAATATAGTCTGTACGATATTATTTAAAATGTACGTGAAGTTAAGACTGAAAATCGTCTGAAAATCTGAACCTAAATCTACACTTAGCTGTTCTTGAGTCAATCCTGTTTCGAAGAATAGCAGCGTGAGGTAGGCTCATATCTCTGCACTGTCTCTCGGCTATCCTGTTGGCCAATACAACAAAAGGGGCCAGAATGAGGACACCATGAATCAATACAGCCGTAACTACTGACTAGACTGAGAAATAGGAGCGAAGCAGCATGGGGCTTACGCTGTATCCATACTGTGGCAATATGGGGACACTACCCGTACCTTGGAACACTACTAGGACCTTGGATAATGTCCGTAACTTGGAAATAGTCCGTACCTTGGACCCTAAAAATATGAAACTCTTGTTTAAAACCAAACAAGGTCTAATAAACAAAATAAACCTACCTCGAATTACTTTCGAGGGCTCAATAATAAACAAAGAAACTTCCTTTCTTCTATGTAACATTCTGGAGGACAAAAGAAAAGGGACGCCAACGTGCCAGCAAACTACAAATACAAGTTAAGTTGGGACATCCAAAACTCTACCCTAAAAATATTCAATAATAATAACGAATCTAATAAAGAAAATATCTCAGCTTTACCTGTTGCTTCGAAATGGCAGCTGATTCAGATTATACAGCAAGATTTAAATAATCACCATTTCTAAAAGCCGGGTTGCAAAAGTGAGGTTAAGCGCGGAGAGTTGACAGAAGCGATGTTGACAGCGCGCGCCTCCACAGAACAGTGAAACGATAGCAGGGTTGGCGACTAGGGAACGTAAAAATCATGCCAAGCGTGCCAAATAAATTATCAGGCCTGAACGATACGGAATCCGATGACGATACGCCAGACATCATATAAATCATATATAAAAAAGACATGTAACGAACTAAAAACGTTACAGTATCGTAGATTAAAAGCGTATTAGATTACATGCCTTTTAGTTTGTTACAATAGTATTCGATGAAGCATTAAGTATTCTGACCTTTGAATCAAAATAATCGAAAGGAGCCTATCACAAACTTAGGTAGGGAATGCAATCCCGCCAATGCTGGATCCCGCAAATGCGGAATCCCTCTGTTATTCCGCGGGATAGAATTTGCGGGATTTACCGTGGGGGATCTGCGGGATCGACACCAGGGGATTCCCCTTACGGCTTGTTGATTAAAAATAAGTGAAACAAACAGGTTAGTTGTTAGATTTCTTTCTGGCGTGCGTAAGTGAAGAAAAGCGTTTAACTAGTACTTGTGGACAATTTCGTCAAATAAACTGCCGGACATAATTATCGGGACAAGCAAAATTTTATGACAAATTTAAAGTTGAATATCTCTTGAACTAAAAAAGATTTTGGGATGCGGTTTGGACCAGGTTTTAGATGCATCTATTGTGATTAAAATACTATGTGGTTTTAGAAAATATATTTAGCGAATTCTCGTATACAGGGTGTTTTATAAGAGTGTGAATATTTGATAAAGAATCTTTTTTAGGCAAATTTACAATTTTTAAAAAATCGAAATTCTTACCAAGTACGACTAATCTGTATTGAAATTAGAAAAAACAATTTGATCGGGGTTTTTACTTTTTTTTGTTTTAAGGAAAATACGACGTTTTTTCGAAAAATATGCATTTTTAGTCATACTGGTTCTATATGATACAAAAAGCTTTGTACATTCTGCATATGCCAAAAAATTATTGATATAGAGTGTATCTAAAAGCAGATAACTAACAGAAGTTGAAAACAACCTTCAACATCAGAATAATATTTTTATTTATAAAATAAGTAGATTTATCAAAAGATATATTTAATATTAAATATATTTTTTGAACACCCTATATACATCGGTCCAAATTTCTGTACAGCTAGTTTAAGTATATTGTGGGCCTATGCAAAATGTACAATGCCTTTTGTACCATTTAGGACCAAATGTATGACTATAAATGCATATTTTTCGAAAAGAACTCGTATTTTCCTTAAAACAAAAAATTAGCAAAAAACACCAAATTGTTTTTTTTCTAATTTCAATACAGATTAGTCGTACATAGTTAAAATTTTGATTTTTCAAAAATTGTAAATTTCCGCTAAAAAAATTCTTAACCAAATTTGTACACTATTATAAAACACCCTGTATACGAGAATTCGCTAAATATATTTTCGAAAACTACATAGCATCTTAATATCAATAGATGCGTCTAAAACCTGGTCCAAACCGCATCCCAAAATCGGAGAGAGAAAAGAAAAGCATTTATTGTTTACAATCCCGCAATTTCGCGGATCCGCGGGGTTGATTGCTTTAATCCCGCAGGTTTGCGGGATTGAGATTTTGGTGCGGGATTGCATTCCCTAGTGGGAGGTTTGTAAGGGGGTATGGGAGGGGGGTAAAATTTTTAAAAAATCGTAACTCCAAAATTACAGTAGCTAGCGAAACGCGGTTTTCAATTTAAGATTAGGAATAATATTTGCAACAAAATTTGTAATAACATCAAAATCAGTCAAAGTCGCAGTTTTTGAGATAAAAAAAATTGGAAAAATTCCTTTACTTTGAAACTTAAAGAACTGCCTACCAAATTTGTATTAACATATTTTAGTATGGGCAGCTATACGTGCCTCCCGGCGCCAATTTTTTTAAATAAAAACGAATATGCAGTAATATATTATATATAAATATAGTTTATATAAATAGAAGGGATGCGACGCAATACCCCGCATCAATGGAGGCTTCACAGCTGGATTCTGTAAAATAATATTCCTTGTTTGTTAATATGACTTCAAGAAAAACGAAATACCCGCTGTATAATGGTCTTTGCACAGAAAATCGAGCACGGTCTCGCCGTATTTCTATCGATTTTGTAATTTTGTCGTCGCTTAAAGCCGCACACAATACATGACAAACCTAAATTCGTGTCGGGAGTCTCGGGAACGACAGGTGCATGAACGGAGTCTAACCAGGAAAGTATTAATCACGCGTCCCAAATAAAACCAATTTTTTTCGTCGTTTTACATTTATTTTTCCAACGAACGTTCAAATAGGAATGATTAAAAACATATCCACACAGATATATCGTAAGACAGGCACTTGAATGGAATCCATCGGAAAGACGCGCAGAGGGAAGACCAAGAAATACCTGGAGAAGAGCAGTAACCTCTGAAGGCTAAGAGATTGGGATAACATGATGAGAGATCAAATAGACAGCCCAGAATAGAAAGATGAATAGAATAGATGGAAACATCTCTTGGAAGCCTATGTCCCACAAAGGGATGACGGGATATATAAGGGGTATTCCAGTAAGAGGTTTTGGATGTTGATAACGCATAAAATAAAAGTTTTATAACATATCTAAAAGTTATTTATATGAATGCGTGGCTGGACAGTGTACAATTAAACGTGGACAAAATATCTGCCAAATGGCCACCACGACTTCTCTGGCAGCATACAATTCTTTTGTTGAAATTTTTCATTACTGCTAAGCATATTTTTGGAGTTATGTTACGAACTCTTCACCTAATTTTTTCTTTCAAGTCTTGAATGGTCTATGGATTGTTTTCGTAAGCTTTCCTTTTCACATAGGTCCACAGAAAACAATCTAACGAAGTCAAGTCAATTATCAAGAAGATAAAAACGAACAAGCTGTTACAATGTTGTTATATGGTTATTATATGGATATAGAGAATGTGTGGTTCCAACAAGATGGTGTGACATGTCATACAGCAGGTAAAACAGTGCATTTATTTGTGTACGCAGTTTGGAGGGAGGCTTATCTCCAGGAATGGAGACTTAAATTGGCCACCAAGATCATGCGACTTGACGCCGCAGATTGCTTTTTTGTGAGGCTACGTAAAAAGCAAAGCAAAAACAATCCGCAAACCATTCAACAATTAAAAGAAGCAATTAGGCGAATAATTCGTGACATAACATAACATAAAAGAATTGTGGCAGATATTGTGTTCCACGTTTTTCATTCGTTATCAACATTCGAAACTTCTTATTGGAATACCCTTTTATTTAGTTTTCGGTAAAAATACTCTTATCCCTGTTCCTGATTTGGTTTTGGAATCATCAGCATACCACGTATGGCATTTTAACTACTGAGCTCCAAGCTAACTACTTTCAAATAATTGATTACAACTTTTTCTATTACTACTTGCTTTTCTCCCCTCAATTTCGTTTACGCTAAGTGTATTTCGATAGGTACGGTTTTTCTCATCTATCGCAGTAATCAATTAAAGCCGCAACGAAATAAATCGAGTGAATCGATTTTGCATGCTCTTTCACTGTAAAACGTTTTTTAGGAACTTTAATCGGCAATCTCATAAAGTATTATTCCTAACTAAATTAATTAAAATCATTAATTACAGTTTAAATTAAATCCATTTTAAAATATTTCCGGTAAAGTTCAATTATTAATCTGAAAAAAACGTAATTACGTGCAGTAATTGAATATTTATTAAGTTTTAATGAAACGGTATTCGGGAATTTTAAAATTACTATCCAAGAAAATTAAAAATATGGATTAGTAGTATATAGCTATAACTTTTCCGCAAATATAAATAATATAAAAGAAAATCTTTAAAACTCTTAAAAATTGCGTTAATGTTTCAGCTGTCCTGTGGGCATTCCTACCAAAACTATACAGGGTGTCCCGTTTTGATGTCCCATTTTTTTTTTAAATTGGATATCCCTTATATTATTCTTTTATTTTATTTGCCTTATTATGAGCTTTATAAAAATACTAGCGTGTACCAGCGACTTCGTTCGCGTCGAATTAATCATTTGTAATGGTGATGATAAAGCAAAGCAAGAATTTCCATTAATATACAAACTGGATAAAATTTTCTCACATTTATGTCAGCATGAGAAAAAACAATATAGCCATATTATTATATAACTTGGTAATATTTGAGGGGTAGTTTCATCTCGTTGGAATTTGACTTTCGAAAAATCCGTTTGCCAAAAATAAGCTTTTTACGTCAAGCAGTTTAAGCAGAATCGTGGTTAAGAAATTACCCAACTTTTGGGAACACCCTGTATGATTTTTTAAAAAATTTCAAAATATGTAAAAAAAACAAAATAAATTATGCGTGTCCAAGCGTTTTCCCGAAAGACTAACCGTTTTTTAAATAACAAATATTGTAACATTTGAGGGGCGTTTTCACCCTCTTGGAATTTGAGATTCGAGAAACCCCTCCTTATCGAACCTCTACACCCCACAGTCAATCTGTTTGCCAAAAATCAGCTTTAAACGTCAAGCAGTTTAAGCAGAATCGTGATTATTCAATAGTCATATTTTATGAAATACCCTGTATAAATTTATAAAAAATCTTAAAATATGTAAGACAACAAAATAAAATATACGTGTTTAAGAGTTTTTCCGAGAAACTTACCGGTTTTTAAATAAAAAATATTTTAATATTTGAGGGATAGTTTCACCCCCTTAGAATTCGAGTTTCGAAAAATCCCTTCTTATCGAACCTCTACACCCTAAACCCAATCTGTTTTCCAAAAATCAGCTTTTTACGTCAAGCACTTTAAACAGGATCGTGAATCAATGTCCAGATTTTTCGGAACACCCTGTATACATTTTTAAAAAATCTTAAAATATGTTCAAACACAAAATAAAATATACGTGTTTAAGTGTTTTTTCGGAAACTTGACCGTTTTTTAAATAAAAAATATTGTAATATTTCAGGGGTGGTTTCACCCTCTTGGAACTGGAATTTCGAAAAATCCCTTCTTATCGAACCTCTACACCCTAGAGTCAACCTGTATGCCAAAATTGAGCTTCTTACGTTGAGTGGTTTGAGCAGGATCGTGATTAATCAGTATGTCAGTCACTTAAGAATTTTATATATTAGTATAGATATAGATAATAGGTATATACTTATACTGATTTTTATAAACAAGGTATAAAAATGCGTTATTGAAACATAGGCGGCCGGTTTAAATTAGATAACCAAAACAAATATAATTTACAGAATAACGAATAATTTATTCGTCGCCAAATTCTGGTTATTATGTATTCCACGCTAGTCATTATATGTGTGTGAAATTATTGTGCAGGAACATTAAAAATATCAATAACTCTGATTAACAGCATGTTATCTAAAAGCAGCTCTTTTCTCTCAAGTTAATTTTCAAAGCAGTTTAATACGATGATTGAAAGCAAAAATATCTCTAAATTAAATTAAAAAATAACCTATAATATCGTATATTAAAGAAATAAGAAGATGCGCAACCTTAAAAAATAAAATAAAAAGTTCATATCAACTTGTAAGATTTAAAGCTTCCTTTTCGAGACACAGGGTACCATTAGAATACCAATTATAATATTAATTTCCAATTAGAATTTAATTTTTTTCGCAAGAAGTAAGCAAGATAGACAAAAAAGTCAGGAGACAAAAAAATAATATTTTTAATTACTAAATCCAAAAATAATATTAAACTTCTAAAAAAGCAGTGGCGTGCCTATTTTTTTCTTTAAAATAATTTAACAGTGATGCCCCACCGCCGCCCCTGGCCATTAAACTTAAATCTAATTACATCAAATTAAGTCCCATAGTAAGTATTATAAACGGGTCAAGTTATATCAAAATCGATTAAATAGTTTTTCAAATATCTTAAATTTGTTTTCTTTTTTTAAGTAACTTTAACGCCCTGTATCTCGAAACGGAAGCTTTAAATCTTACAAGTTGATATGAACTATTTGTTTTATTTTTGCAAGTTCTATCGTCTACTAAATTTTCCCGATTAAAATCTGAGACACCCTGTATATTTTCATCAAACGTATTACAGATATTACATATTTTAATCTGGCGACACTGTCGCTTTCAGTTCCAAAGCGTCTTCGATGTGCGTTCTCCGGCCGAATTAAAGAAAATGAGTGTTTTATACGTTGGCCGCAGAACGAGTAGTGGCTCCTCTGTGTACAGCTGTTTATGTTTAAAAGCATTATTTACCTAATTTACGAAAATAATTGTATATTATGTTTTTAGAAATCTCATAATACGGTAATAAAAAACAGCGTGTCCTCTACTCCTAAAATACACGAAAATGGGACACTCTGTACAGGTAACTAATACAACTGAAAGTTCTAAATATTAGTAGACTATAAAAAATGCGTTAATCCTGTTTGCTTTATGCAATATAGATATTTTACCTTATATTTTGTTATAATGTCAACATCCTAGGCGAAATAATAACAAAAATAATTAAAAGCTAATTTATTTTCATTTATACCAAGAGACATATAAAGTCTCGTCACGAAAAATTGGACAGAATGTTCGTTTGAAAAATGGATGTTTTCATTCATTATCTGTAGGGATCCGTAGCTAAAACAATATAGTGTAGACAAGTTAAATAAAGCCAAGGAAGATTAACTTGGCAATTTCGTAATATTGGCGTGGCCATCATTATTATTCTAAAACTGTTCGAAAAATTAATTGGAAAGTTACAGCTTTTCCTTTAGCGAATAACAGGCCCATTTATATTTTGTGCACAACTTTCAATAGAACTGAGGGTTGTTATGTTTTCTACATTGTTTTAAAATTGTTTAAAACATGTTTAAACCGCTGCTGTTTTAAGCAAACCATACAATAATTGAAAAAAAAAACGGCGTCAAAGACGGCTGGGGAATCACAATCGATGATAATTTTGACGAGGTCAAGACCTAGATGTCGTTTACTGGGCCCGTACTCTTTTTCATTTTTTAGAAAGTTGGCCTTAAGAAGGTTGTTATTTATTTTTATATTGAACAAAAATTATTTTTTGAAATGGTGCAGTTCAAAATTCGGGAAAAAGTATTTTTTTTTGGAAATAGATCTGTGAGTCTGGAAACGTTCTATGGTTTTTTAATCTTCCTATAATTAGGGTAAATTTTTGACAAGTTTTACGTACTATTTTCAGTAAATTAGGCCTACAGATTGACCTCGTCAAAATTATCATTGATTGTCATTCCCCAGCTATCTTTAAAGCGGTTTTTTTTTGATTATACGGTATTTAGTGTGTGGGTATTTATATTTCAATAAAAAATATGAAAAAGTCTTTCTTTTTTAACTATTTTATAAAAAGAATACAAAAATAAAGGAAAAAGTAGTCATCTAAAACTAATATTGTCTAGAGAAAAAATCGCTTAACACTGAATAACAGAAAAAAAGTACCTAATTCTGAATTAGCTCTAATAAAAATAACTTAAACAATTAAACCTATATTCTTCTGAGCTTGTAGAATGTAGAATGTTTAGGAGGGGAGTTAATCACCGCGACCTTCCAGATCTATTGTGTGTTCCCCTTTCTTGAGTTATAACGAGATATAACTCGTCATACAGTCTCAGGGCTTTAACAAAAGCCAGTATCTGAGACGGCTCCGGAGAGACAGCTTTCCATCCTCGACATCAGCCGTACCAAAGTTCATGGAATGGTTGTCGTCTCGGTGCACTCAGTGGTAAGGTGTTCTGGTGTTTCCCCATTTTCCCCACAGAATCCGCATTCGCCGTTGTTTCTCAGCTTCAACCTATTGAGGTGTTCGTTGAGGAGACAGTGTCCTGTTAGAAACCCCGTGACAATCCGAAGATTGTTTTTACTTAAATCAAGGAAAACCTTTGATTTTTCTCGGTCGTAAGTTCTGAGGAACTTTTTCGAGTGTCTTAGACCGTTGGAGGACACCCATTCCAAGTTACGGATGGATCTTCCAGATTCTTCAGTTCCGCTTTCAGTTGGTTCCCGTTTGGAAAACAGAACGGTTCTGGTCCAGTTAGTGGAGTGTTCGCTTTTTTCCGAGCTAGACCATTTGCTTTTTCATTTTTTTTCTTTGCTTGCTTTCAACATTGATCTAGCCTGTTCTATACGCCATGTAACTTGTATGTTAGCCAGGATCCCAGGTATTTGAGACTGTGTTATAAGTTTTAACTCAAGAAAGGGTGATACAATCAGGGGTGGATGGGGAAGTGGAAACTAAAAAATTGAAATTGTCTTGATCAAAATTTTCATAAAGATCAATATTGGGGGGTAGGACATCTGAATTTTTACTACAAAATGGCTCAGTTTTGCAGGGTTCTACCGCTTTATTTCCATTATCGATAGCAGTAATTTGATCTTGAATAGGCTACGATTTTGAGTCACAATTTTGAGAGACTTTAAGACTTCCTGATTCATTCAGTTGAGCTGGCCCAATCCTCTGTGAAATACGTTATTTTTAGCTTTTCAGGTATATACTTTCTTACACGTTGTTGAAAGAAATTCTCTCTTTTCTGGTACAGCAGCAGCCTCGTTATGTATACGTATTTTTAACTGAATGAACCGCGGTCGCCATTAAAACTGCTGCATTTTTTAGGTTATTACATAGTTCTTATCACTTTTTCTCTATACTTTTCTACATCCGACATCTTGCATGATAATGCCATGTCTCGAATGAAAAAAACCTATGCAAGACGTAGGCAGTTAGGTCTTGCCTAGGTTTCTTAGGTGTAGGTACATTTATATCCACTGCCTAGGTAGCACTGGATATACATGTGTTCTGAGGTAAAACTATGTTACAGTCCATAATAAGAATATTTGGATTTTCGAGACATATTAATATTTTAATATCTAATCTAGTTTAAGCCTTATTTAACTCTTCTCTGCTGTTTCAGTAATTTTTAGCAAATTAATTTTAACATCATTTTAAACAAAAATTTAGACTTGGTTTTTAGTTCTCAGACTTGGCTTTTAGTCCGTCCCCAATTCAAACCAAGCATAGAGATAACCATCTTCATGTTTTCTCCGTCAATCGCAGAGTTCGCGTCAAAACCTTTTTACAAAGAGGAGCTCGAAAAATATTGCACGGAGGCCCCCAGTTATCAATCTACGCTACCATATTCTTAGTATCTATATACTTAAATCGAGACTATTTAAATTTACCTAATGCTATTCATTCTTTTTTCTGCTGCCAGTCAGTCATATTTATTAGTTATTAATAAAAATAATACTTAGTGGTAAAACTATACAGGGTGAGTCTTAAATAAGTGCAAATATTTTCAGGGGTGGTATATTTCGACCCCAAGACACGTCTATGAGGCTTTTTTTGGAAAAAAAACCTCATAGACGTGTCTTACGTTGTAGATTTTCAAACTTTAATACCTCGGTTGGACTTATTTGAAACACGGTAAACAGAATAGATTATGTTTCTTTTATTGAGATCTACCAGCCCTGAAAATATTTGCACTTATAGACTAGCCTTGTATAATAAAAATCTTCAAACCGATCAAACAACAGATGTTTATTAAAATTATAAGTGTCCCAGAGAAAGACATCTTACAATAGTTATTTTACAAATTGGTGTTGTTTAAAATCAACTGACAATTATACTGATTCAAATTGATTAGTTAGTTATGGAGTCACTAAGAATCTTACGTCACTTTCGTTAGGAGATTAACCATTTAATTTTTGTTAATCTAATCTTTTTTTGAGCTCTGATCGGGACCGGCCCAACCGGCCCATCTTCTCACCGGCCCACCGGGAATTTTCCCGTTTTTCCATATGACCCAGCCACCCCTGGATACAATAGATCTCTAAGGTAGCGGTGATTAACTTCCCCTCCCATTCAGTCTACACTATGCAGTTTAAAACTGAGTTTAAACAAGTGATTTAAACATAATCTTGACTTTTTTATCATAAAAAACATGTGTTTAATCCTGATGGAAGTGCATAAAAAATTAAGCCACATAAGCTAAAAGTTAAATTTCAAAAAATGCAATTTATAATATTAGTAGCATTAATAAGACAAAAGCGAATTCTGTTAAAATATAGACTCTGGATTTTATTCTGGAAATGAGACTATATAAAATCCTAAAGCTATTTCTTTCCTTCTTTACGACTTTACGATTTAAAGCGCTATATTTTTCTTTGACAAATTAAATGTTTGTCCGAAAGCCCGACGAATTCGTCTTTCGGGCATGGAGAACTGTTTCTTCCATTCTTTCCGGTAATCACTTTCCGGGAATATAGTGGATTCTACTCTGGATCTTCAAATTTCATCCAATCTGATTCATTTTTTCGCCTATGGCTGTTCGTATCAGCTTTTTAGATTTTGATAGCATAGTTTTATTTCTAAAACTTAAAAATAAAAGCGTTCCATATAAATCAAAAGTGAAAAAACAAAAATCAATTATTTTTGAAAATAATTTCGGGTTTGTCTAGACGAAAATCACTAAAATCAGAAGTACAAAAAAGAAACAAAAGAACACAAAGGAAAAAAACTGTTCAAAATATCCAAATACAAATGGATGTAATAAGTAACTGCAATTAACATTTTACCTACACAATAAAGTTTTTTTCCTTTTTTTAAAAAAGCCTTTAATTTTGAAGTTACAAAAATAAAGTATTCTAAAACTGTAACGGGTTAAAAAATAATCAAACCGATTAAAAAAAAAGAACTAAATTTAGGTAAAAAAAAACAAAGCCGTGAACGTTTCTGTTAGATTTTAAATTTTAAAATTATGATCAATAATTCTAGAATTTAAACTTACTTACTTACGGATCCCAGACCTGGACACTGACAAAATCAAATATGGTATATAATAAGTTTCATGTAAATTTTTAGTAAAAGATGTTTAGAGATTGCCTCATCGATTGTCCCAACGATTCAAAGCTGTCTTTGACGCCGTTTTTTTTTTCGGTTATACGGTAACATTTAAAGTTCAAATAACCTGTTTTTTTCAAACATTGAATGCATTTACAAAATATGAAACCATCTGATATCACAGAGTGTCAGAAACGTGAACAATATTTCAGTCCGTGCCTTTTTTGCAAATATAAATAAATTTTGCTGTTGCCCAGGTATTTTGTTACTAATAATCCTATTTCATCATTAAACACAGAAGCAAAGTTCTTTTTTGAAAGCGTTGACAAAAATAAACGGGTATTTGAAAAACCAACGAAAACAAATTATTTTATCCGTACCCGTCATGCGAATCGTGTTTTATAGTACGAGATTTGAACAATACTAAAGGTAAAACTGCAGGATAATTTGTAAAATATATAGAGCTATTTTATTCTTAATATTACCACAAACTAATTAAAAACATAATCCTGTTCAAGTCAAACACTATTTTCTCATAATATATATCATTATCCAATTGCTAATTTGCTAATATCATGGTTCCATCTTTCGTGTGGTCTTCTTCTAGGTCTCTTAATTCCTGGAGGGTATCATGCTGTAATGTTTATATAGCAAACATGTCCGACAACTTTTGATAACTATTTCCTTGATAATACCATTTAATCATCAGTACTTTTTCTTCGTTAGTGTAATTCATGGCTAATATTTTCGATGTAGGTATGAGTTTTCAATAATAATAAAGCACTAAATAGGTAAATTTCTGAAATGACAAATTCATTTGACAGTTATCTTTTACCTTGACTGGTGCTCATAAGTAAATACAGGGCCATAAGAAAGGAGAAATATTTAAAAAGATATCGGCGATAACTCGTAAACGGGCTAATCAAAAATATCTAAAGTTATTCTTTTGAATGTGGGTTTTAGTGCTCTTCAATAAACCTAAATAGAGTTATTCTCTAAAATAAGGTCCATATGTTGTCCGTCCTTCTTCCCAGAGTGTCCTGCTCATTGCCACATGAAAGATATGAGTTGGTTAGTTTCTTCCATATACCAGGTGTTGCATCGTCGGACGGGACATAGGAAAATCCATGTAAATTTTAATGGGGTCAATTATAGGCTTCCCTAATTATTTCAGAGAATAATTCTATTTAGGTTTATTGAAGAGCACTAAAACCCACATACAAAAGAATAACTTTAGATATTTTTGATTAGCTCGTTTACGAGTTATCGCCGATCTCTTTTTAAATATTTCTCCTTTCTTATGGCCCTGTATTTACTTATGAGCACCAGTTAAGGTAAAAGATAACTGTCAAATGAAGTTGTCATTTCAGAAATTTACCTATTTAGTGCTTTATTATTATTGAAAACTCATTTCTACATCGGAAATCTTAAAGATGTATTTATAATTACATATTAATATGAATCAAAGTAAAATAAAGTAATCAATTACAAGGTTAATTATAGTATTATTACAATATTCAATAACTTCATTCTATTGCATTCGGCAGAAATAGCATTTTTTAACTCGTCTAGATTTGGGTATATTTTATCCTTGTATATCCTGTTTTTTAAATGGCCCCAGAGAAAGAAATCATTTGGAGAAATATCAGGAGACCTTGCTGGCCAATTTACTGTATGATTTAGGCCAATAACGTTTCCGTTAAAACTATTGTCTAAATATTCCCGAACAGCCAGGGTAGCCATCCATTTGTAACGAAACTTCCTGATTTTCCCTAGCGGCATCATGTAAAGCAGGTAAAATTTGATTTTCGAGTAGTTCCCAATAATATTCTTCATTTAAATTTCGCGTAAGAAATAATGGCCCGATAATATTGTGTCCGAATATCCCTGCAAACATTTACTTTCTGTGGATATTGCGTCCTTGTTTCGACAAACCTGTGTTGGTTTTCTTTGTTCCAATATCGATAATTTTGAACATTGGATACATTAATTAAGGTAAACGTGCATTCGTCAATGAAACATATGTTTTTTAAAAAATCCCTATCCGTGTTTGTTCTTTCCATCATATCAAAACATAACGCCTGCCGCCGTATTTCGCCCACATCTCGTAGCTCTTGGTGCTTTTCATATTTGAAGGAATAGTATTTATGTCGTTTCAAAATTCGAAACGCTGTAGTGTGATCTATTCCTATTTCATCCTCAAGTTTCCTTGTCCTGATCTTTCCATCGTTCTCTTCCACGCATAATAAAACTTCCAGGTCGGTATCATTTCTTGCATCTTCTCTTTGTTCCTGCCTTGCTTCACATCTGCAGTTATTTATTAGGGTACCTTTGGTCTCAAATCTTTGGATATTCCTTGCGATTGTAGATTTTCCAGGTATCGGTCTATTCGGATACAGAGCAGCAAACATGTCCGACACCTTTTGATAACTATTTCCTTGATAATACCATTTAATCACCAGTACTTTTTCTTCGGTAGTGTAATTCATGGCTAATATTTTCGATGTAGGTATGAGTTTTCAATAATAATAAAGCATTAAATAGGTAAATTTCTGAAATGACAACTTTATTTGACAGTTATCTTTTACCTTGACTGGTGCTCATAAGTAAATACAGGGCCATAAGAAAGGAGAAATATTTAAAAAGAAATCGGCGATAACTCGTAAACGGGCTAATCAGAAATATCTAAAGTTATTCTTTTGAATGTGGGTTTTAGTGCTCTTCAACAAACCTAAATAGAGTTATTCTCTAAAATAATTAGGGAAGCCAATAATTGACCCCATTAAAATTTACATCGGATTTCCTATGTCCCGCTCGACGATGCAACACCCGGTATGTATTCCATATTCCATGCTAACTTAATTATTTTGTTGATTTTTGGTAGTAGAGAACCTGAGCTGTGTATTAGTTGTTCCAAATATATATATTCTTCTACTTCTACTATCTCCAGTATTGTATTATCTATTTATTAGAATGTTTTTTCTGTCTACTAGTTCGTTGCACGGTACTTTAGTTTTTTTTAAATTCATTTTAATACCTACTAGCATGTGGCATATTTCAAAGTTTGCGAAGCTTAATAAACCAAATATTACGAATTCCTTTTTTCATGTTGACAAAAGATCTAACCAAATTGGCCGTAACACAAGGTAAAGTATCAGTCCCTAACGTTTACTCTTCGTATTAAGGATCTCTCGGTTCACACGTCATCTTCTCACACATATTTCATCGTGTCATCTTTTCTTTCCCTATTTTGTTAGAGCATTTTATTCCCGGCTTAAGTAAAACGACAAATAAAGGTTAACACGCCTGAAAATATTTGTTCTGCGGCTGAGAACCATTAGAGTACCGAAAAGCCAGCGGTCAATGGGACACCGTACACCTGTATCGCCTTTAAAAGAATAAAAAAGGTCTTAAATTAAGGATTTGGTTCGGCTTGGGACGAAATACAAATTAGAATTTTACGAGTCGGTCGTATAATAAGCCTATTTCGACACATTTTTTTTTCGAACTAAAAATAAGAGGATAAATTCCAAGCTTTTGAGATTCAAGGCTAGGTGGGTTTTAAAAAAATCAGATACCGTGTGACAAAAAAAAACGCCGTCAAAGACAGCTGGGGAATGACGATTGGTGATAGTTTTGGCGAGGTCCATCTCTCAACCTTATTTACTAATTTAATTTATAAACGGAATTGACATAAAAGTGGTAAAATTTTAACACCAATAAGACAGCGAACTTTCTGTCCGCGCTTACATCTCCCGTTCGCTGTTTCAGTCAGTGGGTGATGCGGTTTAGTAAACACATCTCGTTCCCCGTATAAAAAAATATCGTCGCAAAATATTTAATCTATGGTGTATTCAGCAAAATTAAAAACTATCGAAGGAGGGCCTCCAAATTTCCAAAGCATATTTTGAATATTAATACTAAATTAAAGTCGTGTATTCGTTATATTATTGAAAATGTTTATAAAAGTACAAAATAAACAAAACACTGGCTATGTGGTTGTAAGACATTTAATAAACTTTTTTTTTCCTTTAAAAAAACATATTTCAAATTTCAATCTATAGAGTGCCATGGCTGTTTTAAAAACACTAATTTTTAATCAAGGAACCTTGGAAAAATAGATATGATCGTTTAATAGTTTTCGTGTCTTAGTTAAGAAATCGTTTTTTTTTATCATATCTCAATTTTTTCAAATGGAACAAGGGTGGATCATTAGCATATTCCTATTCTTTGTAAAAAATCATTTTTTACAAAGAATTTGATACCACACACTTGGTATTTCGAGTCAAATTGTCGTTATGATACCGCATGTTACAAATTCAAATAAACCATATGCGAAAATGGCAAAAGTTGAGATATGATATGTCATTCTATTCAGAGTGTCATTTTCTATCGAATAAAGTAAAAATAAACCGAGGGTGCCATTTAAAAATCAAAAGTGGTGGTCAAAAAATCAAAAAGGTGAAACAGGAAATGACCAAAAACAGTTGAATACGTCAATCAATCCTAATTTATGTTATATGCTAACATACCAAATCTCGTTTTTTTTTCTGAAAAAATAAAAGGTTATAGGGGGGTGAGCGACTTTTGAGACGCACCCTGTATATTAGTTTGGAGATTTTACCTCTTATGTATAATTTAATTACATTTTGAATAAAGGCACGTTCAGGCTGAGAGCGTCGCGTCGAGGGGTTCAGGCTGGAAGCGTCAGTTCAGCGTCTTGTTATACTGTTTTTTACATTTCTAGTTTGTAAAATGGCGTTAAAGAGAGCAGTTTGTTTGATTTCGACAAACGCGACGCTGACTGCCTGAACGGTTTAATTTAAGCGAATTGATTCCATTTTTCGACTCTACGCGGACGCGACGCAGACGTGACGCAACGCTCAACGCTCTCAGCCTGGATGTACCTTAAGCTATAATAAGCGTTCGTAATGATAGCTGTCTTAGCTGTCGTCTCAACTTTCTTTTAGTTTGGTTTGTTGGTTCGTTTTTGTTTATTTTGTTTTTTTTTCTCGATACGGTATTGATGCCCAAATTATAGTATCTACGAGGTTAAGTTCATACCTACACAAGAAAAGCAGGAAGATATTTTCATGTAACTAATTTCAGTTATTCTAAAGTTAACACTATTTTATGAAAATGACATATTTCCGTAGATTTTTTTAGTGTTTATGTTTAGAATGTAAAGCAGGAACATGTTTTTATATAACAAATTTCAGTTATTCTAAAGTCGGAAAAAAGAGAATGATGCATTTCCGTCGAGAATTTTTTATGATTTTGTGTTTGGGGAGGCTTCCATATACTGAATGTTTTTTTATAAGCGATTTCTGCTAAAAAAAACTTCACCCCAGCTGTCAATTGCAGGAGATGACGGGGTTGGTTGAGCTCAAACACAATTTACTCAAAAAATAATCTTTCGAATATATTTTTTCCAAATTTAACAAACAATAAACCGGAGATCGTTAAAATCGGTCTCGCGTTTCTTTAGTTATAAATGGCGTAACTAACCTGACGGTGTTTTATTTATTTATATTATATTATCTATTGTTTATTTATTACTTTACTTCATATACCTACAATGACAAATGCTTGATTTACGGCCCCGTTGTTCTATTTAAAACAATTCCCTATTTAGAACAGTTGCTTTGAACGCCATTCTATGTAATTTATCGAACAAACATTAAAACGTTATCTTTCGGTTGTTAACGTGAAAAAATCAATAGTTGCTGAAACCTGGAGAACGTAAAAGTCAAAAGGTTAATTGGCAAAGTTAGTCGTATATAAGCAGGCGAGCTTGTCAAGGCTTCTGTATATGAAGAAAGATATTGAATTATCCACGGTATCGGTTTCCTTGGGTGGGTTACTAACCATAATAATTGTTTACCGACCCGTAAAATATAAACTTCTTCATTAAATATAAACAATGGATAATTTGTTTTAAGAGTTAGATGTAGACTGTATTTTTTAAGTCCATCAACGCGGCCATAGATCTATTGTGTCTCCCTTTCGTAAGTTATAACTCATCGTACAGTCTAAGGGGTTTGACAAAAACCAGTATTTGAGACGGTTTTACAGAGGTATATATATATATAATAATAAATAATATTTTCTTGCCTTTAGCTGTGTATTTATTCTAATTTCGAAAAATCGAAAGTAGAGAAAAAATTAAAAAAAAAATAAAAAGTAAAAAGAAAATTGTTTTGCTTGTCGTAAAGGGGGGAACCAAGCTCCACTCCCACAACCGGTTTCTGGGCCTACCCTTCATTAGGTGGGCTGTCCAGGGGCTGGTTCTCACCGATACGGCAAGCAAAATTTCTTCTATATCAACAGACGATGTCGTAAAGTGTCGGTGAGATATTAGTGCATCTCCCGTCAAAAGATGGTAAAGAGCGTTTTTCGGCCCGCTCAACGGGAGATGCACTAATATCTCACCGACACTTTACGACATCGTCTGTTGATATAGAAGAAATTTTGCTTGCCGTATCGGTGAGAACCAGCCCCTGGACAGCCCACCTGATGAAGGGTAGGCGTAGAAACCGGTTGTGAGAGTGGAGCTTGGTTCCCCCCTTTACGACAAGCAAAACAATTTTCTTTTTACTTTTTTTTTTTTAATTTTTCTACTTTCGATTTTTTTCGAAATTAGAAAAATACACAGCTAAAGGCAAGAAAATATTATTTATTAATATACACTCAAAGCTGTAAGAATTTTGTTCATTTCCTTATTATATATATATATATATATATATATATATATATATATATATATATATATATATATATATATATACTCAAATATGTAAAGAGAAACATGGTCTAACCCCCAGGTGGTGCCAGATAGAATTTTAATAATGTTAAGATTAGTTTGGCATTTAGAGATTAAGTTGCTGATATGGGTTTTGAAATTGAGAAGTGTGTCAAAGCCCTGAGACTGTATGATGTTATAACTCGTTATAAGTATTAACTCGTTATAACTCTAAACTCTAAACTCTAAACTCTAAACTAAATATTATAAGATACTAAAAACGAAATAAGGCCGTTTGATATTTATTACGGTACGCGTATGCTAGCCCCGCATGGTTGGCAATCTTACGACGCAAATTATTCGGTCATTACGGGAGAAGAGGATCGGGCAACATTTGACCCAGGACGAGATAAATCAAATCCTGTGACGCAGACAAATTATCCCGTTCGTGCTTTCGATCAGAGCGGACGGACCGGACGAGTCAGCAATTTCTGGATAGGTCTGGATCTTAAACATTCAGGAAGGTGCACTGGGAGAAGCCTGACCCGACAGTTGGATTGAAAGTTTCACCTATTTTTATTGTACGAATTTTGTAGGCTACCGTGACCGAGAAGTTTTTTTATTTTGTTGGTTCTTTCTCCTTCTCCCTCTTTTTCTCACTCCTTTTTTTCTTCTCCTTGTTTTCATTCTTTGATATACAGGGTGATCCGAACTGTATTTCGGAAACTTTGGCAGCTTATTCTGCAGATAAAAATAAATAAAAAAGTTCGTATAAATGTATGTCTTAAAACGCATAGTTTCGGAGATACAGTGTGTAGAAGTTTCCTTTTTATTTCGAGATTTCTTCCAAATAATTTATGAAGTAACGTCAATATTTGGATGAAAATTGGTGCCTAGGACTTTTTTGATATGAGAAATTTGATTTTGATGTCAATATGACTCCTATTTGTAGAGGGCGCCATCTACATATTTCCAAGTGGTTTGGAGATTAATAAATTTTCGTCCGTACCTGTATAAAACTACTGCGTAAAAAATATACATTTACGACGTTTTTTACATAAAAAAATGTCTTTAGGTAAAAATCTCTACGAATAATGGTTCTCAAGATATTTGAAATCGAAATTATCAATGCCTATCATCATTGACATAAATTAAACTTGTTGACTAAATAGGTAAGGTAAACGTGAATACCATTTAAATTAATCACCATTTAAATTAATTTAGTAAAAAAAATGTAGACCTTTAAACAGTCTATTTATGACTTCGTTATAGAATCCATAGGGGAGCCAATATCTGGACAGTTCAAATTTTGCATGGGATTTCATATGTTCCCAACGACGATGCAACACCCGGTATGACTGATGAAAACCGAATTATAACGAGAAAACTTTCCTGGACTGGGTCCTTTTGAACTGGATGGCATGTGTCCATCAGCAGTTTACCATTAGCTGAAGAAGTATGATTCTTCGGTTGTGGGGTATAAATTCATTATTAAATAACATTATTATCATCAAAAGAATATATTAAAACCGAATTATAACGAGAAACTTTCCTGACTGGGTCCTTTTTGAACTGGATGGCATGTGTCCATCAGCAGTTTACCATTAGTTGAAGAAGTATGATTCTTCGGTTGTGGGGTATAAATTCATTATTAAATAACATTATTATCATCAAAAGAATATATTAAAACCGAATTATAACGAGAAAACTTTCCTGGACTGGGTCCTTTTGAACTGGATGGCATGTGTCCATCAGCAGTTTACCATTAGCTGAAGAAGTATGATTCTTTGGTTGTGGGGTATAAATTCATTATTAAATAACATTATTATCATCAAAAGAATATATTAAAACCGAATTATAACGAGAAAACTTTCCTGGACTGGGTCCTTTTGAACTGGATGGCATGTTTCCATCAGCAGTTTACCATTAGCTGGAGAAGTATGATTCTTGTGCTGGGGGTATAAATTCATTATTAAATAACATTATTATCATCAAAAGAATATATTAAAACCGAATTATAACGAGAAAACAAATTTTGCATGGGATTTCATATGTTCCCAACGACGATGCAACACCCGGTATGACTGATGAAAACCGAATTATAACGAGAAAACTTTCCTGGACTGGGTCCTTTTTGAACTGGATGGCATGTGTCCATCAGCAGTTTACCATTAGCTGAAGAAGTGATGATTCTTCGGTTGTGGGGGTATAAATTCATTATTAAATAACATTATTATCATCAAAAGAATATATTAAAACCGAATTATAACGAGAAAACTTTCCTGGACTGGGTCCTTTTGAACTGGATGGCATGTGTCCATCAGCAGTTTACCATTAGCTGAAGAAGTATGATTCTTCGGTTGTGGGGTATAAATTCATTATTAAATAACATTATTATCATCAAAAGAATATATTAAAACCGAATTATAACGAGAAAAACAAATTTTGCATGGGATTTCATATGTTCCCAACGACGATGCAACACCCGGTATGACTGATGAAAACCGAATTATAACGAGAAAACTTTCCTGGACTGGGTCCTTTTGAACTGGATGGCATGTGTCCATCAGCAGTTTACCATTAGCTGAAGAAGTATGATTCTTCGGTTGTAGGGTATAAATTCATTTTTAAATAACATTATTATCATCAAAAGAATATATTAAAACCGAATTGTAACGAGAAAACTTTCCTGGACAGGGTCCTTTTGAACTGGATGGCATGTGTCCACCATTAGCTGAAGAAGTATGATTCTTCGGTTGGGGGATATAAATTCGTTATTATATGACATTATTATCACCAAAAGAATATATTAAAACCGAATTATAACGAGAAAACTTTCCTGGACTGGGTTCTTTTGAACTGGATGGCATGTGTCCATCAGCAGTTTACCATTAGCTGAAGAAGTATGATTCTTCGGTTGTATGGTATAAATTCATTATTAAATAACATTATTATCATCAAAAGAATATATTAAAACCGAATTGTAACGAGAAAACTTTCCTGGACTGGGTCCTTTTGAACTGGATGGCATGTGTCCATCAGCAGTTTACCATTAGCTGAAGAAGTATGATTCTTCGATTGTAGGGTATAAATTCATTATTAAATAACATTATTATCACCAAAAGAATATATTAAAACCGAATTATAATGAGAAAACTTTCCTGGACTGGGTCCTTTTGAACTGGATGGCATGTGTCCATCAGCAGTTTACCATTAGCTGAAGAAGTATGATTCTTCGGTTGTAGGGTAAAAATTCATTATTAAATAACATTATTATCACCAAAGGAATATATTAAAACCGAATTGTAACGAGAAAACTTTCCTGGACTGGGTCCTTTTAAACTGGATGGCATGTGTCCATCAGCAGTTTACCATTAGCTGAAGAAGTATGATTCTTCGGTTGTGGGAGTATAAATTCATTATTAAATAACATTATTATCATCAAAAGAATATATTAAAACCGAATTATAACGAGAAAATTTCCTGGACTGGGTCCTTTTAAACTGGATGGCATGTGTCCATCAGCAGTTTACCATTAGCTGAAGAAGTATGATTCGGTTGTGTTAGGTATAAATTCATTATTAAATAACATTATTATCATCAAAAGAATATATTAAAAACCGAATTATAACGAGAAAAATTTCCTGGACTGGGTCCTTTTAAACTGGATGGCATGTGTCCATCAGCAGTTTACCATTAGCTGAAGAAGTATGATTCTTCGGTTGTGGGGTATAAATTCATTATTAAATAACATTATTATCATCAAAAGAATATATTAAAACCGAATTATAACGAGAAAACTTTCCTGGACTGGGTCCTTTTGAACTGGATGGCATGTGTCCATCAGCAGTTTACCATTAGCTGAAGAAGTATGATTCTTCGGTTGTGGGGTATAAATTCATTATTAAATGACATTATTATCATCAAAAGAATATATTAAAACCGAATTATAACGAGAAAACTTTCCTGGACTGGGTCCTTTTGAACTGGATGGCATGTGTCCATCAGCAGTATACCATTAGCTGAAGAAGTATGATTCTTCGGTTGTGGGGTATAAATTCATTATTAAATAACATTATTATCATCAAAAGAATATATTAAAACCGAATTATAACGAGAAAAATTTCCTGGACTGGGTCCTTTTGAACTGGATGGCATGTGTCCATCAGCAGTTTACCATTAGCTGAAGAAGTATGATTCTTCGGTTGTGGGGTATAAATTCATTATTAAATAACATTATTATCATCAAAAGAATATATTAAAACCGAATTATAACGAGAAAAATTTCCTGGACTGGGTCCTTTTAAACTGGATGGCATGTGTCCATCAGCAGTTTACCATTAGCTGAAGAAGTTTGATTCTTCGGTTGTGGGGTATAAATTCAATATTAAATAACATTATTATCATCAAAAAAGAATATATTAAAAACCGAATTATAACGAGAAAAATTTCTGGACTGGGTCCTTTTTTAAACTGGATGGCATGTGTCCATCAGCAGTTTACCATTAGCTGAAGAAGTATGATTCTTCGGTTGTGGGGTATAAATTCATTATTAAATAACATTATTATCATCAAAAGAATATATTAAAACCGAATTATAACGAGAAAATTTCCTGACTGGGTCCTTTTTAAACTGGATGGCATGTGTCCATCAGCAGTTTACCATTAGCTGAAGAAGTATGATTCTTCGGTTGTGGGGGTATAAATTCATTATTAAATAACATTATTATCATCAAAAGAATATATTAAAACCGAATTATAACGAGAAAAATTTCCTGGACTGGGTCCTTTTAAACTGGATGGCATGTGTCCATCAGCAGTTTACCATTAGCTGAAGAAGTATGATTCTTCGGTTGTGGGGTATAAATTCATTATTAAATAACATTATTATCATCAAAAGAATATATTAAAACCGAATTATAACGAGAAAAATTTCCTGGACTGGGTCCTTTTAAACTGGATGGCATGTGTCCATCAGCAGTTTACCATTAGCTGAAGAAGTATGATTCTTCGGTTGTGGGGTATAAATTCATTATTAAATAACATTATTATCATCAAAAGAATATATTAAAACCGAATTATAACGAGAAAATTTCCTGGACTGGGTCCTTTTAAACTGGATGGCATGTGTCCATCAGCAGTTTACCATTAGCTGAAAAGTATGATTCTTCGGTTAGGGGAATATAAATTCACTATTAAATAACATTATTATCATCAAAAGAATATATTAAAACCGAATTATAACGAGAAAAAATTTCCTGACTGGGTCCTTTTAAACTGGATGGCATGTGTCCATCAGCAGTTTACCATTAGCTGAAGAAGTATGATTCTTCGGTTGTGGGGTAAATTCATTATTAAATAACATTATTATCATCAAAAGAATATATTAAAACCGAATTATAACGAGAAAAATTTCCTGGACTGGGTCCTTTTGAACTGGATGGCATGTGTCCATCAGCAGTTTACCATTAGCTGAAGAAGTATGATTCTTCGGTTGTGGGGTATAAATTCATTATTAAATAACATTATTATCAAAAGAATATATTAAAACCGAATTATAACGAGAAAAATTTCCTGGACTGGGTCCTTTTAAACTGGATGGCATGTGTCCATCAGCAGTTTACCATTAGCTGAAGAAGTATGATTCTTCGGTTGTGGGGTATAAATTCATTATTAAATAACATTATTATCATCAAAAGAATATATTAAAACCGAATTATAACGAGAAAAATTTCCTGGACTGGGTCCTTTTAAACTGGATGGCATGTGTCCATCAGCAGTTTACCATTAGCTGAAGAAGTATGATTCTTCGGTTGTGGGGTATAAATTCATTTTTAAATAACATTATTATCACCAAAAGAATATATTAAAACCGAATTATAACGAGAAAAATTTCCTGGACTGGGTCCTTTTAAACTGGATGGCATGTGTCCATCAGCAGTTTACTATTATTAGCTGAAGAAGTATGATTCTTCGGTTGTGGGGTATAAATTCATTATTAAATAACATTATTATCATCAAAGAATATATTAAAACCGAATTATAACGAGAAAAATTTCCTGACTGGGTCCTTTTAAACTGGATGGCATGTGTCCATCAGCAGTTTACCATTAGCTGAAGAAGTATGATTCTTCGGTTGTGGGGTATAAATTCATTATTAAATAACATTATTATCATCAAAAGAATATATTAAAACCGAATTATAACGAGAAAAATTTCCTGGACTGGGTCCTTTTAAACTGGATGGCATGTGTCCATCAGCAGTTTACCATTGAAGAAGTATGATTCTTCGGTTGTGGGGTATAAATTCATTATTAAATAACATTATTATCATCAAAAAGAATATATTAAAACCGAATTATAACGAGAAAACTTTCCTGGACTGGGTCCTTTTTTAAACTGATGGCATGTGTCCATCAGCAGTTTACCATTAGCTGAAGAAGTATGATTCTTCGGTTGTGGGGGTATAAATTCATTATTAAATAGCATTATTATCATCAAAAGAATATATTAAAACCGAATTATAACGAGAAAAATTTCCTGACTGGGTCCTTTAAACTGGATGGCATGTGTCCATCAGCAGTTTACCATTAGCTGAAGAAGTATGATTCTTCGGTTGTGGGGTATAAATTCATTATTAAATAGCATTATTATCATCAAAAAGAATATATTAAAACCGAATTATAACGAGAAAATTTCCTGGACTGGGTCCTTTTAAACTGGATGGCATGTGTCCATCAGCAGTTTACCATTAGCTGAAGAAGTATGATTCTTCGGTTGTGGGGTATAAATTCATTATTAAATAACATTATTATCATCAAAAGAATATATTAAAACCGAATTATAACGAGAAAACTTTCCTGGACTGGGTCCTTTTAAACTGGATGGCATGTGTCCATCAGCAGTTTACCATTAGCTGAAGAAGTATGATTCTTCGGTTGTGGGGTATAAATTCATTATTAAATAACATTATTATCATCAAAAGAATATATTAAAACCGAATTATAACGAGAAAATTTCCTGGACTGGGTCCTTTTAAACTGGATGGCATGTGTCCATCAGCAGTTTACCATTAGCTGAAGAAGTATGATTCTTCGGTTGTGGGTATAAATTCATTATTAAATAACATTATTATCATCAAAAGAATATATTAAAACCGAATTATAACGAGAAAAATTTCCTGACTGGGTCCTTTAAACTGGATGGCATGTGTCCATCAGCAGTTTACCATTAGCTGAAGAAGTATGATTCTTCGGTTGTGGAAGTATAAATTCATTATTAAATAACATTATTATCATCAAAAGAATATATTAAAACCGAATTATAACGAGAAAAACTTTCCTGGACTGGGTCCTTTTGAACTGATGGCATGTGTCCATCAGCAGTTTACTATTAGCTGAAGAAGTATGATTCTTCGGTTGTGGGGTATAAATTCATTATTAAATAACATTATTATCATCAAAAGAATATATTAAAACCGAATTATAACGAGAAAACTTTCCTGGACTGGGTCCTTTTGAACTGATGGCATGTGTCCATCAGCAGTTTACCATTAGCTGAAGAAGTATGATTCTTCGGTTGTGGGTATAAATTCATTATTAAAAACATCATTATTATCATCAAAAAGAATATATTAAAACCGAATTATAACGAGAAAAACTTTCCTGGACTGGGTCCTTTCGAACTGGAGGGAATGTGTCCACCAGCAGTTTACCATTAGCTGAAGAAGTATGATTGTTGGGTTGTGGGGTATAAATTCATTATTAAATAACATTATTATCATCAAAAGCATATATTAAAAACCGAATTATAACGAGAAAACTTTCCTGGACCGGGTCCTTTCGAACTGGAGGGAATGTGTCCATCAGCAGTTTACCATTAGCTGAAGAAGTATGATTCTTCGGGTGTGGGTTATAAATTCATTATTAAATAACATTATTATCATCAAAAGAATATATTAAAACCGAATTATAACGAGAAAAATTTCCTGGACTGGGTCCTTGTAAACTGGATGGCATGTGTCCATCAGCAGTTTACCATTAGCTGAAGAAGTATGATTCTTCGGTTGTGGGGTATAAATTCATTATTAAATAACATTATTATCATCAAAAAGAATATATTAAAACCGAATTATAACGAGAAAATTTCCTGGACTGGGTCCTTTTAAACTGGATGGCATGTGTCCATCAGCAGTTTACCATTAGCTGAAGAAGTATGATTCTTCGGTTGTGGGGTATAAATTCATTATTAAATAACATTATTATCATCAAAAGAATATATTAAAACCGAATTATAACGAGAAAAATTTCCTGGACTGGGTCCTTTTAAACTGGATGGCATGTGTCCATCAGCAGTTTACCATTAGCTGAAGAAGTATGATTCTTCGGTTGTGGGGTATAAATTCATTATTAAGTAACATTATTATCATCAAAAGAATATATTAAAACCGAATTATAACGAGAAAAATTTCCTGGACTGGGTCCTTTTAAACTGGATGGCATGTGTCCATCAGCAGTTTACCATTAGCTGAAGAAGTATGATTCTTCGGTTGTGGGGTATAAATTCATTATTAAGTAACATTATTATCATCAAAAGAATATATTAAAACCGAATTATAACGAGAAAAATTTCCTGGACTGGGTCCCTTTTAAACTGGATGGCATGTCCATCAGCAGTTTACCATTAGCTGAAGAAGTATGATTCTTCGGTTGTGGGGTATAAATTCATTATTAAATAACATTATTATCATCAAAAGAATATATTAAAACCGAATTATAACGAGAAAAATTTCCTCTCATTGGGTCCTTTTTAAACTGGATGGCATGTGTCCATCAGCAGTTTACCATTAGCTGAAGAAGTATGATTCTTCGGTTGTGGGGTATAAATTCATTATTAAATAACATTATTATCATCAAAAAAGAATATATTAAAACCGAATTATAACGAGAAAAATTTCCTGGACTGGGTCCTTTTTAAACTGGATGGCATGTGTCCATCAGCAGTTTACCATTAGCTGAAGAAGTATGATTCTTCGGTTGTGGGGTATAAATTCATTATTAAATAACATTATTATCATCAAAAGAATATATTAAAACCGAATTATAACGAGAAAAAAATTTCCTGACTGGGTCCTTTTAAACTGGATGGCATGTGTCCATCAGCAGTTTACCATTAGCTGAAGAAGTATGATTCTTCGGTTGTGGGGTATAAATTCATTATTAAATAACATTATTATCATCAAAAGAATATATTAAAACCGAATTATAACGAGAAAACTTTCCTGACTGGGTCCTTTTGAACTGGATGGCATGTGTCCATCAGCAGTTTACCATTAGCTGAAGAAGTATGATTCTTCGGTTGTGGGGTATAAATTCATTATTAAATAACATTATTATCATCAAAAGAATATATTAAAACCGAATTATAACGAGAAAAATTTCCTGGACTGGGTCCTTGTAAACTGGATGGCATGTGTCCATCAGCAGTTTACCATTAGCTGAAGAAGTATGATTCTTCGGTTGTGGGGTATAAATTCATTATTAAATAACATTATTATCATCAAAAGAATATATTAAAACCGAATTATAACGAGAAAAAAATTTCCTGGACTGGGGTCCTTGTAAACTGATGGCATGTGTCCATCAGCAGTTTACCATTAGCTGAAGAAGTATGATTCTTCGTTGTGGGGTATAAATTCATTATTAAATGACATTATTATCATCAAAAGAATATATGAAAATCGAATTATAACGAGTAAACTTTTCTAGACTGGGTCCTTTTAAACTGGTTGGCATGTGTCTATCAGCAGTACCATTAGCTGGAGAAGTATGATTCTTCGGCTGTGGGGTATAAATTCATTATTAAATGACATTATTATCATCAAAAGAATATATTAAAACCGAATTATAACGAGAAAACTTTTCCGGATTGGGTCCTTTTAAACTGGATGGCATGTGTCCATCAGCAGTTACCATTAGCTGAAGAAGTATGATTCTTCGGTTGTGGGGTATAAATTCATTATTAAGTAACATTATTATCATCAAAAGAATATATTAAACCGAATTATAACGAGAAAAATTTCCTGACTGGGTCCTTTTAAACTGGATGGCATGTGTCCATCAGCAGTTTACCATTAGCTGAAGAAGTATGATTCTTCGGTTGTGGGGGTATAAATTCATTATTAAATAACATTATTATCATCAAAAGAATATATTAAAACCGAATTATAACGAGAAAAAATTTCCTGGACTGGGTCCTTTAAACTGGATGGCATGTGTCCATCAGCAGTTTACCATTAGCTGAAGAAGTATGATTCTTCGGTTGTGGGGTATAAATTCATTATTAAATAACATTATTATCATCAAAAGAATATATTAAAACCGAATTATAACGAGAAAACTTTCCTGGACTGGGTCCTTTTGAACTGGATGGCATGTGTCCATCAGCAGTTTACCATTAGCTGAAGAAGTATGATTCTTCGGTTGTGGGGTATAAATTCATTATTAAATAACATTATTATCATCAAAAGAATATATTAAAACCGAATTATAACGAAAAAACTTTCCTGGACTGGGTCTTTTTGAACTGGATGGCATGTGTCCATCAGCAGTTTACCATTAGCTGAAGAAGTAAGATTCTTCGGTTGTGGGTATAAATTCATTATTAAATAACATTATTATCATCAAAAGAATATATTAAAACCGAATTATAACGAGAAAAAATTTCCTGGACTGGGTCCTTTTAAACTGGATGGCATGTGTCCATCAGCAGTTTACCATTAGCTGAAGAAGTATGATTCTTCGGTTGTGGGGTATAAATTCATTATTAAATAACATTATTATCATCAAAAGAATATATTAAAAAACCGAATTATAACGAGAAAAATTTCCTGACTGGGTCCTTTTAAACTGGATGGCATGTGTCCATCAGCAGTTTACCATTAGCTGAAGAAGTATGATTCTTCGGTTGTGGGGTATAAATTCATTATTAAATAACATTATTATCATCAAAAGAATATATTAAAACCGAATTATAACGAGAAAAATTTCTGGACTGGGTCCTTTTAAACTGGATGGCATGTGTCCATCAGCAGTTTACCATTAGCTGAAGAAGTATGATTCTTCGGTTGTGGGGTATAAATTCATTATTAAATAACATTATTATCATCAAAAAGAATATATTAAAACCGAATTATAACGAGAAAAATTTCCTGGACTGGGTCCTTTTAAACTGGATGGCATGTGTCCATCAGCAGTTTACCATTAGCTGAAGAAGTATGATTCTTCGGTTGTGGGGTATAAATTCATTATTAAATAACATTATTATCATCAAAAGAATATATTAAAACCGAATTATAACGAGAAAACTTTCCTGGACTGGGTCCTTTTGAACTGGATGGCATGTGTCCATCAGCAGTTTACCATTAGCTGAAGAAGTATGATTCTTCGGTTGTGGGGTATAAATTCATTATTAAATAACATTATTATCATCAAAAGAATATATTAAAACCGAATTATAACGAGAAAAATTTCCTGGACTGGGTCCTTTTGAACTGGATGGCATGTGTCCATCAGCAGTTTACCATTAGCTGAAGAAGTATGATTCTTCGGTTGTGGGGTATAAATTCATTATTAAATAACATTATTATCATCAAAAGAATATATTAAACCGAATTATAACGAGAAAAATTTCCTGGACTGGGTCCTTTAAACTGGATGGCATGTGTCCATCAGCAGTTTACCATTAGCTGAAGAAGTATGATTCTTCGGTTGTGGGGGTATAAATTCATTATTAAATAACATTATTATCATCAAAAGAATATATATAAAAACCGAATTATAACGAGAAAATTTCCTGGACTGGGTCCTTTTAAACTGATGGCATGTGTCCATCAGCAGTTTACCATTAGCTGAAGAAGTATGATTCTTCGGTTGTGGGGTATAAATTCATTATTAAATAACATTATTATCATCAAAAGAATATATTAAAACCGAATTATAACGAGAAAACTTTCCTGACTGGGTCCTTTTTTGAACTGGATGGCATGTGTCCATCAGCAGTTTACCATTAGCTGAAGAAGTATGATTCTTCGGTTGTGGGTATAAATTCATTATTAAATAACATTATTATCATCAAAAAGAATATATTAAAACCGAATTATAACGAGAAAACTTCCTGACTGGGTCCTTTTGAACTGGATGGCATGTGTCCATCAGCAGTTTACCATTAGCTGAAGAAGTATGATTCTTCGGTTGTGGGGTATAAATTCATTATTAAATAACATTATTATCATCAAAAGAATATATTAAAACCGAATTATAACGAGAAAACTTTCCTGGACTGGGTCCTTTTGAACTGATGGCATGTGTCCATCAGCAGTTTACCATTAGCTGAAGAAGTATGATTCTTTCGGTTGTGGGGTATAAATTCATTATTAAATAACATTATTAATATCAAAAGAATATATTAAAACCGAATTATAACGAGAAAATTTCCTGACTGGGTCCTTTTAAACTGGATGGCATGTGTCCATCAGCAGTTTACCATTAGCTGAAGAAGTATGATTCTTCGGTTGTGGGGTATAAATTCATTATTAAATAACATTATTATCATCAAAAGAATATATTAAAACCGAATTATAACGAGAAAAAATTCCTGGACTGGGTCCTTTTAAACTGGATGGCATGTGTCCATCAGCAGTTTACCATTAGCTGAAGAAGTATGATTCTTCGGTTGTGGGGTATAAATTCATTATTAAATAACATTATTATCATCAAAAGAATATATTAAAACCGAATTATAACGAGAAAAACAAATTTTGCATGGGATTTCATATGTTCCCAACGACGATGCAACACCCGGTATGACTGATGAAAACCGAATTATAACGAGAAAACTTTCCTGGACTGGGTCCTTTTGAACTGGATGGCATGTGTCCATCAGCAGTTTACCATTAGCTGAAGAAGTATGATTCTTCGGTTGTAGGGTATAAATTCATTATTAAATAACATTATTATCATCAAAAGAATATATTAAAACCGAATTATAACGAGAAAACTTTCCTGGACTGGGTCCTTTTAAACTGGATGGCATGTGTCCATCAGCAGTTTACCATTAGCTGAAGAAGTATGATTCTTCGGTTGTGGGGTATAAATTCATTATTAAATAACATTATTATCATCAAAAGCATATATTAAAACCGAATTATAACGAGAAAAACAAATTTTGCATGGGATTTCATATGTTCCCAACGACGATGCAACACCCGGTATGACTGATGAAAACCGAATTATAACGAGAAAACTTTCCTGGACATGGTCCTTTCGAACTGGATGACATATGTCCATCAGCAGTTTACCATTAGCTGAATAAGTATGATTCTTCGATTGGGGGGTGTAAATTCATTATTAAATAACATTATTATCATCAAAAGAATTATATTAAAAGCGAATTATAACGAGAAAACTTTCCTGGACTGGGTCCTTTTCAACCGGATGGCATGTGTCCATCTGCAGTTTACCATTAGCTGAAGAAGTATGATTCTTGAGTTGGGGGGCATAAATTCGTTATTAAATAAACATATTATCATCAAAAGAATATATTAAAAGCGAATTATAACGAGAAAACTTTCCTGGACATGGTCCTTTCGAACTGGATGACATATGTCCATCAGCAGTTTACCATTAGCTGAAGAAGTATGATTCTTCGGTTGTGGGGTATAAATTCATTATTAAGTAACATTACTATCATCAAAAGCATATATTAAAACCGAATTATAACGAGAAAAACAAATTTTGCATGGGATTTCATATGTTCCCAACGACGATGCAACACCCGGTATGACTGATGAAAACCGAATTATAACGAGAAAACTTTCCTGGACTGGGTCCTTTTGAACTGGATGGCATGTGTCCATCAGCAGTTTACCATTAGCTGAAGAAGTATGATTCTTCGGTTGTGGGGTATAAATTCATTATTAAATAACATTATTATCATCAAAAGAATATATTAAAACCGAATTATAACGAGAAAAATTTCCTGGACTGGGTCCTTTTAAACTGGATGGCATGTGTCCATCAGCAGTTTACCATTAGCTGAAGAAGTATGATTCTTCGGTTGTGGGGTATAAATTCATTATTAAATAACATTATTATCATCAAAAGAATATATTAAAACCGAATTATAACGAGAAAAACAAATTTTGCATGGGATTTCATATGTTCCCCAACGACGATGCAACACCCGGTATGACTGATGAAAACCGAATTGTAACGAGAAAAACTTTCCTGACTGGGTCCTTTTGAACTGGATGGCATGTGTCCATCAGCAGTTTACTATTAGCTGAAGAAGTATGATTCTTCGGTTGTGGGGGGTATAAATTCATTATTAAATAACATTATTATCATCAAAAGAATATATTAAAACCGAATTATAACGAGAAAACTTTCCTGGACTGGGGTCCTTTTTAAACTGATGGCATGTGTCCATCAGCAGTTTACCATTAGCTGAAGAAGTATGATTCTTCGGTTGTGGGGAGTATAAATTCATTATTAAATAACATTATTATCATCAAAAGCATATATTAAAACCGAATTATAACGAGAAAAACAAATTTTGCATGGGGATTTCATATGTTCCCAACGACGATGCAACACCCGGTATGACTGATGAAACCGAATTATAACGAGAAAACTTTCCTGACTGGGTCCTTTGAACTGGATGGCATGTGTCCATCAGCAGTTTACCATTAGCTGAAGAAGTATGATTCTTCGGTTGTGGGGTATAAATTCATTATTAAATAACATTATTATCATGAAAAGAATATATTAAAACCGAATTATAATGAGAAAACTTTCCTGGACTGAGTCCTTTGGAACTGGATGGCATGTGTCCATCAGCAGTTTACCATTAGCTGAAGAAGTATGATTCTTGGGTTGGGGGGTATACATTCATTATTAAATAATGTTATTATCATCAAAAGAATAAATTAAAACCGAAATATAATGAGAAAACTTTCCTGGACTGGGTCCTTTGGAACTGGATGGCATGTGTCCATCAGCACTTTACCATTAGCTGAAGAAGTATGATTCTTTGGTTGGGGGGTAAAAATTCATTATTAAATAACATTATTATCATCAAAAGAATATATTAAAACCGAATTATAACGAGAAAAATTTCCTGGACTGGGTCCTTTTAAACTGGATGGCATGTGACCATCAGCAGTTTACCATTAGCTGAAGAAGTATGATTCTTCGGTTGTGGGGTATAAATTCATTATTAAATAACATTATTATCATCAAAAGAATATATTAAAACCGAATTATAACGAGAAAATTTCCTGGACTGGGTCCTTTTAAACTGGATGGCATGTGTCCATCAGCAGTTTACCATTAGCTGAAGAAGTATGATTCTTCGGTTGTGGGGTATAAATTCATTATTAAATAACATTATTATATCATCAAGCATATATTAAAACCGAATTATAACGAGAAAAACAAATTTTGCATGGGATTTCATATGTTCCCAACGACGATGCAACACCCGGTATGACTGATGAAAACCGAATTATAACGAGAAAACTTTCCTGGACTGGGTCCTTTTGAACTGGATGGCATGTGTCCATCAGCAGTACACCATTAGCTGAAGAAGTATGATTCTTCAGTTGTGGGGTATAAATTCATTATTAAATAACATTATTATCATCAAAGGAATATATTTAAACCGAATTATAACGAGAAAACTTTCCTGGACTAGGTCCTTTTGAACTGGATGGCATGCGTCCATCAGCAGTTTACCATTAGCTGAAGAAGTATGATTCTTCGGTTGTGGGGTATAAATTCATTATTATATAACGTTATTATCATCAAAAGAATATATTAAAACCGAATTATAACGAGAAAACTTTCCTGGACTGGGTCCTTTTGAACTGGATGGCATGTGTCCATCAGCAGTTTACCATTAGCTGAAGAAGTATGATTCTTCGGTTGTGGGGTATAAATTCATTATTAAATAACATTATTATCATCAAAAGAATATATTAAAACCGAATTATAACGAGAAAAATTTCCTGGACTGGGTCCTTTTAAACTGGATGGCATGTGTCCATCAGCAGTTTACCATTAGCTGAAGAAGTATGATTCTTCGGTTGTGGGGAAGTATAAATTCATTATTAAATAACATTATTATCATCAAAAGAATATATTAAAACCGAATTATAACGAGAAAAATTTCCTGGACTGGGTCCTTTTAAACTGGATGGCATGTGTCCATCAGCAGTTTACCATTAGCTGAAGAAGTATGATTCTTCGGTTGTGGGGTATAAATTCATTATTAAATAACATTATTATCATCAAAAGAATATATTAAAACCGAATTATAACGAGAAAAACAAATTTTGCATGGGATTTCATATGTTCCCAACGACGATGCAACACCCGGTATGACTGATGAAAACCGAATTGTAACGAGAAAACTTTCCTGGACTGGGTCCTTTGAACTGATGGCATGTGTCCATCAGCAGTTTACTATTAGCTGAAGAAGTATGATTCTTCGGTTGTGGGGTATCAATTCATTATTAAATAACATTATTATCACCAAAAGAATATATTAAAACCGAATTATAACGAGAAAACTTTCCTGGACTGGGTCCTTTTGAACTGGATGGCATGTGTCCATCAGCAGTTTACCGTTAGCTGAAGAAGTGCGATTCTTCGGTTGTGGGGTATAAATTCATTATTAAATAACAGTATTATCATCAAAAGAATATATTAAAACCGAATTATAACGAAAAAACTTTCCTGGACTGGTCCTTTTGAACTGGATGGCATGTGTCGATCCGCAGTTTACCATTAGCTGAAGAAGTATGATTCTTCGGTTGTGGGGTATAAATTCATTATTAAATAACATTATTATCATCAAAAGAATATATTAAAACCGAATTATAACGATAAAACTTTCCTGGACTGGGTCCTTTTGAACTGGATGGCATGTGTCCATCAGCAGTTTACCATTAGCTGAAGAGGTATGATTCTTCGGTTGTGGGGTATAAATTCATTATTAAATAACATTATTATCATCAAAAGAATATATTAAACCGAATTATAACGAGAAAACTTTCCTGGACTGGGTCCTTTTGAACTGGATGGCATGTCCATCAGCAGTTTACCATTAGCTGAAGAAGTATGATTCTTCGGTTGTGGGGTATAAATTCATTATTAAATAACATTATTATCATCAAAAGAATATATTAAAACCGAATTATAACGAGAGAAAATTTCCTGACTGGGTCCTTTTTAAACTGGATGGCATGTGTCCATCAGCAGTTTACCATTAGCTGAAGAAGTATGATTCTTCGGTTGTGGGGTATAAATTCATTATTAAATAACATTATTATCATCAAAAGAATATATTAAAACCGAATTATAACGAGAAAAAATTTCCTGACTGGGTCCTTTTAAACTGGATGGCATGTGTCCATCAGCAGTTTACCATTAGCTGAAGAAGTATGATTCTTCGGTTGTGGGGTATAAATTCATTATTAAATAACATTATTATCATCAAAAGAATATATTAAAACCGAATTATAACGAGAAAAACAAATTTTGCATGGGATTTCATATGTTCCCAACGACGATGCAACACCCGGTATGACTGATGAAAACCGAATTATAACGAGAAAAATTTCCTGGACTGGGTCCTTTTAAACTGGATGGCATGTGTCCATCAGCAGTTTACCATTAGCTGAAGAAGTATGATTCTTCGGTTGTGGGGTATAAATTCATTATTAAATAACATTATTATCATCAAAAGAATATATTAAAACCGAATTACAACGAGAAAACTTTCCTGGACTGGGTCCTTTTGAACTGGATGGAATATGTCCATCAGCAGTTTACCATTAGCTGAAGAAGTATGATTCTTCGGTTGGGTGGTATAAATTAATTTTTAAATAGCATTATTATCATCAAAAGAATATATTAAAACCGAATTATAACGAGAAAACTTTCCTGGACTGGGTCCTTTTGAACTGGATGGAATATGTCCATCAGCAGTTTACCATTAGCTGAAGAAGTATGATTCTTCGGTTGGGGTGTATAAATTCATTATTAAATAACATTATTATCATCAAAAGAATATATTAAAACCGAATTATAACGAGAAAACTTTCCTGGATCGGAGTCCTTTTAAACTGGATGGCATGTGTCCATCAGCAGTTTACCATTAGCTGAAGAAGTATGATTCTTCGGTTGTGGGGTATAAATTCATTATTAAATAACATTATTATCATCAAAAGAATATATTAAAACCGAATTATAACGAGAAAATTTCCTGACTGGGTCCTTTTAAACTGGATGGCATGTGTCCATCAGCAGTTTACCATTAGCTGAAGAAGTATGATTCTTCGGTTGTTGTTGTATAAATTCATTATTAAATAACATTATTATCATCAAAAGAATATATTAAAACCGAATTATAACGAGAAAAATTTCCTGGACTGGGTCCTTTAAACTGGATGGCATGTGTCCATCAGCAGTTTACCATTAGCTGAAGAAGTATGATTCTTCGGTTGTGGGGTATAAATTCATTATTAAATAACATTATTATCATCAAAAGAATATATAAAACCGAATTATAACGAGAAAAATTTCCTGGACTGGGTCCTTTTTAAACTGGATGGCATGTGTCCATCAGCAGTTTACCATTAGCTGAAGAAGTATGATTCTTCGGTTGTGGGGTATAAATTCATTATTAAATAACATTATTATCATCAAAAATATATTAAAACCGAATTATAACGAGAAAATTTCCTGACTGGGTCCTTTTAAACTGGATGGCATGTGTCCATCAGCAGTTTACCATTAGCTGAAGAAGTATGATTCTTCGGTTGTGGGGTATAAATTCATTATTAAATAACATTATTATCATCAAAAGAATATATTAAAACCGAATTATAACGAGAAAAATTTCCTGGACTGGGTCCTTTTAAACTGGATGGCATGTGTCCATCAGCAGTTTACCATTAGCTGAAGAAGTATGATTCTTCGGTTGTGGGGTATAAATTCATTATTAAATAACATTATTATCATCAAAAGAATATATTAAAACCGAATTATAACGAGAAAAATTTCCTGGACTGGGTCCTTTTAAACTGGATGGCATGTGTCCATCAGCAGTTTACCATTAGCTGAAGAAGTATGATTCTTCGGTTGTGGGGTATAAATTCATTATTAAATAACATTATTATCATCAAAAGAATATATTAAAACCGAATTATAACGAGAAAAATTTCCTGGACTGGGTCCTTTTAAACTGGATGGCATGTGTCCATCAGCAGTTTACCATTAGCTGAAGAAGTATGATTCTTCGGTTGTGGGGTATAAATTCATTATTAAATAGCATTATTATCATCAAAAGAATATATTAAAACCGAATTATAACGAGAAAACTTTCCTGGACTGGGTCCTTTTGAACTGGATGGCATGTGTCCATCAGCAGTTTACCATTAGCTAAAGAAATATGATTCTTCGGTTGTGGGGTATAAATTCATTATTAAATAACATTATTATCATCAAAAGAATATATTAAAACCGAATTATAACGAGAAAATTTCCTGACTGGGTCCTTTTAAACTGGATGGCATGTGTCCATCAGCAGTTTACCATTAGCTGAAGAAGCATGATTCTTCGGTTGTGGGGTATAAATTCATTATTAAATAACATTATTATCATCAAAAGAATATATTAAAACCGAATTATAACGAGAAAACTTTCCTGACTGGGTCCTTGAACTGGATGGCATGTGTCCATCAGCAGTTTACCATTAGCTGAAGAAGTATGATTCTTCGGTTGTGGGGTATAAATTCATTATTAAATAACATTATTATCATCAAAAGAATATATTAAAACCGAATTATAACGAGAAAAAATTTCCTGGACTGGGTCCTTTCGAACTGGAGGGAATGTGTCCATCAGCAGTTTACCATTAGCTGAAGAAGTATGATTCTTCGGTTGTGGGTTATAAATTCATTATTAAATAACATTATTATCATCAAAAGAATATATTAAAACCGAATTATAACGAGAAAAATTTCCTGGACTGGGCCCTGCGAACTGGAGGGAATGTGTCCATCAGCAGTTTACCATTAGCTGAAGAAGTATGATTCTTCGGTTGTGGGGTATAAATTCATTATTAAATAACATTATTATCATCAAAAGAATATATTAAAACCGAATTATAACGAGAAAAATTTCCTGGACTGGGTCCTTTTAAACTGGATGGCATGTGTCCATCAGCAGTTTACCATTAGCTGAAGAAGTATGATTCTTCGGTTGTGGGGTATAAATTCATTATTAAATAACATTATTATCATCAAAAGAATATATTAAAACCGAATTATAACGAGAAAAATTTCCTGGACTGGGTCCTTTTAAACTGATGGCATGTCCATCAGCAGTTTACCATTAGCTGAAGAAGTATGATTCTTCGGTTGTGGGGTATAAATTCATTATTAAGTAACATTATTATCATCAAAAGAATATATTAAAACCGAATTATAACGAGAAAAATTTCCTGGACTGGGTCCTTTTTAAACTGGATGGCATGTGTCCATCAGCAGTTTACCATTAGCTGAAGAAGTATGATTCTTCGGTTGTGGGGGTAAATTCGTTATTAAATAACATTATTATCATCAAAAGAATATATTAAAACCGAATTATAACGAGAAAAATTTCCTGGACTGTCCTTTTAAACTGGATGGCATGTGTCCATCAGCAGTTTACCATTAGCTGAAGAAGTACGTTTCTTCGGTTGTGGGGTATAAATTCATTATTAAAAAACATTATTATTATCAAAAGAATATATTAAAACCGAATTATAACAAGAAAGCTTTCCTGGACTGGGTCCTTTCGAACTGGATGGAATGTGTCCATCAGCAGTTTACCATTAGCTGAAGAAGTATGATTCTTCGGTTGTGGGGTATAAATTCATTATTAAAAAACATTATTATTTTCAAAAGAATATATTAAAACCGAATTATAATGAGAAAACTTTCCTGGAATGGGTCCTTTCGAACTGGATGGAATGTGTCCGTCAGCAGTTTACCATTAGCTGAAGAAGTATGATTCTTCGGTTGTGGGGTATAAATGCATTATTAACCAACATTATTATCATCAAAAGAATATATTAAAACCGAATTATAACGAGAAAAAATTTCCTGGACTGGGTCCTTTTAAACTGGATGGCATGTGTCCATCAGCAGTTTACCATTAGCTGAAGAAGTATGATTCTTCGGTTGTGGGGTATAAATTCATTATTAAATAACATTATTATCATCAAAAGAATATATTAAAACCGAATTATAACGAGAAAAATTTCCTGGACTGGGTCCTTTTAAACTGGATGGCATGTGTCCATCAGCAGTTTACCATTAGCTGAAGAAGTATGATTCTTCGGTTGTGGGTATAAATTCATTATTAAATAACATTATTATCATCAAAAGAATATATTAAAACCGAATTATAACGAGAAAAATTTCCTGGACTGGGGTCCTTTTAAACTGGATGGCATGTGTCCATCAGCAGTTTACCATTAGCTGAAGAAGTATGATTCTTCGGTTGTGGGGTATAAATTCATTATTAAATATCATTATTATCATCAAAAGAATATATTAAAACCGAATTATAACGAGAAAAATTTCCTGGACTGGGTCCTTTTAAACTGGATGGCATGTGTCCATCAGCAATTTACCATTAGCTGAAGAAGTATGATTCTTCAGTTGGGGGGTATAATTTCATTATTAAATAACATTATTATCATCAAAAGAATATATTAAAACCGAATTATAACGAGAAAACTTTCCTGGACTGGGTCTTTTTGAACTGAATGGCATGTGTCCATCAGCAGTTTACCATTAGCTGAAGAAGTATGATTCTTCGGTTGTGGGGTATAAATTCATTATTAAATAACATTATTATCATCAAAAGAATATATTAAAACCGAATTATAACGAGAAACATTTCTTGACTGGGTCCTTTTTGAACTGATGGCATGTGTCCATCAGCAGTTTACCATTAGCTGAAGAAGCATGATTCTTCGGTTGTGGGGTATAAATTCATTATTAAATAACATTACTATCATCAAAAGAATATATTAAAACCGAATTATAACGAGAAAACTTTCCTGGACTGGGTCCTTTTAAACTGGATGGCATGTGTCCATCAGCAGTTTACCATTAGCTGAAGAAGTATGATTCTTCAGTTGTAGGGTATAAATTCATTATTAAATAACATTATTATCATCAAAAGAATATATTAAAACCGAATTATAACGAGAAAAATTTCCTGGACTGGGTCTTTTTGAACTGGATGGCATGTGTCCATCAGCAGTTTACCATTAGCTGAAGAAGTATGATTCTTCGGTTGTGGGGTATAAATTCATTATTAAATAACATTATTATCATCAAAAGAATATATTAAAACCGAATTATAACGAGAAAACTTTCTTGGACTGGGTCCTTTTGAACTGGATGGCATGTGTCCATCAGCAGTTTACCATTAGCTGAAGAAGTATGATTCTTCGGTTGTGGGGTATAAATTCATTATTAAATAACATTATTATCATCAAAAGAATATATTAAAACCGAATTATAACGAAAAAACTTTCCTGGACTGGGTCTTTTTGAACTGGATGGCATGTGTCCATCAGCAGTTTACCATTAGCTGAAGAAGTATGATTCTTCGGTTGTGGGTTATAAATTCTTTATTAAATAACTTTATTATCATCAAAAGAATATATTAAAACCGAATTATAACGAGAAAACTTTCCTGGACTGGGTCCTTTCGAACTGGATGGAATGTGTCCACCAGCAGTTTACCATTAGCTGAAGAAGTATGATTCTTCGGTTGTGGGGTATAAATTCATTATTAAATAACATTATTACCATCAAAAAAGAATATATTAAACCGAATTATAACGAGAAAAAATTTCCTGGACTGGGTCCTTTTGAACTGGATGGCATGTGTCCATCAGCAGTTTACCATTAGCTGAAGAAGTATGATTCTTCGGTTGTGGGTGTATAAATTCATTATTAAATAACATTATTATCATCAAAAAAGAATATATTAAAACCGAATTATAACGAGAAAAATTTCCTGGACTGGGTCCTTTTAAACTGGATGGCATGTGTCCATCAGCAATTTACCATTAGCTGAAGAAGTATGATTCTTCAGTTGTGGGATTATAATTTCATTATTAAATAACATTATTATCATCAAAAGAATATATTAAAACCGAATTATAACGAGAAAACTTTCCTGGACTGGGTCTTTTTGAACTGGATGGCATGTGTCCATCAGCAGTTTACCATTAGCTGAAGAAGTATGATTCTTCGGTTGTGGGGTATAAATTCATTATTAAATAACATTATTATCATCAAAAGAATATATTACAACCGAATTATAACGAGAACAATTTCCTGGACTGGGTCTTTTTGAACTGGATGGCATGTGTCCATCAGCAGTTTACCATTAGCTGAAGAAGTATGATTCTTCGGTTGTGGGGTATAAATTCATTATTAAATAACATTATTATCATCAAAAGAATATATTAAAACCGAATTATAACGAGAAAAATTTCCTGGACTGGGTCCTTTTGAACTGGATGGCATGTGTCCATCAGCAGTTTCCCATTAGCTGAAGAAGTATGATTCTTCGGTTGTGGGGTATAAATTCATTATTAAATAACATTATTATCATCAAAAGAATATATTAAAACCGAATTATAACGAGAAAAATTTCCTGGACTGGGTCCTTTTAAACTGGATGGCATGTGTCCATCAGCAGTTTACCATTAGCTGAAGAAGTATGATTCTTCGGTTGTGGGGTATAAATTAATTATTAAATAACATTATTATCATCAAAAGAATATATTAAAACCGAATTATAACGAGAAAATTTCCTGGACTGGGTCCTTTTAAACTGGATGGCATGTGTCCATCAGCAGTTTACCATTAGCTGAAGAAGTATGATTCTTCGGTTGTGGGGTATAAATTCATTATTAAATAACATTATTATCATCAAAAGAATATATTAAAACCGAATTATAACGAGAAAAATTTCCTGGACTGGGTCCTTAAACTGGATGGCATGTGTCCATCAGCAGTTTTACTCATTAGCTGAAGAAGTATGATTCTTCGGTTGTAGGGGTATAAATTCATTATTAAATAACATTATTATCATCAAAAGAATATATTAAAACCGAATTGTAACGAGAAAACTTTCCTGGACTGGGTCCTTTTGAACTGGATGGCATGTGTCCATCAGCAGTTTACCATTAGCTGAAGAAGTATGATTCTTCGGTTGTGGGGTATAAATTCATTATTAAATAACATTATTATCGTCAAATGAATATATTAAAACCGAATTATAACGAGAAAACTTTCCTGGACTGGGTCCTTTTAAACTGGATGGCATGTGTCCATCAGCAGTTTACCATTAGCTGAAGAAGTATGATTCTTCGGTTGTGGGGTATAAATTCATTATTAAATAACATTATTATCAACAAAAGAATATATTAAAACCGAATTATAACTAGAAAACTTTCCTGGACTGGGTCTTTTTGAACTGGATGGCATGTGTCCATCAGCAATTTACCATTAGCTGAAGAAGTATGATTCTTCAGTTGGGGGGTATAATTTCATTATTAAATAACATTATTATCATCAAAAGAATATATTAAAACCGAATTATAACGAGAAAACTTTCCTGGACTGGGTCTTTTTGAACTGAATGGCATGTGTCCATCAGCAGTTTACCATTAGCTGAAGAAGTATGATTCTTCGGTTGTGGGGTATAAATTCATTATTAAATAACATTATTATCATCAAAAGAATATATTAAAACCGAATTATAACGAGAAACATTTCTTGGACTGGGTCCTTTTGAACTGGATGGCATGTGTCCATCAGCAGTTTACCATTAGCTGAAGAAGCATGATTCTTCGGTTGTGGGGTATAAATTCATTATTAAATAACATTACTATCATCAAAAGAATATATTAAAACCGAATTATAACGAGAAAACTTTCCTGGACTGGGTCCTTTTAAACTGGATGGCATGTGTCCATCAGCAGTTTACCATTAGCTGAAGAAGTATGATTCTTCAGTTGTAGGGTATAAATTCATTATTAAATAACATTATTATCATCAAAAGAATATATTAAAACCGAATTATAACGAGAAAAATTTCCTGGACTGGGTCTTTTTTGAACTGGATGGCATGTGTCCATCAGCAGTTTACCATTAGCTGAAGAAGTATGATTCTTCGGTTGTGGGGAGTATAAATTCATTATTAAATAACATTATTATCATCAAAAGAATATATTAAAACCCGAATTATAACGAGAAAACTTTTCTTGGACTGGGTCCTTTTTGAACTGGATGGAATGTGTCCATCAGCAGTTTACCATTAGCTGAAGAAGTATGATTCTTCGATTGTGGGATATAAATGCAGTATTAAATAACATTATTACCATGAAAAGAATATAATAAAACCCAATTGTAACGAGAAAACTTTCCTGGACTCGGTCTTTTTGAACTGGATGGCATGTGTCCATCAGCAGTTTACCATTAGCTGAAGAAGTATGATTCTTTGGTTGTGGGGTATAAATTCATTATTAAATAACATTATTATCATCAAAAGAATATATTAAAACCGAATTATAACGAGAAAATTTCCTGGACTGGGTCCTTTTGAACTGATGGCATGTGTCCATCAGCAAGTTTACCATTAGCTGAAGAAGTATGATTCTTCGGTTGTAGGGTATAAATTCATTATTAAATAACATTATTATCATCAAAAGAATATATTAAAACCGAATTATAACGAGAAAAATTCCTGACTGGGTCCTTTTGAACTGGATGGCATGTGTCCATCAGCAGTTTACCATTAGCTGAAGAAGTATGATTCTTCGGTTGTGGGTATAAATTCATTATTAAATAACATTATTATCATCAAAAGAATATATTAAAACCGAATTATAACGAGAAAATTTCCTGGACTGGGTCCTTTTTAAACTGGATGGCATGTGTCCATCAGCAATTTACACTCATTAGCTGAAGAAGTATGATTCTTCAGTTGTGGGTGTAATTTCATTATTAAATAACATTATTATCATCAAAAAGAATATATTAAAACCGAATTATAACGAGAAAACTTTCCTGGACTGGGTCTTTTGAACTGGATGGCATGTGTCCATCAGCAGTTTACCATTAGCTGAAGAAGTATGATTCTTCGGTTGTGGGGTATAAATTCATTATTAAATAACATTATTATCATCAAAAGAATATATTACAACCGAATTATAACGAGAACAATTTCCTGACTGGGTCTTTTGAACTGGATGGCATGTGTCCATCAGCAGTTTACCATTAGCTGAAGAAGTATGATTCTTCGGTTGTGGGGTATAAATTCATTATTAAATAACATTATTATCATCAAAAGAATATATTAAAACCGAATTATAACGAGAAAAATTTCCTGGACTGGGTCCTTTTGAACTGGATGGCATGTGTCCATCAGCAGTTTCCCATTAGCTGAAGAAGTATGATTCTTCGGTTGTGGGGTATACATTCATTATTAAATAACATTATTATCATCAAAATAATATATTAAAACCGAATTATAACAAGAAAAATTTCCTGGACTGGGTCCTTTTGAACTGGATGGCATGTGTCCATCAGCAGTTTACCATTAGCTGAAGAAGTATGATTCTTCGGTTGTGGGGTATAAATTCACTATTAAATAACATTATTATCATCAAAGAATATATTAAAACCGAATTATAACGAGAAAACTTTCCTGGACTGGGTCTTTTTGAACTGGATGGCATGTGTCCATCAGCAGTTTACCATTAGCTGAAGAAGTATGATTCTTCGATTGTGGGGTATAAATTCATTATTAAATAACATTATTATCATCAAAAGAATATATTAAAACCGAATTATAACGAGAAAATTTTCCTGGACTGGGTCCTTTTGAACTGGATGGAATGTGTCCATCAGCAGTTTACCATTAGCTGAAGAAGTATGATTCTTCCGTTGTGGGGTATAATTTCATTATTAAATAACATTATTATCATCAAAAGAATATATTAAAACCGAATTATAACGAGAAAAATTTCCTGGACTGGGTCCTTTTGAACTGGATGGCATGTGTCCATCAGCAGTTTACCATTAGCTGAAGAAGTATGATTCTTCAGTTGTAGGGTATAAATTCATTATTAAATAACATTATTATCATCAAAAGAATATATTAAAACCGAATTATAACGAGAAAAACAAATTTTGCATGGGATTTCATATGTTCCCAACGACGATGCAACACCCGGTATGACTTTAATTAAAATTAATAATAACCATCAATCAACGAATGAAATCTAAAGTATATTACCACAGAAACGCGTTTTAATTTTTACGACCTCACAATATTTTCATGTTTTTTTATGTTCTCTAAAACGGTATGGAAATTTTGAAAAATATAAGATTAACCATTATACTCAATACAATTTTTTTTATGAAGAATGCATTTTCCTCAAAATATCAATAATAAAAAAAGTTTTTCTTCTTGTTGAATCCGGGGACATACTGCATTTCATAAACGACAAAAATGGAGTTCGTTATGGACCGCTATTAACATTTTTGACAATAAAAAAACTATAAGCTCTATATACTCGATGAGAGCATCAATTCATAATTGAGAACACACTCAACGTCATTCGCATCCAGCACTTGACGTCATCAATAATTAACCTCTATCCTCTCTTCGTACTACCTCTCTTCTCTACCCCTGGTTTACTATCCACTGATCCCTAACAACGTTAAGGGCATCGAAAACGTGTTGTTTGATGTTGGAATGTCAACAAGTATTACCAATTTTTATTTATAATACACTACTCACAACAGTTATCGCATATTTGAATAAAAATAATTATTACATATTTCTAAAAGAAGTATACATTCTTCGGTCTTTCTCTTGTGAGTTTTTTAGGATATAATTAGGGCAAATTTAGTTCCAAAAGTGAAAACAATACATTTTGATTAATCCTTGATTTTTCGCTGTCGAAAATTCTGTGAAATTTCTGTCAGTGTTTTCAATTTCTTATTTTTTTTTCTTTACCCTCAACTGGCGTGATGAATTTTTGTACCGCTTGACATAAATAAACATAAATAAAAAAAGATTGACAATAAATAAACATAAATTATTTTCAACAAAACTGCAAACCTTGAATGTACAGGGTGGTCGAAATTGATCTGTTTTAACAGAGAAAACCTATTTCCTGACTAGATCGAGCAAAACATATATAGATATCATGGGCTCGATTTCTGAGAAACGTCTAATGGCGTAAACCGCCTGTTGATATTTTCACTGCCAACTGAGATACGGGGTCTTTTTGAATTTTTTGCCATTTGGAAAATTGCCCATAACTTTTTGATTTCGCGGAATAATAAAATTCTGTAAAAACGTTCTTAAGGCAGTTCTTTAACCACAATTCAGTGGCGTAGTCAGTTTTTTTCTATGCTTACTCTTTTTATCAGAAATAATGACAAATAAAAAAATTTAAATGGAAATCATAGTTGGCTATGAACCTAAAAAAATGCTGGCATTTAACCTTCTCCAACGATATAAAGTTATATAATGATATAATTATAATTATTATATAATTTTTTTTATAAAAAAAAGCAAAAATTGTACTGTTTTATAAACATATTTATTTATACATAAAAATAAATAAACTTTTTATAATATAATAACAAAAAATAGCACTGTTTAGTCCACCCACCTACCAATTTTAAATGCAGAAGAGCTGACTGTTGCAGGAAACGATCGGCCAATTTTTTTAAAGGGCATTAAAAATCTCATTTTCGTAAAAACTGCCTAATTGCAATAACAAAGTGAATATCCAAGCAAAGAAGACTTTACGAGAATCATAATCCTGAACCATTTTCAAGTCCAGTTTTAATCCTAAAACAAAAGTAAAATAGGTATATTAATAAAGATTCTGGTTACTAAAAACCAGCAATAAACTACCTACCCAAAAAAGGAAAAAAAAATAATTGTATTCATTTGTTATGTTAAGAGAGGTTCGAAATATTTTTGACACTACTACTTCTACTTTTTTCTTAATAAGATGATAAATATAACTACTTACTTTTATTTTACCGGGTGTCTTTAACATATCTATCAGAGAAAGGGGGCACCAATACATATAGAAAATAGATGATACTGGCTCCTGCAGCAAATAAAATAACAAATAGTATAACCTAAAATTATAAATAACAAAATATAAATACCTATATGGAACAAAGAAATTTGTTCCCTATCCATATTCATAAGTCAATAAAATGGAGTTTAGAAAAAAAAGGTAAATCACCAAAAGAAAAACTAACAAACATGACGAATTGTCATGATGTTGTCATCTTGGTTGCCATGATGACGAAAACGAAAGGCGATTGTTCTAATTTCTATTTAGAAATTACGTTTTATATGGCTGCTTCTTTCTCTCTTGTTATATTAGAATGAGATAGTGGGACCAATAGACGCAATGCGCAGATCAACATAAATAAAACGAACTTTTGCGTTCTGAGTTGCGCTACGGGAACGTTGTCCCTCTCTTTGCCATTTAATTTGCCGGTCTCTTTTTATTTGTTTGTCTATGTGGGTACCCTAACTTAAAGAAAAATGACGCGGCGAAGCCTAAATCTTAAACGTAAAAATTTTACTTAGGTTTAAATAGTGCTTAATAATAATAATAATAATAGTGCTTAATCTAGAATTACGACTACCATCCTCTTCCTCTGAACGCACTATTAGTCGTTTAGTCTCTCACATCCCACATCCTAATGCCAATAAGACGTAACGTAAATTAAACAGCAAAGAGGCGTCGGTCTCGTCGGTATGGGCCAACACCTAGCGCCCTCTTGTACAGACGACGCCGCTCGTCGCATATTAAGACGCCGTCGACGTCGCTTACGTATGCACCGAGGGGCCTAGTAATTAAACTGAAGATTCGTGCCACTGGCACAGCAGTGAATTTCCTGTCGGATGCGGATAATAATGCTTTCTGGATTGATACACGTCAGGCTGTCTGTCATGCATAAGTAAAGTGAATAATTACATCTCAAAGTCTTCATTGATTTTATAGTAAAGTATTTTCAAAGTCACGTGGACTGGTTTGGGAGCGTTCAGTTGTTTGTCCAGACGAACAACAAGACCGCCTTGTGTGCTAAATTGCTAGAATAAATCCCAATGTTTCTCATCCAGAGCTACAAAGACAACTTCTGGCAGCTACGAGTGGGAACATTTCAGTTGGAACCATAAGAAAAAGGCTTCGTGCACGAGGGTTTTACAGTAGGAGAGAGTTACGGATCCCACAGTTATCTCGGCAAAATAAAATTGACCGGCTAAATTGATGCCTTCAACATCAAAATTGGATAACTGAGAATTGGCAAAATGTCCTTTTTTCGGATGAGACCAGAATTGGCCTAAGATCAGATAACAATAGAATTCGGGTTCTCAGAGCTCCAGGAAGACGAGCGAGACTTCATGCTGCCAAATCTGTACCAAGATATAAATTATGAACTGTAATGTTCTAGGGAGATATTATACTAGGAGCAAAAACTCCATCAAATTTTAACGGGTCGGAGATACGTTGATTTTGTACTAGAACCAATCGTTAGTCTTTGGAGAGCTGCAATTGGGGATAATTTTAACTTCTTGCACGATAGTGCACCTCCCCATACCAGCAGAGTGACTAGAGAATGTCTTGGAACGGAAGGTGTCATAGTTTTGGACTGGCCTGCCTATTTACCAGATCTAAACCCTATCGAACACTTGTGGGACTAGCTCAAAAGAAGGGTTAGAGCTCGTCGAAAAAATCCAGAAAATCTCGCATAGCTTATTAATGCAGCATTAGCATAATGGGAACACATACCCCAAGACAACATGGATAATTTAATAAGAAGTATATATAGAGGTGGCAACAAGGAATATTAAAATTATCAATTTTCTTTTTGTTTATGCTTTTTGACCATTAAAAATTTTAATCTTAATTTCGTTTCAGAAATCAAAAAATACCATTTTATTTATTTTTCATTATAAGTAATTTTTTTTATTGCTATATGGATTATTTTTCATTAAAAGTCATTGGTAAGGACTGAGTTTTATTCATAAACAGAAAATTTTCATACATCTCAAAAATTATGAAAAATAATAGATGATTCCATATAAGTTTGGTTGTGTTAGATGTATAATTATAATTAAAGTACTTTTATTTTTGTTACAGGTAAGTGTCCACACATAACCACACACTTGAAATTTTACACGTAAGTACCTATTAAAATATAAATTACTAAATTTATTGAGTAGATATTGACGTAAACCATTTGCAAACGAACTTTGTAATAATATAATGCACTTGGTACCACGAAATAATATAATTAGTATCAACATCAAAATATCCATACAGAACATATTGGAGTATAAACAAATTAAATAATGTGTAATGTAAAATATATGTTATGTTCACTGTTGTAAAATTGCTCCTCCTCCCCCATTTTTTGTAAAATAACATTAATTATTTTGTTATGGTATCTGTGTGTAACACGATTGATTGAAGAGCAATAGGAACAGAGAAGTGGAAGGAATTGAACCATTATCACTGTTCATATTATCTTTACTTTTGTCTATTTTGACTCTCTCATATGCATCTTATTACTTTTAATTTGAGACTTGTTTGGTTAATTTTAAATTTTTAACATCTAAAAATACATGGAAGATATCTAAATATATTTTTTATAAATATTTTTTATGCAAATAAATTTTATTAACAAGGCATTAAAAAATTTAAAAACTATAAAATTTTACTTTGTGCTTGATATCAGTATTCAGGCTAAAGGTTATTTGGTTCACTGATTTAATTGATACTGTTCTCAACTGATACAGACTTATTAAATTTCAAGAGTTTGTGTTATAGTTTCCAAGATTATGGCCGGTCCCATATATTGATGTAGACGCTTATAATTTGCATATTACCTGTAAACAATTTGTAAATTCAGCTTTCCCTTACTAGTTACCCTCTATGTTTCTTAGTAATAATTAATATTGTATGAGTTTCCCCCGACTTACACACATGCACTCTATTCCCCTAGATCCTAACCAATTCCCGAAACATTATACGGTCGTATACACTTACCACCCTGTAAACTTTACAAAATTTACATGTCAATAGCAGACTAACGGGGACGACAGGCAACTCGATTGTCAATAAACTTTTTGATAAACAAGCCGCCGAACGCTCAACAACTTCAGCAAAGTTCTTGGCTGCTTTATCTAAGTTCCAGTTCCTAACAAGTGGATAAAGGTCCATTTAGATTCTGAGGGTTTTTTTTGATAAAAAAGCCTCCTTTCGGCGCACCGGCCTAAACCAAACTTCGCCGAGGGCGCAATAAAATACAGTGGGTAAATTTGTAGTAGAATAGGGACAGATTTTAAGAAAAAGAGCGTGATTTGTATTAGATTTTTGGGAAAGATAGATAGTAGTTGTTAAAATTAAATATTTAAATACTATCCGTCCATTGACGCCCTTAATTATTTTAAAGTTTTACAAGGGTTTTACGTAATTATGAGATTAACAGTTAAATCTTCATTTAGTACCTCGAAATTAGAAGAAAAAATTAGTAGTTTTCATTATACTTTATACTTATGAGTTTACAATCCCCAATGTGTACAAAATACAATTAAAATTAATAGTATATTCTAGCAACAGTAATCAGTTGCAACTTTGAATAAGAAGACTAAGGAAGGAGCATAATGCTATCCATGTATTCATGCATGGTGGGCGAAAAAAGGACTCTAGGGTGGGGATCCTTGACAGTTATGTTTGACGATTCATTTGACACATTTGAATTTGATTTGAAATTTTGTGGATTTGTCAGTCTTTACGGAGCTTATTTTATGTTATTTATTATTTATTCTACTACTAATAGTTGTATAAAGGTAGTAAATCTAGATGGAAATTGTGGCAAAACTTATAATAACAGTGACACTATCGCGATTTATCGAAAAAGACTCTAAAATGGTTGTGTAGCGTGCGGTAGTTCTCGGCAAAAATCACGTGAAATAATGGAACAACTTTTCGCTAGTAAGTGACTATATAATATACATACGTGTAATAATCCCTTCATTTACGAAATTCACTTAAATTAACTAATTATATATTTTTTCTTGCATTTTTTATTTTATTTACTACTTGTCAAAGATTAGATGTCAAAGAATTTAGATACGTCATTTTGACTTACCTGCTTCAGTAGCGTGTCGGATGTTTATGGTTATAAATAATTATTATAACTTATCTATTTTTATTAGAATTTTATATTTTTATAACAATTTTAATAACTACCAACATTTATTCGCAACGTAAAATAAATAAAAAAATATAGAGTCTGCCACACGTCTACCCTACATCATAGTTTTACATTTTTTAAATAAAATTAGAACGGCACTGATAAACCGGAATTTAAATCCGCCATATTTGAGGCCCATCGCGGTGGACCTAAGATTTTTGATATGCTCCTTCCTTAGTCTTCTTATTCAAAGAATTGCAACCTTTGAATAAGAAAGTTGAATTTCAAATTCGATATTGGCATTCTCCTAATTGAAACTGCCGAGGTAGTTGAATTCCGCTACATATTCCAATAGTTCTTCTCTGATTTTTATAGCATTGTTGTGATCTTCCGGGGGAGTGCACATGATAACAGTGACAGTTTTATCGATATCGAAAAAAATCTTATTACGGAGAGACTGTTACATTATAATATAAATATAAAATACCGAACCGTTTAATACTATGCTTTACTACTTTTGACTAACATTTTATGCTCTCAAACCTCTATATGCAACCATCCCCATGTTTTATGTTTATTACCCACGACTCTCGAACCGGAAAAACTTTTACGGCAATAGTTCTATGGGTTTTATTTTTTAAACGATGAGTCTGGCCGATAAAGATATATCATTGTCTAGGTTTATTTTAAGCCACAGAGACATTTTTTAAACTGTCTACCATGATATAGTCTGTCCAGCGAGACAGGAATTCGATAAACGACATCCAAGAAATGAGAAAAAATATAATCGACATGTAAATTAAAATGACAGATGCAACTGCCACTGCCACAGATCCTTTCGTTGGACACTTTCTTCTTCTTCTTCTTCTTCTTTTAGAAGGCGTATCGCCTGTTTAGTTCCGGTTTCCTCCTCGTCTAAGCAACTCTTGCGAGGTTGACTGCCAACTGTCTTGCCAACGTTTAGGTGGTCGTCCAGTAGGTCTTCTGCCATGGGGTACGTTGTTGCGAATTATTATGGCCATTCTGTCGGGGCCCATTCTATTGACATGTTGGTTCCATTCTCTTCTTATCTGCCTTATCCATCTGACAACGTCGTTTGTTTGGCACTTTTCTCTTATGTCTATATTTCCCTGTCTGTCCCTCAATGTGTATCCAGTTATCATTCTTAAGGTCTTCATTTCAGTAGTTCGTAGGATTCTCTTTGTTACTGATGTTTCAGCTCTGGTTTCCGCATCATATGTCATCACTGGTCGTATGCAGGTTTTGTATATTCTTGACTTACATTCTGTACTCAAATGTTTGTTTTTCCATATGGGATATTTAAGATGTCCTGATATTGCGGTAGCTTTATTGGCTTGTTTCCTTACTTCTTCTTCCAGGAATCCTGAGCTTGTAATTTTGCATCCGAGGTATCCGTTGGACACTTATATAAAAATATTAAGGAAGGAGTATAATGTTATCTATGTATTCATTAGGGGATTCAATCCCGGGATTCCGGGGAGTGGTAAAAATTGAGGTGGCTCAAAATTTTTAAAAATAAATCTATTTTTTTAAATTTCCACACTTTAATAACTCGATTGTACTTATTTGAAACTCGATAAAGAGAATATATTATGTTTATTTTATTGAGATCTACCAGGCCTGAAAATATTTGCACTCATAGACTCGCCTTGTATAATAAAAATTTTCAAACCGATCAAACAACAGATGTTTATTAAACTTATAAGTGTCCCAGAGAAAGACATTTTACAATAGTTATTTTACAAATTGTTGTTTATGTTAAAAAGCAACTTGATTAGTTAGTTATGGATCGCTAAGGATCTTACGTCACTTTAGTTAGAAGATTAACCATTTAATTTTTGCTAATCCAATCTTTTTTGACCTCTGATCGGGACCGGCCCACCGGGAATTTTCCCGTTTTCCCATATGGCCCATCCACCCCTGCACGTGCCCCTGTTAACGAACCGCCACTGCCTGAAGCCAACCATCTCCCGATTTAAATAATTTATTTTCCTAATGCAAATCTTTATCATTTTGGCCAAAGACTCTTTGAATAGGTACATTAAAACTAATTAGTTGGAATTAAAACACTTTCACTGATTTTGTTTGGCGTAATTAACCCCAACCATAGACTTAAAATAAAATATAGACTACACTATTTACATCTCAACGCGGTCAAACAATATTTTTTGTATACATATTTACTTCTGGGTACAGTCGACCGAGCCTTCCTCATCCAGCCTATGTTGTCACGTCTTTAATATTATCAATATTTTTTTTCTTGTTACACACATATATTGAGATATTAATACTACAGTTTAATAGAGTAGGTTTTAATATTCCATAGATGTATTAAATAGTCCTTATACTACTAAATTATAAGTCGGATACTGTTTAAAAAGAATAAGTGCTTTACAATATGACAACACCGATTAGAGGCGAGGGAGCCTATTCATTCATTTATTACCTTGTAGTACGCGTCGCACGTGTGCGGTAAAGCTTTGTTGCCACTATGTCCCCGGCTGTTTTAACGCATTTTCTTAGCTTGTAGTCCTTAAGTGTTTATTTTATTGACATTTTCTGTTCAAGAACTATAAAATATGGTTCGCCAGTGCCAAATTTGTAAAGAAATTGGACTTAAATAATCCATTTAAGTCTTGAAACGACTTTCGACCGGTAGGCAACTCTCAATTTACCCATTGGGAGTCAGTGGCGTTGTTGTAGAAAGGCGCTTATTTAGATAATATTTTAGTAAAATGTAAAATCTGAATTTTTTGTCTTACATTACATTATTTACTTACTTACATTGTAGCAAAATCATAATTATAACCCTGTTAATAATTAATAATGTTTTTATTAAAAATATATTCCGGTTTATTCTAAAATTATCTTCAGAATCTAAAATAACATACAAGAATTTTAAAATGATACTACATTATGAAACAATATTTTTTATATACCGGGTCGTCTCAAAGTGGCTCACCCCTATAACTTTTTTTAGATAAAAAACAGATTTTATGTTAGTAGGTATATGACATAAATTAGATTTATTGACGTATTCAATTGTTTTTGGCCTCTTCCTTTTCACCGAAATGATTACATCTTTTGATTTTTAAAGGCACCCTCGGTATATTGCTACTTTATTCGATAAAATATGTGTCATTTTCTATCGAATAAAGTAGAAATATACCGAGGGTGCCGTTTAAAAATTAAAAGTTATAGTCATTCCCGGTGAAACAGGAAGTGACCAAAAACAATTGAATGCGTCAATCAATTCTAATTTATTTCATATACTAACATACTAAATCTTGTTTTTTTATTTGAAAATATAAAAAAATTATGGGGGATGGGCCACTTTTGGGACGCACCCGGTATAATAAAGACAGTACCGAGTTAAATAAATGTAGTTTTTATTTTATCCACTTCCAATCACCTTCCTTGCTTTAATGGAACAGATTTATGTTTTCTCTAATTTACATAATAAGACATCACTTAACCAGAAAAAAAATTACAACAATCATATTTTTTTTTCTCTCCCTGTCGCCGATTCTATTATATCTGTGGAATAGATCCTGTTTTGATTAATATTAGGGGTTGTAAATGTTAACAACTAAAATTAATAATTTATTATTAATTTCAAAAATTACGTAATTTCGATTATAAAATTTCTTCTATAACGTGTATTTTATTATTTTTATCCTTTTTGGACTCTAAATTGTTTTTTCTAAACTTTTATTTAAAAAACCTGTCCTAAATCTTAATAAAATATAAAAAAGTTTAAATGCGATATATTTTTAATTTAATTATAGCTTCATTAAAATAAAAAAATTACCCTGCTATGATACGGAGAGTTCAGGTGTACTTGAGAAACGAAAGACAGTGTTGTGTTTCTCGGCAGAGTCGTCAGGGAACGACCGTTACGACAGAGACAACCTATCTATCGCTCGTGTCGCACTCGTTATAACCTAAAACAATAACACAACAATAACAAGACAGTGTCTGACCGTATGTTCCAGCTATTTATGAATGAGATGCTCAGTCTATATTTTATTTTAAGTCTATGACCCCAACGAATGAAGATGGCTTGAGATTTGAACGTTTCCTCGTATAATTCACGTGGTTAAGTTTATATGTACACCAACATCGTCTTAGGTTTATAAGGTATATTTGTACGACAATATTAACAAGGAAGCATAGTTTGTTTTACGTTAAACATCAACATACGTCCAATAATAGTTTGTCTGATATTGGAAATATTACCTACGGTTTATACAGGCTCTTGAATAAGTGCATATATTTTTAAGGGTAGTATATTTTAGTAATGGGATAACTCGAGCGAAAATTCGCTCGAGTACTCGATTATTGAAATAACCGATATCGCTCGATTATGAACGAGTGATGCAAGTGACGAGTAACGAGCATGGTACAAAGAATACAAGGTATGATATTGCGCAGGTTGGTCGCTACGTCACAGGTGATAACAGGCGCTATTGGTCAGCACGCTCCGCGCGCCAGTTCAAATCGTCAAGGTATTGTCACAGTATTGTTATAAACCTGTTTTTTTGTTTATATACCGTCATTGAATTATCGCTAAGCAAGTTACTGTGGAGCAGTGCGTAAAGAGTTGGGCTAGGAAGCGAGAGACCGGAGTTCGAATCTCGGCGAGACATAACTTTCTTTTTTTTTTAATACTGTTGTATTCTATAGTTTATTTTTGTAGTATAAAAGAAAGAACTATTTATTCTGTTATTTTTTAATCTGCGGTATTAATATAAATTGATTGTTGGTACAATACCTCATTTAATATAAAATAATATTCTACTTTTTGAAATGTATCTGGCCCTAATTGTACCTAAAAGTAATATATTTTTACAGTGATATACCATATTGTAAACTATTTAATATTTCAGTCACTTAAAAATTTAATTTGCATTGAATAATTGCCTACGATCAAAGGAAATTTGAGCTATATAATCCTTGATGGGCGTATTCTGGGTATGCAAATACTTCCTCTAAATTTTGGGTTTCGTTCAACCGATTTATTCTCAAAACCTGAAACATCTACATATAAAAAGAAACACAGGTCACTAATTATAATAAACTTCACCCTTGGAATTACTTCTATCACAATTACAATACATTCATCTGCATTGGCATTTTCTACCTTTCGATGGGAAACAATATAATTCCCAACATTTTGTAAATGATGTAACAATTCCTCTTGTGGTTACTTTTCCATAGATATCCTCATCTCTGTCCTCATGTGAATTCAGAGGCAATGAACATAAAAATTATTTACCATAAACATCGCAAACTAAAAACCTAATAAACAATTTTATACCGAATATAGAAATAAATTTAGTATTCTTACCTATTATGGTCCAAATCCATGTTAATAAATAATTATTATTTTTAAATATATTTTTGAAACTGCTGGTTTTAGTAATTATCAGGTAATTATTAAATTAAACGAACTAAAAAGTCTTAAAAATAAACAATTCTTAACCATAACCCCAAAAAATGCAGATCTCCTGTCAACTTTCTTTATTTTTTATTTATTCATTATTTTCCTAGTGACGTCACAGGTGGTATGCGCGAACTGAACGAAATTGGAGCCGCTATCGATCATACCTTGTATTCTTTGTACCATGAGTAACGAGACGAACGCAAGCGATTCTATATACAGGGTCCGGCAATAGTGCGTCGGGCATCTGTAGCTCCTAGAATAAACAACTTGAGAGTTTTGTTTAAGTGCAAACCTAAAGTATGTACCAGGATGTATTCCAGGAAAATATTTTAACTTCTATAGGGTGGCTCAAAAAAGTGTGAGTGGACCTGGATGATTTTTTTTAAATGGAACACCCTGTATATTATTGCATTTTTGGCTTTCTTTCCGATCACTTTACATAACCCTAAGATATGAATAAATACATTCAATAGTTTCAGAGATATTAAAAAATAAATCAAAAATATATATTTTTTAGCCCTTCTTAAAAAAATTATTAAAAATACAAGAACTGTTCTGAAATCAAAACTATATTAGGTATTTACTTTAGATGGTCTGTACTTACTTTGCTATAAATATGAATATCGTAAATTATACAGGATGTTCAAAATTCTACGCCAAACTTTCTAAAATATAAAATAATTTTTTTTCGTTTTTTTAAATGGAACACCCTGTATATTATTCTTTCAATAGACGGAGAATTAAAGAATGAACATTTTTTGTTACAGTATTTTAAAATTTTTAACGGTTTCGCAGATATTTGCGGTTTTATATTTCATATGGCATTTTCCACAGTAAATTTTTATCAAAGCCACCCAATGATTTTTCTCTCGTATTTTACCATTGAAAGCGCCATATGAATAATACTGCGTGTATCTCGAAACCGTGCGAAACCGTACAAACAATCCATTGGAAATACTCTCTCCATCTAATAAAAAAATAATATACAGGGTGTTCCATTTAAAAAAACAAAGAAAACATATTTTATATTTTAGAAAGTTTGACGTAGAATATTGAACATCCTGTAGGATTTACGATTACCATATTTATAGCAAAGTAAGAATAGACCATCTAAAGTAAATACCTAATATAGTTTTGATTTCAGAACAGTTCTTGTATTTTTAATAATTTTTTTAAGAAGGGCTGAAAAATATATATTTTTGATTTATTTTTTAATATCTCTGAAACTATCGAAATATATTTATTTATATCTTAGGTGTATGTAAAGTGATCTGAAAGGAATCCAAAAATGCAATAATATACAGGGTGTTCCATTTAAAAAAAATCATCCAGGTTCACTCACAGTTTTTTGAGCCACCCTATAGAAGTTAAAATATTTTCCTGAAATACATCCTGGTACATACTTTAGGTTTGCACTAAAACAAAATTCTCAAGTGTTTTATTCTATGAGCTACAGATGCCCGACGCACTATTGCCGGACCCTGTAGAATGAAATAAATTGAAATGCGATTTTAATGTGACATACTCGATAAAAAGCCGAGCGAATTTTCTACATACATTGCAGGTAGCAAATTTATACGACGTTATCCGTTGCGTATATGAGTGACAAAATTTTACGACCTACGCATCGACAATGTTTTGAAATAAACTAATAAACTAAATCAAGCCATCAAGCGAATTACTCGTCGCTTGTTACTTGCCATTCATCACCGAAAGAATATGTGCTATGGGCACGCAACTTGCTGCTTGGCGTTACGAGCACAACAAGCGACGGGCGAAAAAACCGTATTTTTAAATATTAGCGATATTTCGCTCGCGCGATCGCTCGATTATTGAAATCGCTTGAAACTCGAGTACTCGATTATTCAAATTAATCGGTTTTTCCCATCACTAGTATATTTCGACCGCAGAAACACGATTATGAGGTTTTTGTCGCATTATTTTTAAATTTGGAATTTTTTGGTAATTTTTTTGTTTTTAATGAATCATAATTTCTTGATAATATGGTAACATAGGTAGTAGATTAAATTTACAAGAAAGAAAACCCAGAAAAGAACCAGTGGTTTGTAAAATTTAAAGGAAAAATAATTTTCTTTTAAACAAACAAAATAAAAGAAGCGGAAAAAGGGGCCAAAAAAACCCTACATATATGCTTATTCAGTGTTGCCAGATAGCTCTGACAGAAATTCCCCAGTTGGATGTCTGAAATTCCCCAGAATTCCCCAGATTACCCCATTTTGAAAGAACACTATTATGATCAGTTATCATTTCATAAAACGGTGTTCAACTAGAAATTTTTGAGATTTTTAAGTATTTAATAGTATGTGTTTGATTAATAAAAATACATAAATTTTAATAAATTTTTATTTTAAGTTCATTATAACAAAAATGTTTTTATTTATAAAGACTTTTTGAGTTCATAAGGTACTCAGAATCTGAATCCATTATTTCGAAGTGCACCTGGTACAAAATTTACAAACACCAAAGCGAATAAACAGAATATTATTGTGATTCTGTGACACGTTTAAACACAGAGCCAATAGAAATGATATTAACATAGAACGAGAACTTCGGTGTTTCCCCGAATTTATCAAGTAAGAAACCAGTGCAGTGGTGGGATATCTTTATTTATAGTATACAAAATATATTTAGTTAACAACAGATTTGATCGTCTAATGTTTTTCGTATCTTGTACTGGTTGGTTAAAAGATGCCTAAATCGTATGTTTAATCATATCTTTTTTTTTAAATAGAACAAGGGTGGCTCATTAGCATATTTGAAAAAAGCATTTTTATACGAATAATTTGGTACCACACACTTGGTACTTCGAGTCAGATTGTCGTTATGAACCGTATGTTACAATTTCAAATAAACCATACGTGAAAATGTCAAAAGTTGACATATGATGTTCGAATTTTACGTATCGAATAAAGTAAAAAAAATACCGCGGGTGTCATTTAAAAATCAAAAGTTGTAGTCATTTCCAGGTAAAACGTGAAGTGACCAAAAACAATCGAATACGTCAATCAATCTTAATTTGTGTCATACACTAACATACCAAATCTCGTTTTATTATCTCAAAAAATAAAAAAGTTATGGGTGTGAGCCACTTTTGAGACGCACCCGGTATACTCTTATGCTATTATAGAAATGTAAGAGAATTGGCGAGCATGAAATCATGTTTCGATTACACTGCTCTGTTTTGTTAATGAAATAGTTTACTTAAACCGTAGCATTTAGACAAAGACAAATAACAATTTGTAACGTCATTAAAACAGAGACCAACACAAAGTTTAAATAAATTCCAGTACTTAGTGTATATACAGTATGCAGTTTGCTTTTACTTCTGTTAACACACGGGGTTGATGATTTTTAGGGGTTCGTACCTCAAAAGGAAAAAACGGATCCTTTATATAGAATCACTTTGTTGTCCGTCCGTCTGTTTGTCAAGACCCTTTATTATAGTTTAAGGAAAAGAGTAGTTGCACTCTCGCAAATATTTTCTGCCAGTTTTTGCAAGCTGGCAGGTTGCAAAGCGTTTCAGTCAGGTGGATGACACTTCTTATGGGAGAACTGGCAATGGTTGAAAACTTGACTACAAGCGATTTTCTAGGAATCTTCCTTACCGATAAATTATTGACAAGAGTGACAGATAAAACCTTGACATTCTTTCAGTATAACAGTTCATCTCTTTTTCTTTCTAAAGTGTGCGTTGAAAGGAGACAAAAACAATTTTTGGTGACCCATAATTTGTTATTCGAACACCACTTTTCTCCTTGTCGGGTCTATGTCGGGTCGTTGACGTTGACTTGTCGCCATTTTATTTCTTTTGTTTACACGCTGCAGTTTGCTTTGTAAATTTAATACATAAATTATTTAGGCAAATATAGGTTTTTGATAAAACTCTTTGGACTAACGTGTAGGTAAGTGTTGATAAATAAGTTTTTTTTCATCTTAACATGCTCATTGTCATTCTCCTGATTTAGGTGACAGAAAAGGATCATCAAATCAAATTGGATTTTATATTTCTTCATCCCAGGACCGATTATTTCTTCATCCCAGGACCGATGATACCTTCCTAAATATCAACGAGATGAGCCATCGGAAGAAAGGGACCATAGTACAAAACGAAAAGGTGATCTTTTTTCTTTCCACTTAGGATATTGAAATTATTATATACTGTAGTCGTGTTCGGTATTATGCTCTGAGAAATATAGATAAACAAAGAACAACAGATATAAAGCATCCCAGAGGAAAAGAGAGGCAATACCTGTACTCTCTCTCTGATATTTGTGAAAGTTACGGCAAAGTATTGTTGTAAATGTCATCTTTTTAATCGACCTGAAAACTTCGAGCAAAAAGATGACACTTTCAACAATACCCTGACAGATATCAGAGACGATACAAGTTTTTCCTCTCTTTTCCCCTGGAATACTTTTAATTTATTATTCTTTGTTTATCTAGATTTCTAAGAGCACTATGAACGAACTCAGCTTGTATGTTTGAAATAATCGTCCAGTTGGCATAAAAATGATGATCGATGACATTTCCTATATAATTTTACTTTCAAAATTATGATATACCTATATATCTTCATTTCTAAGCCATCCATGACGCCATTTTTTTCAGTTTTGTTATAATTAATGTTGTCTCTTGATCTACTTGTAACATTATTCTTTTAATTTTATTAATTTATTTTGGTGAAATTCATTTCTGTTGTATATTTGATATTGATATTAAACATATTTTTAAAAAATGGTGTATTTTTTGTGTTTTTATCTATGTCATAATTAAAAATAAATGAAGAATTAAAATTTTTTATTTTTTTAAACTTCCCGCCATGCGTGACAATCTAGTCCGTAGTTCCTACAAGCGATATTGGGGGCGCTAGTAGCAGTAGACTTGTCAACAGTGTCAAATTTAAACGTCAATTTCACTTTCCAATATTTAGCAAGGCGCTCGCAGATTACAGTTGAGGGTTGGAACCTTTGGTGCTAAACAGCAAAATAAAAACACTAAATCACCACAATACACCAAAACACTTTTACTTTTACACTGGACGCGCGTTTCGCTAACCATGTTAGCATCATCAGCAGATGATTATAAACTAACTAACTCGCACTTCTCCTTGTGTATGTGTTTTGTGGTTTCAGTTGAATTCGGTCCGTCGAGCTGTGAGGTTCGAGCCTTGCGTCCGAGCACAGGGACGGATTGACAAAAAATGAGTGCCTTACTGTGCGCTGCTATTAATTGTGGAAATAATTCAAAAAATTGTTCTTTGAGTCTTTTTAGATTTCCATCGGATGTAAATCGGCAAGCTGATAGTAATTATCAATTAACATTTAATTATATTTGTTTATTTTAGAAGCTGAGATATTATGTAATTAATTAAATGTTATTATTTTTTTAGCATGTGTGCAGATTTTAAAAATAGTTTTTTAGATATACAGGTTGTCTCAAATATGCGCATGAAAATATTTTTTGGTCAGGGGATTTTCCATAAAATTTTCATTCCAATAATACGAGATAATTTATATAAATTGGTTTTGAAGTTCAATATCGTCGTCGTTGTTAAAAAAAAATTTTCTCATTAAATATTGATTTTAGGTATAGGAAGTTATTAATAATACAAGATTAAACAACTATTACACAGTACTTCACAGGAAGCTATCGATTGCGAACTAACTAAATCGTTACTAATTACTAATTTTGAAGCTCTTTTTAAGATCAAAAAAGGTAAAACTAAAACCTAAACTATGATTTCAGATTAAACGGGAAGTTCTAAATAATGTTGCCTATTCTAAACAAGAAAAATTTATTTATTTTTATAACATCTCTAATTAAATTTGGACGAAAAGAATATTTCTGTTTGCTGTAGGTAATTTTCTCAGGGAAAATACGAAAATAAAAATGACTTTAAGTCAAAAAAAGTCAAAAGGACAAGTTATTCCAAAAAAGGACAGGTCGCAACCTAGGTATTTCTGGAATGGAAATTTAATAGCAAATCTACAACTTTAGTTTGAAAATATGTTCCGGCCACCTATGTTTACAAAAATGTCTAAAATGTGCTTTACAATTGCCTCCATATTCTGAAAAAAAATTGAAAGAAAAGTCACCAACCACAAACTAATATAGAACTGTTTCGAAAGCCTGTGAGTCACCCTGTAAATATTCAAAAGTAACTGAAAGTTTATATAGAAGTAACTGAAAGTTTAAATTGAAAATCGACGTTGGAGCGATTTTCGAAAACCGCCTACTAACGTTTCAACATAGGTATATGTGGGATATTAATTATATTATTATATTATACCTTATAACAAAACTCATCCGACGAAAAAGTGTTAATGTAGTATATTAATATGGAGTATAAATTTTACTAATTAATTTACTTTTATTTTACTAATTAAATGCGTTCCAAAAAACGATACGCCACTGGCCATTAGAACAATCGAAATGCGCCTAGTTGCCGGGGTCGGAAATTTTAGACTTCTCTGTCTCTTCTGTCCTTGTTTGACACATTGGAATGTTTGATACACTACCAACGAGTATTTATGTATGAGATGTTTGGTCTATCTTTATAATGTCTTTGAGTAATATGCATTGATTAATTTAAACCCTTTTTCTAATTAAATCTATTTCTTATGAAATATGGATGAGATCCAGAGCATTCTATAATATACGGAGAGCTTCTCTCTCTTTAATCTTAGGGATAGAGTCGTGTCATGGTCGCCAGATGAACAATATCCACTTGTCCAGTTACAAGTGGAAGTCTGGTGTACATGACCTAACGGAGAGATTTGGTGTGTCACGTTCAACGGCTCTCGTTAGTCCAAGAGCCCACCTATATCAAAATTCTGGTCACATTGGGTCTAGTAATATGAAATTGATTTACGCGTCAAAGAATTTCCAATTCTGTTTTTTCAGAAAAACTGCCGGCATTTTTTGATTACGTGATACACTAATTATTCAAGTTAGTTTTAAAGCTGGCGTTTGTAGTCTGGTAAACGAAAAACACTTTTAATTAGGTTGTTAGCTATTTTATTATGATTTTGAAGATAAATCCGATTTTCATTTTTACGTGTTATACTAAGTTTTGTAGTCTATTAAAATAGAATTTACAGGTTGTTAATTTTACTAATTAGTGCAAAAAGCTTACATTTTCGAATTTACATTCGTCGAAATGAAATAATTATGGAGAGCTATTTCATTACTTTATTTGTATTGTTGTAGGTACAAATTTTTTGCAATTAAGGAGTTTCCTCCGAATTATTTAGTTTGTTTAGAGAGAATATATTTTTTAAGTAAATTTGTTATGTTATTTATATACCTGATATTTTTTGAGAATATCAACGGTTGTACAGGGTGGGTCAAATTCGACGCTTTTAAATGGAAACACCCTTTTCTATAGGAGATAGATAAAAACTAATATCGGTGTCTGGAGCTCAACTTTTGTCAAAAACATGATGGTGAAAACCGCATATCGATATCTGTTACCGTTTCGGAGTTACGGGGTGTTTTTCAAAAATATGCATTTTTAACAAATCGCTGTAACTTTTTTGCTATGGAAAATTTTGTATTTTTATGAAAACATTTCCAAAGCACCTTTTTACGTAGAATTTAATGGTTTAAGTATATTTTTTTTTAAATTAATAATTTAAGAATTATCAACAGAAAATTTGATTTTTTATATGGGACACCCTGTATATTTTTAATTTATTGAAAAGAATTTAAAATTGCCTTTCCAAAAATATAATACACTTGGTATTTTCCCCTTCGAGATATAGGGTATATAAAAATTCGCCCGCTTTAAATAAGTAGGCTTTGAATGGCACCGGCTGTAATGCAAAAAAATTCTAGCTGTGAACATCAATTAAAACGAAAATAATATTTGCTATGAGAGATGCAGAATTTTTGTAACAATTTAAAATATATTTAACCAACATCAACACATTTAAACTATATCTAATAACAATAAAAATAAATAGCAAACCAAGACATGAGATTTTGCTAGAGGCGTTCGACCGTCTTCTGTTATGGAGTGACGGGGTAGTTTTTGAACATTTCTCGCGGAATTCATTAACTCAATAGGGGTGAAAGATACCCTCTCATAACTGCTAAGTATTTCTAATTCTTGTCTAGATTATACGGAAGAATAAGGAACATTTATTCTTCCGCAAATATATCCATAGGATTAGATCCGTGGGCACTAAGTCAGGCGGCCTCGACGGCCAACGGCTGGGATCCTTGGTTAGCTATTCTATTATTCTTGAAATTGGCTGCAAAAATTTGCTGATAACTTCAGCGTTCAGAGGCGGTGCGTCGTCTTGCTGGAAAAATATGTTTTCGAGTTCCATTAAAGGCATATCATCAATAAGGGGTCCAAAGCATCCTAGTTAAAAGTGGCAAACTTTTAAAAATTCTGTATTTCGAAGGGGATTATAACAAAATATCAAGTGTGCTATATTTTTGGAAAGGTAATTTTAAATTCTTTTCAGTTAATTAAAAATATAGAGGGTGTCCCAAATAAAAAATCAATTTTCCTGTTGATAACTCTTAAATTATTAATTTAAAAAAAAAAATACACTTAAACCATTAAATTTTACGTAAAAAGGTGCTTTGGAAATGTTTTCATAGAAATACAAAATTTAACATAGCAAAAAAGTTACAGCGATTTGTTAAAAATGCAAATCTTTGAAAAACACCCCGTAACTCCGAAACGGTAACAGATATTGATGTGCGGTTTTCACCATCATGTTTTTGAAGAAAATTGAACTCCAGACACCGATATTAGTTTCCGTCTATCTCCTATAGAAAAGGGTGTTTCCATTTAAAAGCGTCGAATTTGACCCACCCTGTACAACGATTTTTCTCGAGTAATAGCAGTATGTATGTACGGAACGTGTCTTCCAACTTCTTGAATTCCGCTTTGAGTTGGTTTCCACTTGGGAAGTAGAACGGTTTTGGTCTAGTTAGTTGAGTGTTTGCTCATTTTCTAGCCAGATCGTTTGATTTTTGTTTACCTTCTATCCCTTTGTGGACTGGCATCCAGAGTAGGAGGACTTTATTTTCTTTACCTAATTTGTTCAGATTTTCTAGACATTCTTTGACCAACTTCTAATTGTTGGTAACTGAGTTAAACGCTTTTAAAGGTGCCCATTCACATACAGTTCGCCGGCAGTTCTGGGCTCGTGCGATCTGAACTGAAGATCTAAACTTTGCCAGGCCACACAATGCAGTTACGTCGAACGATGCAATCTTCAGTTTTGGGACTGTCGGTTTTTGAACTGAAGGAAAGCTTTCACCACACACACTAAAATATCGTCAGTTTTAATGTAATGATCTTGAAGTAAAAAATGTTTTTAGATATAAAAGATACATTTCTCGTGCTTTTTTTATTGCAAGAGCCAATTACAAAGAGAAAAAGCGTTTTTGGGTGAAAAATGGGGGGTTGTTACAACATGAAAGCTTTTAGATATGAATATTAATCGTAGAAGAAAGTATCTCACATGAAGTGCGAAAATTAAGAACTAGTTTAACAGATGACCTTAAAAACTACCTCAAAATGGATGGCACATGTTTTAATGAACTTTTAAAGATGCTTAAGCCCTTAATACCAAAGAAAAGTACAAAAATATTCACCTGAACGCACTGACTTTCGCGCTTTTTAATTTCCTTTCGGAAAGCACTTTGCAAATTGTTTATTTTTTTCTAAACATCGAAAATATATATTTTTATACTCAGTAGTTTTATACAGGGCGGACGAAAAGTTATTACTCTTCAAAGCAGTTAAAAAATATGTAGGTGGCGCCCTCTACGCAACTAGAGGCATATTGACATCAAAATCAAATTTCTCATGTCTGTCACCAATACCGTATTTACTTCAGGAATTATTTAGAAAAAATCGAAATAAAAATTAAACTTCTACATCCAGCATTTTAGGACATGTAGAATGTTTAGGAGGGGAGAATCACCGCGACTTTGTGTGTTCCCCTTTCTTGAGTTATAACGAGTTATAACTCATCATACAGTCTCAGGGCTATAACAAAAACCAGTATCTGAATCGGCTCCACAGGGGCCAGCTCTCCATCGTCGACATCAGCTGTACCAAAGTTCATGGCGCGAATGGTCGTCGTCTCGGCGCACTCAGTGATAAGGTGTTCTGGTGTTTCGCCATTTTCCCCACAGAATCTGCATTCGCCGTTGTTTCAGCTTCAGCTTACTGAGGTGTTCGTTGAGGAGACAGCGTCCTGATAGAAACCCCGTGACGATCCAAAGATTGTTTTTATTTAAATTAAGGAAAACCTTTGATTTTTCTCGGTCTTAAGTCCTGAGGAACTTTTTCGAGTGTCTTACACCGTTGGAGGACACCCATTCCAAGTTACGGATGGAGTCTTCCAGATTCTTCAGTTCCGCTTTCAGTTGGTTCCCGTTTGGAAAACAGAACGGTTCTGGTACAGTTAGTGAAGTGTTCCCTCCTTTCCTAGCTACACTGAAAAAAAGGATCTCTCAGTCGAAATGAATATGACTTTAACCCAGAAGATTGGCGCTTTTCAATAGGGCCAAGAACGACGTTTCTTTGCCCAAAGCATTAACTATCTTTTCATAAGCTTTAAAAAATTACTTTAGAGAATAGAAGAATCTATCTGTCCAAAGTATTTCACTCTTGACCCAAAATGAATATGCAAAGAAGTTCTTACTACAAGAACAATAGTCTCTTTGATTCATGCAAAAATTCTTGATTGAAAAGGGACATTTCTTGATTAAAGAGACACTTTTCTTAAACCAATAGCAAATACTACTGACTCAGCTAAAATTTATTTTGATATATGAGAAGTCTATACATCATATACAGGCATATTAGTTATTTCTGCTTCTTCACTCCTTGGTATTTTTTGGGGTGGTTCATCACTCTACAAATTACAAAAAAATGTTACATCACGATTAATCAAAGTAAAGCAAATAAATTATTAAAATTATAAGCTTTGGTCACATTTTGAATTTTTTAATACGACTTGAAATTCTAAAATTTTTGTAATTATTTGCATAAAAAAGTCGATACCTATATTCTTATTCTATAGTCACGCATGCATTATCTAAACAGGTGCATTAGGTAAATGTCTCTTATCTTCAAATATAACAAATAAATGCTCTAATTTCCATTTTTTCAGAAACTCCTTTAAAGAATCCATATATCCTAAAATTTGTCCATAAAAAATGACCAATGCATGTTAATAACGATCACTAATTTCCTATACGATATGTGTTTAAAAAGCAAATTATGTAAAATTCCAAGTGAAGTGATTCCAAGCAACAAAACCCGTGCGTACTATGATGTGCGACTTATGAAATGCGACGTACGACTGATTGGACTGCCCACTGATTGTATATACCGTCCTTCGTCATCGTCTTTGCGTGTCGTTATTATTTTTCATCAAAAGAGTATTTAGCTATCGGAAAAATGGCCATGTTTCTTGAATGAAGTACTTCCTAGCGTATTTTTCTTATTATCTTAAAACAAAGTAACTTGCACTTGGTTCAATGAAAATAAATTCAAGAGAAATTTTCGAATTTTTCAAGAGAACCAGTTTTCTTGAGTTAATAGAGTTTTTCTTCAGGCAAAATATTTTCTTTTACGCTAAAATAAATTCTCTTGCCACTAATTTTTTTTTCAAGAACGATGACGACTTTAGTTCAAGTCTATCTTTTTTATCAGTGTAGATCATTTGCTTTTTCATTGCCTTCTATACCTTGGTGAGCAGACACACATAGTAGGAAGACTCTATTTTCTTTGCCTAATTTGTTGAGCTTCTCTAGGCATTCTTTGACCAACTTCGAATTGATGGTTACTGAGTTGATCGCGTTTAGTGCTGTTTGACCATCGGATAGGATGGCAATTTCCTGTTTTCGATAGTTCCTATCTAAGATAAATTGTATGCATCTTTCGATAGCGTAAATTTCTGCCTGAAGGATAGTTGGGTAGGTGCCCATTGGTTGGGAGTATTTAGTTTTCGGCCCAAATACTCCTATACCTGTCCCTGCTTTGGTTTTGAATGCATCAGTATACCATGTATGGTCTTTTACATGCTGACCGTTTCTTCCTTCCAATCCTTTTTATTACTCAATACTACAGTGAGGTGTTTCTCAAAGTTGTAAATTCTTGGTATGTCATCGACTGGGAGTTGGAGAAGTGGAATTTTAGGACATAATTTATACGAACTTTTTTACTTATTTTTATGTGTAGAATATGCTACCAAAGTTTTCGGAATACAGTTCGAACCACCTTGTATATTATAACTGAATACTATATGATGAAATAATGAAGTTTTTTCTATCACGATAGGTGGAAAGAAAGGCTTTACGAGTCGCAGTTGTTGATAATTACGCAGACCAATTTTCGCCCGGTAAATAATTGAATTTGATCGTTTGCCCGCGCACTACTGCGTGGATTTCGGCTGAGCCAGGGTTGGATACTAACAAACCCACCCCGCTCGAATGGGGTATATCATCTGGCGCGCCGGCCGCTATCCAACAGTGCGGCGCCGACTGAACAACCTGAAGGGTGGCACTTGTACCAAACAAGGGTCTTGCGGCGTCCGATACGACCGACCCTAGGCGGAAGTTGAATACGGCCGTTTTTCGTGGCATTCACTTAAAAAATCCCTTTTTCTCGGAATTGGTATCGTGCAGGTTATTTGTGAATATTTTCGAAATTTTTTCTTACTTCGAATTCGTGGTGGTTTCGAGAATACAAAGAAAGATATACCGGGTCTGTTTGAAAGTGATGTTATTTGAAGTTGGCGGTATGTAAAAAAATTAAATTTTTTTTTGTTGTGTAGATATTAAATGTATCTGTTGGTATTCATGGTATTTTTTGGAAGGGAAGTAGATGTAAACAGAGGTTAATATTAATAATTCTAACAACAAATATTTTTAGTAAAATAACTTGTTTTGTTGTTGGTATGCGTTAAGTAGTTCTCTTAATAGGTAAAAAGTTACTTTTAGTATTTTAATTGGATTATTCTCTATAAATCTTATTGAAAAATTTAGTTTTTATTACTTTTAACTGAAAACAGGGCATTAATTCTGATTTAAAAAATGAACAACAAAGTTTTATTTATATCTGGTTAAATTATTGTTACTGTTTTTATAAATATTTTGTAGTAGGTAATTAATAATTGTTTGTATAAATATTAATATTTTTTCTCCTCCTTCTTTCCAGTTTAAATTGATTGATATCTAATTATATACAGGGTCTTAAATAAGTAGACACTTATTTTTAGGGATGTCTGTGTTTTTTTTGCAAGAAATAGAAAATTTTGTATATTTAGGAAAACTTTTTGGAAATTTTTAAAAACTAAAAGGAACAGAATGTGATTCTCAGAATTTAAGCATTTTTTAGCCGGCTATTAAGATCGGATTTTTTTTTAATTTCACTCCAAATTAGTTATTTGGGTCATAAATGACCTAAATACAAAATATTTTCATGGTGTCTGTCCGTCTGTAACACGTTAACTCAAAAACCGCTAAAGCGAGTTTAACCAAATTTCGCACAATATTTTTTTTGCCATAATATTGTGGCATCCGAGAATCTGACCATTAGTGTGCCATTAGTTTTTGGTGGGGGTGGGGGGTTGGTAAGGTGGTATGGGAGGGGGTTAAAAATTTTAAAAAATCGTAACTCCAAAATTACAGTAGCTAGCGAAACGCGGTTTTCAATTTAAGATTAGGAATAATATTTGCAACAAAATTTGTAATAACATCAAAATCAGTCAAAGTGGCAGTAGTATACGTGCCTCTATTTGTTTTATTTAATTTTTTATTTAATTCAAAGTTAATTAACTCACCTAGGTATTTTGGACCTTGGATCTATTTGAAAAACGACCAATAAAAAGTATGATTCTTTTATCCAGATCTGGCATACCTGAAAATATGTGCACATATTTATGACTCGCCCTGTTTATATTTTTGGATAGGCAAAAATCGATGCAAAATATATTTTTTAAATATCTTGTACTTTGCATCTTAGCATAATCATAAAAAAATCTAGACATTACTTGGGTTATACTGGGTGTTGTTCAAAAGTGGCTCACTTCTATAACTTTTATATTGATTTTTACATAAAAAACAGATTTAGTATGTCAGTATGTGACATAAATCGAGATTACTAATTGACGTATTACTAAGTGACCGAAGCTAATTGAATACGTCAATCAATCCTGATTTATGTCATGTACATAATATGTATTATTATTATTATATAATATATATTATATTTATTATTTATATTATAACATACGAAATCTCATTTTTTATATATCTAAAAGAATAAAAATGTTATAGGGGTGGACCACTTTTGAAAAACGCCCAGTATGGTATATATGGAATTTTAAATACAAAGACGAATTAAAACAATATTAATATTCATATCTAAATGTTTTTTTTTTATTTTAATTCAAACGTTTCATAAAATCTAAAAATTAATGAAAAATCAAGCATAATGAAATCTAAAAAATAAAATGTTTATATTTTTATAGAGTATCAAATAAAACAATTTAAAAATATATTGGAAATTTTGGAATGACATTTAAAATAGTTCGGATGGTTTGATATTCGGTTCATTACACTATTTACATGTCAAAACTAGCGATGGGAACTATCGAATGAATTAGACTATCGAATGGTTACTGAATGAATGATTTCAACTATCGAATGGTTTTATTCGAATAAAATCATTCATTCATTTGTAAACTAAAGCATATGTGACAACCTCGCCGTGCGACTAAATGGTTATCGTTGCGCCACGACTATCGAATGCTTTTGATAAATGAAATTTAGTATTCGTTTGATTTTTGTGTGCGTCAGTGCATTATTAGTTCTTCCAAATTTTTATAACTTCGCCTTGTAAATAATACTATGCTATTTTTGCGTTTATTAAAATATTTAAAATACTAAAATAGTAGTTTTTTTTTAATTGACGATTGTGTGCGAAGTGGTCAAAATTTTTCCGAAAATTTGTGTGATTTTCCGTAGCCCGATCTTTCAATTATTTAATTTTATATGGTATATTATGGTTAGGTTAGATTGCATTTTTTTTAATCGGAAATTTTGAAAAGTAGAAATTTTTAAGAGAGCTGAGATGAACTTACAATTAATTTTAAAAATACATATTTGTATTTTAGATGTTTTAACAATATGAATTAGTTGAACTTAATAATCATATTTAAGTAATGTGGTTAAGTAAATGGGGTTATCGAACTCAAATTTTGGGGTGAGAAAATTAAATTGAAAGTTTTACACGTGCCAATTTAAAAAAAAGTTAACAATGTTTGTATTTTCTTTATGCTAATTCTCTTACATGTGGTTTTTTGCGAAGAAATATTTCATTTATTTTTTAAAGTAAATGCCAGCAAAAGTAAATATATTATTTTTAAATAGTAATATAAAGTAATAAAAAGTAATATAAAATTAGTTCTCTAATTATTATTATTTAATAAACCAACGTTGCGACATAGAGACTATATTATTTTTAAATAGGATCTAATATAAATACTTTTGACTTCTATTTGTTGTTTATATTTTGCTACTACTTAAAAAAAATGTTTATATTATTAAATGATTGTAAATTTTGTTGTTAATAGGTATAACAAATTATTACTGTTATTTTATCAAACTAAATAAAAAGATAAAATAAAAATTTTATCAATTTATTAAACCAGTCTTTGCTTAAAAACATTAAAAATCATTTTCCTACATCCAAAATAAAAAGTATTATTGCAGTGTAACAACAGAATATATTAATAAAAAAATGCAAAACATATATAGACATACTATCCCTAACTAACTAATGCTAAAGAATAATATTCTTTGCTAATACCAACTAATACGAATATATGGCAACAGCGCCCTTCATAATATATTTTCTGTATAAATACTATAGCACCTCAATAAAAAAAATAATCTTTATTTGACTCCGCAAAAAATCAAAGATGCCGGCTTCTTTCATAGCATTGCCACCGACCGCTGTCGGGTTTCTAGGAAAGAAACCTACGTCGCCGGACGCCAACTAAAATCCAGTTTATATTTTATTAAAATCGATCCTGACGAATAAATGAATTTGATAAATGAATGAATTTTATAAATGAATGGTTTTTGCTGCCGAATTACTAGAATACAATATTTCAAGGCAGATGACGCATCTATTCAATAATTTTTATTCGAATAGTTTTTTTCGACGAATGTTTTCGCACTAGCTATCGAATTATTCGAATGAATTGCAACTATCGAATGTTTCGATAATATTCATTCGATAGTTCCCACTACTAGTCAAAATCATAGCCTGATTTCGATTTCATTTCTCGTCTTATGATTGTCAGTTAGTAGAATAAGCTAATATCTAAAGTAAAGTTTTAATGTGCGTTCACAATTAATATCCTAAAATGCCTGAGTATTCTCAAAGCAATAAATATTTAGATACAATAAACACCGAAAAACGTTTATTTGATTATAGCACAATGCATAATTAATTAGTCCCAATATTTTTTTATTATACTTCAATTTTTAATTTATTATAGGTACACATTTTATATTTTGAGTAATTACATGGTTAATAATTAATACGTAAATAGCTTTAATAAAGCTTTAATTTGTTTTGTTTACAACAGGAAAGTAAATTTCTATGACCCAAAATTTTTAACTCGTTAAACCTTTTGTAATTACGTTCGTACAATATCCGTTAAAGCATACTCCCCCTTGTTAAATGCCGTGCAACTTTAACAGCAGCTGTCTTATGTCGTGTGGGTGGCAAATATACAATTTAATAATAAATTTGTGACACGGTAAATTACCGTTATATTTTGTTAAATATTTAAACCAAAGCGTTCTCCAGCATTCTTATACCACAGCTTATTCTATGGCTTATACTCAGTGTCAATGTCAATTTTAATGTGTCGTTTTGAGAAATCCCTAAATTCAATTTTATCATTCTTTCATTAATTCTATTAATTACTAGATTCGTCATAGACTTGAAATTAAAATTTCGAATTTCTTATACAGGGCGTTGAAAAAAGCATGTGCCGTCTCTCGTGAGGAGGTTCCTATCGTAAAAATAAGATTTATTTTTACGGATCTTTTTCGTTTGTAGATATGCTGTCTATAGTGTGACCAACGGATCTGTAGCTACGGGGTATCGGCAGGGGAACGCAGTTGTAAACAAAACACGCCCAATTTCATTCATAAAATAGGCGTGGGCGTACGGTGTTATATGAAAATAATATGTATCATAAATATAATACTCAGATTAATATTTTTTTTTTCAAAAACTTTATGCTGTTTGAATCGTTACTGTTGAGTTAGCAGATAAACACTAAAAGCTTTTATTAAAGCTCCCTTAAATATTTTGAATCATTATATTATTGTGTTGTTAATATAATAGAAGAAATAATTACAGCTGGGGGTTGGAACCTTTGGTGTTACACAGCAAAATAAAACACTAAATCAGTACAATACACCAAAACAGTTTTAATTTTACGCTGGACGCACGTTTCGCTAACCATGTCTGCCATCAGCAGATGATCAAGACTGAGTCTTGAGGTATATTTATTTATATATCTGTACTAACTATATTTTTTTCTATAATACATAATTTTAGATATAACTATTTCCAGAAAAAAAAAATCTTGAAAATAGTTAACTTTGGAAGCGCAAACAAAACATAATTTTACTCATCAGTAGATCTGATATTGCCTATTACACCAGATATGGTATCGCTCCGCCAGCAGTTTTTAAAGGTTAGGTCATTGTCTACCCATATGTTACATCCAAATAGATAATACTTGGCTATATTTTCGAATTTCGCGTATATATATTTATATCTCTCTCTGCAATATAATGGGCCGCTCCATTAATATTTATCTGTTATTTTAACATTTACGCCAAAAAAATTCATTTGATTTTAATAACCCCCTAAGCGTTTCCCTGCAAAAGGAAAATTCGATTCTTCCTGCAATTTTTGCAAAAGCTTTCTAATTGTGGGGACGAGTTTGAATTCGAGATAAAATCTATTTATCAAATTCCTGACCACTTCGAAAAAGTCGTTGAGCTTTTCGACAGCAGTCTCACGTGGTCGTTTCTTTCCAGAGAGGATATCATTTTATCGGGGTTAGTTTTCAGCCTTTTTTTTATCTTCTGTGTGAATTTTTTTATAGCCGATACGCTAACTCCGGTATAAAGAAATATCCGCTCAAGTTTACGTTTAAGCGGCAACTCAAGCGAACTCTCTGTAGCTTCTTCATCGCAAACCCTATTATGAACACAAGGAAATACACCAAATGAGATTTCATCCACGTTATTATTAACTTACCTATATAAATTAGCTATTATTTCTCTTGTCTGACTATGTAGCGTCTTACCCTTAACAAATTTATTCGTTTTAAAACACAAATATACGATCAAACTTGATATTAATAATTAAAAACTACGAACGAAAAACATTATAACAAGATAACAAAACAATAAAACACAACTTAACTATCAAATATACTAAAAATATAGGAATAAAGTTTAGGATAACCGGTATAAAATAATGAAATAAAGTAATAATGATCAAAAAAATGACACCGCCACTGGATATTTCAATAGTATTCAATATTCCTACTCTTTTCAGAAGAGACCGTGAAGTTGGGGATAAAGCAAGCGAATAGGAAAGGCGTAAAAGCCATGGCAACCGCGTGGTAACAAATCTTGTGACGTACTCTCGCCAATCATGTTCGATGAATAGGCGGCCATGCGCGGCGATGCCGGTTTGGCAATGATATCGTTGAAAAATCTTCAACTTTCATAATAAGCAGATTATACAGAATGAAAGAAATAAGTTATTAAATAAAACATATCGAACAATATGAACTACGTTAAAATTTCTTAGTAATATACGTCAGAATATATGCTAAACACATTATATATAATAAAAGCATATTAAATTTATAGTTCATGTCTGGCAAATTTGCTATTTTATAGATAAACGTGGCAATATCGATTTTTCTCGCATTCCTTCCGTAGCTTCAGATCCGCTGGTCAAACAGTAAAATACCCGTGTCTGTGACACCCGTGAAAGTGCTTAGCTAGCCACTTTATCCAATGTCTGGGATAAGCTTGTATGCCCAGCGTCCATACTTTCCGTTGTCCCATTTTTGCTGCCAGCGTTTCACTAGGTTCTTTCGGGCTTCATCTTTTGCAATACCGTCATAAGCTTCAAGTCTTTCTATTATTTGCAGTTCTATGGGAGGAATTTTAGATTATATATTTACGGCCTCTATCGATATTGACCGATACGCACAAAGCTTAAATCTATCTATTATTATCTAAATAAAACTCTCTCAATCTTTAAAATATGCTGAATATGCGTAAGGTGCCAATTCCACGCGTGTTGTCATCTTTCATCAGACTTATTCTACCGCGTCGCCTGATCGCTTCGTTCACTGCTCATCGGAATATTAGATCTAATTGGTCAAACCTTTGCCGTCCGCACCCTTTCTTTCCCGCGACACTCTAGCGACGCTCGATGTATTAAGCTGGCCCGTGTGCACATGCAATTCGTGCACTTGCAGCTCACGGTTGGAATTATCAGCGTCGGATTGGGACTTCTGATTTCAGGAACTACAAAATTAACATTAGCATGCAATATATAAAGTCAATAGATTTTATCCGACGGAGTTTTTGTTTTTTAATAAAATTACATGATTTAATTTGCCGCTTTAAAATTAACAATTTGATAGTTCAAAAAAGTAATTTTTCAATGTTGGTATAGTCACAGATTATACAGATTATAATCTTTGTTTTTTCTTTATTGTTTTTCGTGGTTTCAATTTTCGGAATCGGGCACTAGGTAGGTTACTAGTTTGCGCACATAGCACGCCCACTTATGGCCTCTAAAATTGTGCACAGCGCCTGACCGGCACAGTTATTAGAGAGATATCGGAAAACCGAATAGCGTCATGCAGTATTTACGCGTACCTTATCATGGTTACGATATGCGCGAGTCAATTTTTAACGCAACACCCGCTAATAACGTTACCGCCTGACGTAATTTGCGGATCAATTACGCCAGGCGCTCTTTCTAAATAACCTCTGATAACGTTTAAAAATTGCTTAAATGGGCATGTGCGGGTATTTGACAACCGGAGCCGGCCGGCGAGATCTTTTATTTTAGGTTATGTTTGAATTGTTTTGAATTTAGTTTTATTAGGTAATTTGATATTTAATTAGCTGGGATTAGTTTTAATTAAATAAATATGGCTTAAAATATGGATTCCACCTCTTCCAATACTAAGAACCTATAAAGAGGCTTAGGTTTACAGCAGATGACGACTTAGCCCTTCTAAGAGAATTTGTTGCTTGTTGCCCTAAACCCATTGGCAGACGTTGAACAATAAAGCACTGGAAATAAGCACTTTAGCCCTTTAGTTTTAAAATACCTAGTAAACAAAACAATTTCAAAGTTTTAAATTCAAAGTTAGGTTAAGTTTAAATAGCGGACGCCAAACCACCTCACGTAAAGGAAATAACACCTGGCCTTATTAACGTCCATGCACGCTATTCGGTTTAGCGATATCTCTCTATTACGCTGTTTATTTTTATTTTACGCGAGTTTATTTTTGCGCACAGGAAATTTGACTCGTTTGCACATCGTCATAAAAAACAATTTTCGTACCACGAATTAGGGACAAGATTTTTATCTGTATACTTATAGGATACCTAATCTGTGGTATAGTGTAGCATTTTTTTTCTAAGATTGTGTACACCCCCAAATTAAAACACGCGCCATCACTGCTTATACTGCATAGCGTATCATTAAAATACATGAATTAAAATTTTAGTTGGTGTTTCGCTTTTTAATCCGTTGTTAGATATTTCTTTAAATGAGAATTCGTAATATACATTCTCCATAATCTGTAAATTTAAAAAAAATATGAGCACTATACATGTTACTTCAGTATGGTAATTGTAAATAATCATGAAGAAATAATCATCCTTAATAAACATAATGAAAGAAACTGGAAATTAATCTAAAAAAAATGTTGTAACCTATATCAAAATCTAATAATTTTATTGTTGTGGGCGAGGCTGTGGCATTGGTAAGTTTAATCAATTTTTTTCACTCTCTAACACACTGATGTAAAAATCAGAGCAGATTTTATCATATTTTCAAATTTAATAAAATTCAATATTACCGGAAAATACCATTCTATGGAAATTTGACTAATCTTTTCTTCTCGGGCATAGATTGAGCACATCATAAATTGCTTTTCGGATGGTTAAGAAAAGATTATTCGAGAGCTCTGCACAAGGCGGCATCGGCTGTTCCCGTATGGATCTTACAATATTTTTATTATACCGTATGATCGAAAAAAAATCGGCGTTAAAGACAGCTGGGGATGACTATGGATAATAATTTTAGCGATGTCAATGTCTGCACGTCATTTACTAAAAATTGACATAAAACTTCAACAATTCTAACGCTGATTATTGAAAGATTATACAAAGAATATAATCCTTCTAGACATACAAATAATATTTTTTTCTCGAATTTTAAACCACACCATTTTAAAACAATTTTTACTCAATATAAAAATAAATAACAACCTTCTCAAGGCTAACTGGCATTAAGCATCACCATTAAAAAACAAAGACGGGTACTGGCTAAGCAAATGACGTCTAGGGCTTAACCTCGTCAAAATTATCAACGATCGTCATTCCCCAGCCGTCTCTGACGCCGTTTTTTTTTCGATCGTGTGGTATTAAGCGACTTTATTTAGGAGATGTATTTTTAAATTCACACTCATTAAAATATTAGCTTTTCAAAATCTTAAAAGAAACAAACAAAATAATTTTGGATAGGTGGAACTCCTTTTTCAATCTTATTGATTCAATTTTGATATGATTGATTTTTGCGTATACTACATCGGCATAGCAGGAAGGCATAAAAGAAGCCATAATTTAGCAAAATAAAAACACTAAATCACCACAATACACCAAAACACTTTTACTTTTATACTGGACGCGCGTTTCGCTAACCATGTTAGCATCATCAGCAGATGATTATAAACTAAAGTACAATCTACAAGTTGAGCGTTTATATACTCGCTCAGTGGGCACCGAGTGGGCGTGGCAAAATCTAGCCAACCGAGTCAGAGCCCACTGAGCGTAACAGTTAGATTTCCGCCACTAGAGTAGTAGGAACAAAGAACTTGAAGGAATTGTACCGTTGTCTCTGTTCATACTATCTTTACATTTATTAATTCTGATGCTTTCATATGCATCTAATTGCCTGTAATTTGAGACTTGTTAATTAATTTTAAATTATTAAGATCTATACTATGTTCTTTATCAACAATATGTTCGGCAACGCAAGATTTGTCCGGTCTACCATATCTTATCTGAGCTAAATGTTCTTTAAATCTAGTTAATATTGATCTTCTAGTTTGCCCAACATATTTCTGATTACAATCTTTACAAGAAATTTCATAAATACCCGACCTTTCCAGTGGAGGTGTTTTATCCTTTGGATTACCTAATAATTGTTGTAATTTATTATTAGCACTATACACAAGTTTATAATTGACATTCTTAAAAATTCCTTTTAGACCACGGGATAACTCTCTATGAAACGGTATCGAAAAATATTTAGACGTATCTTTCTCCACTTGAAAAGTCGAATTTTCAGAAATCATTAACCTATATCTACGTTTTCTAATTAATTTATCAACTAGTGAAGGAGAATATCCATTACACTCAGCTACATTCCTAATGTAATCTCTTTCTATTTCATATCTTTCCTTGGAAACTAAGTAATCTATGAACTAAGAAATTTAAACTAGCCATTTTATGTTCAACACTATGATGTGATTCATTAGGAATATATCTGCGTGTGGTCGTATTTTTCGTATAGATATCAAATTCCAGGCAATTATTAGTATTTCTAATAACTAATACGTTGTTCTAATAACTGTCGTTGTTCTCAATTTCATGTGTAAATTTAATAGAAGGAAAACGATTATTTAACTTAGAAATAAAATTATCTATGGTGTCTGAATGTGTATCAAAAACAGCAAAAATATCATCCACATACCTAAACCATACTCTTGGAAAATACTCAAACTGATTCTCAGCCTCCACTTCAAACCCAGGGGCGTAGATAGGTGTATGCTATGGGGGTGGTACTATGATTAAGTCGCAAAAAAAATCACCGTCGGAATTTTTTTGTCGAATTAAAACGACGGCGATTTTTTTGTCTTCAAAAAGATATAAAAACATAACACAAAAATTAAAATATAGATTTGTAAATAACATAAACAAAAATGAAACAACGACGTTTATTAGTTAATTTTCTATAAACTATAAATAAAAAACTCTAAACTATCAAAAAAAAACTATAAAAACTATAAACTATAAATAAAACTACAAAACAAAATCAAGTTTTCTAGTACGCTGTTTGGAAAACCTATCAATAACAGCATCAACATTTATTTCAATATCTCTATGGATATTGATTAGAGTTAACCCCACTGATCTGTCCTGGCCAATAAGAACACTTTGTGTGCTTTTAATTAGGTCGAACATATTATAAACGATAAATCAACATAATTAAAATCATACAAAGTGTTCTTATATGTCGGATATTAATTAAAAAAAATCCTTGCATAGTCAATGACTATTTCAATTCTCGTATCTCGTCAAGCGTCAGGGGGGGGTACTGTCCCCCAGTACCCCCCCCCCCCTTATCTACGCCCTTGTTCAAACCTGCTCATGAATAAATTAGCCAAAAATCGAGACAATGGATTACCCATTGGTGTACCTTCCCGCTGTTCAAAAAAGTGGTTATTAAATTGAAAACAATTTTGTTTCATACATAACGATGTAAGCTCAATATATTCAATCACAGATATTTTTCCTAACAAAATGAATTAAAACAAAATGTAAGGGCTACGACTTCTGTAACTGAATCGTTTCATGTGTTTTTCTTTATAAATGTGGACAAAATGGAAATTTAAATAAAAAAGAGGCACGTCGTGAAATTTCAGGAGCAGATGTGTATTCCGACGATGTATTTTATTCTGCGCTGAACAAAAATCCCCCACATTTTTTATTGGAATCGCGAATAGGCAGGTTGAATTTTAATTCAATCTCTGTTTTGTTTCGATATTCCAGGAGCAAGTAAATAAAATGAACATGAAGCTGCTGATACACAGCGTTCTTGTTCCTTGTTTTGAATAATTGGGAATAAGAATATTAGTGCTTCATTCAGAACCTCGAAATTAGTGGAAGAAGTTAAAAGTTAAGTATAACATATGTATAACAAAACACTATAACATAAAACCGTTTTTAGGCCTGGTTAGGTTAGGTTGCTGGGGTTTGGGATCATGTTTGATCCCTCACTCGGAAGCTTTGGGCCCATTGCGATACCCCTGTATTGTTGTACCAAACTATGGCCACGTCTCTTGCTGCTTGGCGTTGATGGCAGTTCATATAGCTTCCTTTAGTGTGTTGATCGTTACAAGTGGTGGGTCATCTGCTACGGCGTCTCCCCTGGCCCCCTCTTTGGTTTGGCGCACAAAACACATACACAAGAAGAAGTGCGAGCGCCTTGCTAAATATTGGAAAGTGAAATTGACGTTTAAATTTGACACTGTTGACAAGTCTACTGCTACTAGCGGCCCCAAATTCGCTTGTAGGAACTACGGACTAAATTGTCACGCATGGCGGGAAATTTAAAAAAAATAAAAATTTTTATTTCTTCATTTATTTTTAATTATGACACACAAAAACACAAAAAATACACCATTTTTTAAAAATATGTTTAATATCAATATCAAATATACAACAGAAATTAATTTCACCACAATAAATTAATAAAATGAAAAGAATAATGTTACAAGTAGATCAAGAGACAAAATTAGTTATAACAAAACTGAAAAAAATGGCATCATAGATGGCTTAGAAATAAAAGATATATCATAATTTTGAAAGTAAAATTATATGGGAAATGTCTTCGATCATCATTTTTAAGCCAACTGGACGATTATTTTAAACATGCAAGCTGAGTTCGTTCATAGTGCTCTGAGAAATCTAGATAAACAAAGAATAATAAATTAAAAGTATTCCAGGGGAAAAGAGGGGAAAAACCTGTATCATCTCTGATATCTGTCAGGGTATTGTTGAAAGTGTCATATTTTTGCTCGAAGTTTTCAGGTTGATCAAAAAGATGACATTTACAACAATACTTTGCTGTAACTTTCACAAATATCAGAGAGTACATACAGGTATTGCCTCTCTTTTCCTCTGGGATGCTTTATATCTGTTGTTCTTTGTTTATCTATATTTCTCAGAGCATAATGCCGAACACGACTACAGTATATAATAATTTCAATATCCGAAGTGGAAAGAAAAAAGATCACCTTTCTGTTTTGTACTATGGTCCCTTTCTTCCGATGGCTCATCTCGTTGATATTTAAGAAGGATAAATAGGTAGGAAAATATAAAATTCAATTTGATTTGATGATCCTTTTCTGTCACCTAAAATCAGGAGAACGACAATGAGCATGTTAAGATGAAAAAAAAAATTATCAACACTTACCTACACGTTAGTCCGAGGAGTTTTATTAAAAACCTATATTTGCCTAAATAATTTATGTATTAAATTTGCAAAGCAAAATGCAGCGTGTAAACAAAAGAAATAAAATGGCGACAAGTCAACGTCAACGACCCGACAAGGAGAAAAGTGGTGTTCGAATAACAAATTATGGGTCACCAAAAATTGTTTTTGTCTCCTTTCAACGCACACTTTAGAAAGAAAAAGAGATGAACTGGAATACTGAAAGAACGTCAAGGTTTTATCTGTCACTCTTGTCAATAATTTATCGGTAAGGAAGATTCCTAGAAAATCGCTTGTAGTCAAGTTTTCAACCATTGCTAGTTCTCCCATAAGAAGTGTCATCCACCTGGTTTGGCGAGTCGGTCTGCTTCCTGGTTGCCCACCACATTGCTGTGGCCATAGACTAATGTCACTTACTAGAGATAGATTGGACACTGATATAAAACAAATAAGTCCTTTTGATGTCAATATGACTCCTACTAGTAGAGGGCGCCACCTACATATTTTTTAACTGGTTTGAAGAGTAACAACTTTTCGTCCGTGTAAAACTACTGAGTAAAAAAATATACATTTACGACGTTTTTTACGTAAAAACGTCTCTTAGTAAAAACCGCTACGAGTATTGGTTTTCGAGATATCTGGAATCGATTTTTTTGGATCTGGAATCGAATATCTGGAATCGAGATATCTGGAATAAAAAAACATTCCATCATTTTTTTATAACTTCTAATGCTACAATAGAATTAATATTTTCGACTGTCTCCCGGGACTGCGAAGGACAAAGAAGAAAAAAGAGGAGGAAATTAAAATATATAACGAGTTTAGACTGAAAACCTTTTAAAAACCTCCCCAAAGCCTCAAGAAAAACAATCTGCTTAACTCTCTAAGAAACCGCTTTAGTGAATTGAAATTTTACTGTGTCTCTTCTTAACAGAAAATACGTTAAGATATTTACATTTTTATCTGGAGTTTATTCTGTAAATTTAGAGAAATAATGATCAATTCCTTTTGTTTTGTTTTTGTCAGCAATTTTTTTTCTCAAACGCCACAAAGGTATTACTTTTCGTGACCTGATTGATATTATAAAAAAGTGGTTTTAACGCCTAAGCATAAAAGCACCGGATTATAATCTTTGTTTTTTCTTTATTATTTTTCGTGGCTCCAATTTTCGGAATCGGGCACTAGGTAGGTGACTAGTTTGCGCACATAGCACGCCCACTTATGGCCTCTAAAATTGTGCACAGCGCCTGACCGACACAGTTATTAGAGAGATATCGGAAAACCGAATAGCGTCATCCAATATTTACGCGCATGGTACAAAGAATACAAGGTATGATATTGCGCAGGTTGGTCGCTACGTCACAGGTGATAACAGGCGCTATTGGTCAGCACGCTCCGCGCGCCAGTTCAAATCGTCAAGATATTGTTATAAACCTGTTTTTTTTGTTTATATACCGTCATTGAATTATCGCTAAGCAAGTTACTGTGGAGCAGTGCATAAGGAGTCGGGCTAGGAAGCGAGAGACCGGAGTTCGAATCTCGGCCGGAACATCACTTTTTATTTATTTTTTAAATACTGTTGTATTCTATAGTTTATTTTTGTAGTATAAAAAAAAGAACTATTTATTCTGTTATTTTTTAATCTCCGTTATTAATATAAATTGATTGTTAGTACAATACCTCATTTAATATAAAATAATATTCTACTTTTTGAAATGTATCGGGCTGTAAACTATTTAATATTTCAGTCACTTAAAAAGTTAATTTGCATTGAATAATTGCCTACCATTAAAGGAAATTTGAGCTATATAACCCTTGATGGGCATATTCTGGGTATGCAAATACTTCCTTTAAATTTTGGGTGTCGTTCAACCGATTTATTCTCAAAACCAGAAACATCTACATATAAAAAGAAGCACAGGTCACTAATTATAATAAACTTCACCCTTGGTATTACTTCCATTAATTATAATAAACTTCACCCTTGGTATTACTTCCACTAATTATAATAAACTTCACCCTTGGAATTACTTCTATCACAATTACAATACGTTCATCTGCATTGGCATTTTCTACTTTTCGATGGGAAACAATAAACTTCCCAACATTTTTAAATGATGTAACAATTCCTCTTGTGGTTACTTTTCCATAGATATCCTCATCTCTGTCCTCATGTGAATTCAGAGGCAATAAAAATGAAAATTATTTACCATAAACATCGCAAACTAAAAACCTAATAAACAATTTTATACCGAATATAGAAATAAATTTAGTATTTTTACCTATTATCGTCCAAATCCATGTTAATAGATAATTATTATTTTTAAATATATTTTGGAACTGCTGGTTTTAGTAATTATTAAATTAAACGAACTAAAAAGTCTTAAAAATAAACAATTCTTAACCATAACCCCAAAAATGCAGATCTCCTGTCAACTTTCTTTATTTTTTATTTATTCATTATTTTCCTAGTGACGTCACAGGTGGTATGCGCCGTATGCGCGAACTGAACGAAATTGGAGCCGCTATCGATCATACCTTGTATTCTTTGTACCATGTTTACGCGTACCTTATCATGGTTACGATATGCGCGAGTCAACGCAACACCCGCTAATAACGTTACCGCCTGACGTAATTTGCGGATCAATTACACCAAGCGCTCTTTCTAAATAACCTCTGATAACGTTTAAAAATTGCTTAAATGGGCATGTGCGGGTATTTGACAACCGGAGCCGGCCGGCGAGATCTTTTATTTTAGGTTATGTTTGAATTGTTTTGAATTATTGCTTTAGTTTTATTAGGTAGGTAATTTGATATTTAAATAATCTGGTTCGCTGAAGAAATTAACAAAATAAATATTCTCCTTTCTGATATTGATTTATTAAAACAACAGTCTTTTATCTCTGGATTTGCCTTGTATAAGAAAAGGGATTTTTCGAGATCAAAAAAGAAGAATATAAAATTTCTTGAGATCGTTCCAAAGGAGTTTAATAGAAAGATATGAGGCTCAGTTGTTGCGGGATTTATTTTTAATTATTTCGCCTAAGTTAAATGAGAATTTGGTAGTAAAAACAGAGGCGAGAACATTGAAGTGATAAATTAGGGAGGCTCTCCCTCGCGCTAGTTGAAGTACGGAATATTTTCCGGCGCGAGGATCTAGAAAAAAGGATTTCCACCAGTCCCATTTTTAAATTTACGACCACTTTCCATAAATAAGAAGCTAAGAACTGAGGAAAATCCAGAATAACGACAATAACATTTCGTTTTAGTAGAGAATAAATCTTAAAAAATAACGAGGAGTTTGTAATATATTGAAATTATAGCGAATAAATTTTATGATTTTATTCTACAGGTATTGAAACTACATAAAAATTTCGGACTTCCGTTGTCTTTATTTATTTTTGATTAACACAACGAGTTTACACTTGATAACGGTCAGTGATCCTTCTGACCGAAACGTTGTGTCAATCTATACTAATATACAGGGTGTTTCAAAACAAATGCGAAAAACTTTAGGGGGTGATTCCTTGTTTAAAATAAAGGGTAGTTTGCTTTATAAACGTTGGGTCAAAAGTCAACCATTAGGGAGATATCGCGGTACAAAGATGGCGGAAAAATAATGTTTTTATTTTTTATCTTGAAAACGAAAAGAGATAAACTAATGAAATTTTATGGAAGCATTACTGTTATGAGAACACACTTTCTGGTAATTTTTTCACTTTTTTAAAATGATTGGAAGGGGTTGAAATAAACTACCCCTATCATTCTTGTTAACGAAATTTAAAGAAAAATCTTATCAAACACATGCAAGTGCTTTAGTTTGGATAGTTTAGTTTGTTTAGAAACTTTTTTATCTCTTGTGTTTCTTTGATAAAACTCACCGATTTGAAATTAAAAAATAAAATGTAAAGCATTACACGTCAGGACAAAAAACATTTTTAGATTAAGAATCTAGTGATAATAACGATAATAATAATCATCTAGATAATAACGTATTGCAGTAGAGTAATGTCAAATAAAATAATATTAGGAACATCCTAAAAAGTAACAGCGGCCGACTAGATGTTTTCCTAAAAAAAATTACAGCAGCCCACTAGATTCTTTGTCAGAAAATGTTTTTTGTCCTGGCATGTAATGCTTTACATTTTATTTTTTAATTTCAAATCGGTGAGTTTTATCAAAAAAATACAAGAGATAAAAATGTTTCTAAAGAAACTAAACTATCCAAATTAATTTTTTTGCATGTGTTTGATAAGATTTTTCTTTAAATTTCGTTAACAAGAACGATAGGGGTAGTTTATTTCAACCCTTTCCACTCATTTTAAAAAAGTGAAAAAATTATCAGAAAGTGTGTTTTCATAACAGTAATGCTTCCATAAAATTTTATTAGTCTATCTCTTTCGTTTTCAAGATAAAAAATAAAAACATTATTTTTCCGCCATCTTTGTACCGCGATATCTCCCTAATGGTTGACTTTTGACCCAACGTTTATGAAGCAAACTACCCTTTATTTTGAACAAGGAATCACCCCCTGAAGTTTTTCGCATTTGTTTTGAAACACCCTGTATAAAATCGTTAAGTGAGTGACATACTGATTAATCACGATCCTGCTTAAACCACTCAACGTAAGAAGCTCAATTTTGGCATACAGGTTGATTCTAGGCTGTAGAGGTTATCAACTATTACAATATTTTTTATTTAAAAAACGGCCAAGTTTCCGAAAAAACGCTTAAACACGTATATTTTATTTAGTTTTTTTACATATTTTAAGATTTTTTAAAAATGTATACAGGGTGTTTCGAAAAATATGGTCATTGATTAATCACGATCCTGCTTAAAGCGCTTGACGTAAAAAGCTGATTTTTTGGAAAACAGATTGACTTTAGGGTGTAGAGGTTCGATAAGAAGGAATTTTTCGAAACTCGAATTCTAAGGGGGCGAAACTATCCCTCAAATATTAAAATATTTTTTATTTAAAAACTGGTGAGTTTTTCGGAAAAACTCTGAAACAGGTATATTTTATTTTGTTGTTTTACATATTTTAAGATTTTTTATAAATTTATACAGGGTGTTTCATAAAATATGACCACTGAGTAATCACGATTCTGCTTAAACTGCTTGACGTTTATAGCAGATTTTTGGCAAACGGATTGACTGTGGGGTGTAGAGGTTCGATAAGGAGGGGTTTCTTGAATCTCAAATTCCAAGAGGGCGAAAACACCCCTCAAATATTACAACATTTGTTATTTAAAAAACGGTTAGTCTTTCGGGAAAACGCTTGGACAAGCATAATTTATTTGTCTTTTTTTACATATTTTGAAATTTTTTAAAAAATCATACAGGGTGTTCCAAAAAGTTGGGTAATTTCTTAACCACGATTCTGCTTAAACTGCTTGACGTAAAAAGCTTATTTTTGGCAAACGGATTTTTCGAAAGTCAAATTCCAAGGAGATGAAACTACCTCTCAAATATTACCAAGTTATACACTACTGGCAAAGGAATATTAGCAATAGGAGGTTTTCAATGCGATAAAAAAAGATGGTAAGGCTGCAAAATACACTGCAGTGCAACAGAGATGAATAAAGTGTCTTTTCCCTACCATCGTGTAGGGGAAGTGATCATAGAAGTGATACGACGAGAGAGCCCCTGCGCGAGGGGGCGCCGGGCGGGTCTTTAAGACGCTTGTGTGGGGGCTACCGCCTACTAATAGAACAGAATCGAAAAAATAAAAACAGGACGGACAGTGTTGCCATTCAATTAAATCGAAATTATGTTGGCTTGTCAAAATCCTAAATCTTCTAATCCCATTATCTTGCCTACTTAATGAAATATTAAATAAAGTACGAAACAATTTTACGAATGTTTTCTCTAGGCACATAACTTCTTTCTAAAACGAAAAGTAACATGCAAAACTTTGATATCATTTCTGAAATAGCAAGTGCAATTCTATGAAATGGCAATACTGTACGATCTTCCTAGCAGTCGCCCCGACACAGTCGGTCGGCGGCGGCGGCGCTTCACAAAGCCGCGACTGTGACAAAGGAATTAGGCCGAAAAAAACTTTCTAAGGAGTTGACGAACAGGGTTGCCGGGTTTGTTAGATTATAATTCCATACGAGAACAAAATTCTCGGTAGATCTTCAACAAAAATTAAAAGTACAGAAACGAAATAAAATATAATATTTAAGTCCAAAATTAACATTCATGTGTCGTAATAATAGATCACTCAAATAAAATAAAAATATAATAAATATAACAAGAATTAGAAATAGCTAGGTATATTATTTAATATTAAAAAAAATATTGAATTAAATAATATTAATATATTAATAAAAACATATAAAACTATAACAAGTAGGGATAGCAGTCACAAATTAGTGTAGCAGTCACTTTTTACCTTTGTACAAATTTTGATCAGTGATATCTAAAATTAATTTCATTTCAATGGGAAAGCAGTAACAACTCTCAACTCTTTTTTCATATTAATATATTTTTTTGACGGGAAAATCACTAAAATATTTGTCCGAATTTAGGTTGTTTCTTAACTTAGATTTTGTTTTTTGTTTACATTTTTTGGGGGAAAATATGGGTTCAGCTTTAGTAGATGAATGAAATAAAATCTTTTCAAAAGATATCAACTTCTTCGGGCATGTCGCCAATACCGCGCCTAATAAGGAGTAATAAGGATTTTTAGGAATATCTCTGTAACTCTGCAACTAGACAGAACGATGACCTGTATGTTGTTATTACTAAATAAAATTTAATGAAACAATAATAAAGTCAGATTATACAGATTCCAACGCGGCAGTCGCTTAATTTTTAGTCAAATAAGTCAGCTTTTTAAAAGTGCTTCTATTGTAAAAACTAAAGACGCAGTTGAATATATCGTTAGATTTTTCTTTAAATCGGTAGATCGGTAGCTTACAGACGAAACCGGTAGACCTGGCAACTCTGTGATGAACTGACGGGAGTCGGAATAGCGAGGTGCGGAGGGGCGGGAAGGGAAATAAAATAATGGCGATAAATAAAGGGCAGGGAGATGGGTATCATGAGTGGATGGGAGGTGGCGGAATTTCCAAAATTTGTTATCTTATTGGAGTTTGTCTAAATAGACAGTCGTAGTGGAAGTGGAAACGGGGAAGTTGTTGTCCATCTCTGTTTAAGCATAGACTTTTTATAGGCGTTTCATTCCAATGCATGTAATTCCTATGCGTAGAGATCCATTGCCGGGCCTGTATATTAATATCGCCATGTTGTTTTTTCTCATTTTAAAATAGTAGTGCCCGTATAAACTAATTATTGATCATGAATAAATTTTCAAGAATCTTCAGCATTAAAGACCCGTTTAATATCGACTACCGGCGATCAGCTGCAGTACCTACATTATTGAAAAAAAAAACAATATAATCGAGGGTATATTAAATTTTTAGTGCGACATAAACAAGCTTTTATGTAAAATCATAATCCAATTAAACGCTATTAAATTTGTGATTAAAATTTTAACGTTCTCGTACAATTCTTCCACTATAATTAATAATTGTTAGAATTAATATGCGTATGACAACCAGTTTGTTGATATTATGTTTTTGTTGCTTGTTTTTGGTCGAGCTAGTAAATTCCGCATGCAAATTTAATATAAACAAAAACATTTAATTTTAACATGCTGCTAAATGGACAAGATGTCATTGAAACTGGACGTTAATAACAAAGGTTTTGGTAAAGTGCATTGTAAAAAAAAACAACGCTTTATTGTACAAAAAGCCAAAACAGCTTCATCGACAAAGCAAAACAAAAAAAGCACAAAAACAAATATACAAATAATAAAAAAATGTCATACAATACAAATCAATTCAAAAAAAAAATACGTCATAAAATTACAAATAAAACATATATGGACATTGCAGAACACAGGCGTATCTAGAAAATTTTACAAAAGCAAAAACTGTAAATGGATAAAATCATGTTATAATAACATAAAATCAAGAGTTATAAAATATTAAATACTAGACCTTTAACCAGTGTGTGAGAGTATGAAAATATTAAAATTAAAATTCTAAATTGTTCATGATTAAACATCAACAAAAAAGTCGTTGACCGCATATAGGGCTCTCTCCAGTAAGTATGATTTCAGAGCTTTGCGAAATGCGAGAAAGAATAAAAGTGGCTTGATATTCGAAGGCTACTTAACTAGTTCTGAGCTCGGGGTTGGCAGATAAATATCGTGCTCCGCATTCCTAAGTGGATAGTTGTGAGAAGGCCTTTCCGGAATAGAGAATATGTGCTTGCGGATTAAGCAAACGGATTCAAAAATGAATAAGGAAGGAAGAGTCAGTATTTTGAAATTTTTAAAGAAATTCTGGCAGTGAGTTCTACTGTTTAGTCCCAATAAGTATTATGTATTTGTACTATATATATATATATATATATATATATATATATATATATATATATATATATATGTAGGTTGTTGAATGTTGATTGTATTGCATATGGGAAGAAGTCTCAGGGCTTTGACAAAAGCCAGTATCTGAAACGGTATTACAGAGATTAGGGAGTGATTAGGGAACGACTCCATGAGTCGTTCTATATCAGTCGTACCAAAGTTTATGAAACGAATAGTTGTCGTCTCGGCTCACTCAATGATATGTTCTGGCGTTTCCCCATATCCTCACAGAATCTGCCTTCGCCGTTGTTTCTTAGCTTTAACCTACTGAGGTTTTCATTGAAACGACAGAGTCCTGTAATAAATCCCGTGACACACGAAGACTGTCCTTACTTAAAGGAAAATCTTTGATTTTCTGGATGCTCAGTCTTCAACGTTCTTGAATTCTGCTTTAAGTTGGTTTCCACTTCGGCTTCTCTTGGCGTTTTTTTAACCAACTTTTGAACTCGAATTGATGGTTACTGAGTGCCCTTAAGGCTGCTTGACTATGGGATAAAATGGCTATTTCTTTTTTCCGACAGTTATTATTTCATAAGTTACTAAGTAAAGCCACATTGTAAGTAAAGCCATATTACAAAAAAAATATGAAAATATCTTGATTACTAGTATAAATAAGACCTATACTGACTTTCAGTTAGTTTAGACAACTTTTATCTGAAAACTTTTTGTCTAAAATAGATTATAATGGAATTAGGGACAATTTTTAAAATAGCCAAAATTTGTTTTTTTCGAAATATCTTTTTGCCATGAACTTTTTCAAAAATCTGAAAGGCGCATATTTATGACCCCACAAAACTGCAATTCTTTCCCCATTTAACCATTAACCATTAACTCTATCTCCAGTAGTTTCCGAAATAACCATAGAGAACATCGTGGGAAACTCACCCTGTATATATACTTCTCGAATTCCAAGAAACTTTCATTTTTTTTGCTACTACATCAAACTACAAACGATTTTGAAGAGTTTTAGACATTTGTTAAAACAATATTTTTTCTCTTTATTACAATTGCGCTCAATTGTTTACTGTTTCTGACTAATTATTAGTACTACAAAAAAATTGAATTTACTACAATCAATTGCATCGTTTGTAGTTTGGGTGCAACTAAAGACATTATGTCAAACTATGTTAATTTCCAAATTTTACTATAATTCACTAATTCAAGAAACTTTCTTTGGGTTTTTTTCGCTACTACATAAAACTACTCAGACAAGAATGCATTTTTTGATGAAGATATTCAATAGGGAGAGAGAGTTCTAAAATTATGCCGAACATTTTACCATGATGTCGAAATAGAGAAAGTTTGAAGAGTAGTACAATGTGAAAATGTCAAACACTTTGAACTTTTTTTTTATTTGTTTGAAATGCGTTTTCACTGGCATTTTAATAAAAATCTTAGAAGATTTTGTATATCTTCTAAGATTATTTTTATAGAATACTAGAATTTTTTTATTTAAAATATCAGATAATACAAAGCAGCTTGTGTACAAAGCAGCTTGATCTATTGTGTCCTCCCTTCTTGAGATATAACTCATCATAGAGTCCCAGGTCTTTTACAAAAGCCAGTATCTGAGACAGTTTTACACAGGTTAGTTCTCCATCTCTAATATCAGTCGTACCGAAGTTTATAGCACGAATTATTGTCGTCTCGGCGCACATGAGGTATTTTGGCGGTTCCCTATTTCCCCATAGAATCTGCATTTGCCGTTGTTTCTTAGCTTCAATGCAGTGAGGTGTTCGTTGAGAAGACAGTGTCCTGTTAGAAACCCCATAACAATCGAAGATTGTTCTTACTTAAACCAATGAAAATCGTTGATTTTTCTCGGTCGTAAGTTCTGAGAAACTTTTTCGAGTGTCTTGGAGACCGTTGAAGGATTCCTATTCCAGGTTATGGATGAAGTCCTCCAGGTTCTGGAGTTCCGCTTTAAGTTGCTTTCTGCTTGAAAAGCAGAACAGTTCTGGTCGAGTTAGTGAGTGTTCGTTCCATTTCTAGCTAGATCGTTTGCTTTTTCATTGCCTTCTATCTCTTGATGAACGAGCACCCAGGGTAGGAAGAGTTATTTTCTTTTTCTAATTTGTTCAGTTTTTCTATGCATTCTTTTACCAACTTCGAACTGATGGTTACTGAGACTATCGGATAAGTTTTCGATAGTTCCTATCTAAGAAAAATTATACGCATCTTTCGATAGCGTAGATATCTGCCTGAGTATTTAGTTTTCGGCCTCTGTCCCAGCTTTGTTTTTGGAAGCATCAGTATACCGCGTTATGATATGGTCTTTTACATGCTGAGCAAACGTTTTTTTTTCTTCTAGTCCTTTTTATTGCTCAATACTACAGTGAGGTGTTGGTCATTCTTGGTATGTCATCCATTGGGAGTTGGATGAGTTGAATTTTCTTTTTGATGGTGTTCTAAGCCCCTCACCTGAAAATTCTCCCAGTACTGTTTCCGTCATTCTAATCATAAAGAAATAAATGGAAAATACTTAAATAGAAAAGAAAATAAAAAGAAAGAGAGGGCTGGTCTTCGCTTGTGAGAAATTTTCCGAAATTGCCCCAATTACTGGATAAGTATTGGAATTACTCTTCAAAGAGTTCTTTTATCTGTGCGCTATTAAACCGTTTAATTTGCAATAATTAGTAGTAGATTTACAAAGGAGCGCCGCTTCTCGCCTCCTATTTAAATGTTTTAATTAAACTTTAAGAATTTAATAATCGCGTCTCTCCAACGTCGTTATTCAGGTTGGCGTCTTTCCGTCTCCCTAATTGGATTCAAAAATATGCGAAACGTCTTCTAAATATTGTATTTGGGCACGAATATGTCCGTTTTAGCTACGATTCTCTTTCCTTTTTCAAAAATACGTCGGTCTTACAATTGGGGAAAATAAACGGGGGTTTAATATTGTTTTCTATATATTCTATATATTCGGAGGCAGTACATGGAGGAGCTCTTCGGAAACGAAAATAGCGACGACATAACTGCAGGAACTGGCAATATAGGGCCCACCACTACACAGGAAGAAGTGGAAGCAGCTATCAAACGTCTGAAAAACAACAAGACTTCCGGACCGGATCAGATACACGGAGAAGTTCTTAAACTGCTGGACTCGGAACAAGTTCAACTACTGACCACCCTATTCAACAATATTTATACAGGTGGTCCAATCCCAAACGACTGGCTGCTATCAACATTTATACCGCTTCCCAAGAAGGCAAACGCGACCAAATGCTCTGATCACAGGATAATCAGTCTGATGAGCCACGTCCTAAAAATCCTCCTTAATATCATCCAAACACGTATATATAGAAAGCTCGATGAAAACGTACTTGAAACTCAGTTCGGCTTCAGAAAGGGATTGGGCACCAGGGAGGCTCTGTTTTCAATACAAGTCCTAATCCAACGAGCACGCGACGTCAATGTAGATGTATTTGCGTGCTTCATAGACTTCGAAAAGGCCTTTGATAGAGTCCAGCATGACAAACTCATCTCGATTTTACAGGAATCAGGAATAGACGATAGAGATACAGAGATAATAGCAAAACTTTATCGTCAACAAAAGGCCGTGGTTCGAATCAAGAACGAAACTTCAGAAGAGTTTAGTGTAAGGAGGAGGGGAGTGCGACAGGGCTGTATATTGTCGCCTCTGCTATTCAATGTGTACTCGGAACATCTGTTTAGAGAGGCACTGGATGGTACAGAGGATGGGCGGAGAAATATTAAACAATTTGAGATACGCAGATGATACCGTTCTGTTGGCCGATACCGCTGAAGGTCTCCAAAGGCTTATAGATCGTGTGGCGAATACATGCAGCAGATACGGAATGAAGATGAACTGCAAGAAGACTCAAACGTTGATCATTAGCAAGAACTACATCAACAACTTTCAGTTCACTGCTAACAACATCGTTCTCCCAGCGGCCGAGACAGTTGCATACCTGGGCTGCACCCTGACTAAAGACTGGGACCACTCTCGCGAAATAAAACACCGAATCGAAATCGCGAGAGGGACATTTAACAAAATGCGAAATATACTATGCAACCTGTCCCTCAACGTCCGCACTAGAATCAGAATCCTGAGATGCTACGTGCTCTCAACCCTTCTATATGGAGCAGAGGCGTGGACCCTTACCGACGCATCATGCAAGCGTGTGGAGGCATTTGAGATGTGGTGCTATCGGCGCATGCTTAGGATTTCGTGGGTGCATCGCGTGTCAAATGAGACTGTACTACATCGCATCAACAAGGAGTTGGAGTTTCTGGTAAATATCAAACGAAGAAAACTAGAATACTTCGGACACATCATGCGGAACGAGAAATACCGCCTACTCCAACTCATACTGCAGGGGAAAATAGAAGGCAGAAGATCAGCGGGACGCAGACGAATATCGTGGCTGCGAAATCTACGAACATGGACCGGATTGACGTCAACAGCTTTGTTCAGAACGGCAGTGAACAAAGTAATATGGATCAATGTGATAGCCAACATCCAAAGAGGATAGGCACTTTAAGAAGATATATTCGAATTTGAATTTTTCAGTTTTTTGCCAATCTTGAGATTGACCTAATAAATCTATCGTGTCTCCTTTTCTTGAGTTACAAGAAATATGTGGGAAACAAATATGTGTTTATATTAGTGGTTTTTCGTCGAACAATTCCAGAGCTTTACAAAAGCCAGTATCTGAGACGTTTTTACAGAGGGTTGTTCTCCATTTCCTATATTAGTCGTACCAATTTATGGTATCAGTCAGCGATGAGGTGTTTTGGTGTTTCTACATTTTCTCCACGGAACCTGCATTCGTCGTTGTTTCTTAGGATCAATCTACTGAGGTGTTCATTGAGGAGACAGTGTCCTGTTAGAAACCCCATAACAATCCGAAGATTGTTCTTACTTAAACCAAGGAAAGTCATTGATTTTTCTCGGTCGTCAGTTCTGAGAAACTTAGGTTCTTGAGTTACGCTTTAAGTTGTTTTCCCCTTGGAAAGCAGAACGGTTCTGGTCCAGTTAGTGGAGTGTTCTTTCCATTTCTAGCTAGATCGTTTGCTTTTACATTGCCTTCTGTCTCTTGGTGATCGAGCACCCAAGGTAGGAATAGTTATTTTCTTTGCCTAATTTGTTCAGCTTCTCTATGCATTCTTTGACCAACTTCGAATTGATGGTTACTGAGTTGATCGTTTTTAATGCTGCTTGACTATCGGATAAGTTTTCGACAGTTCATATCTAAGAAAAATTATACGCATCTTTCGATAGCGTAGATATCTGCCTGAAGGATGCTGAGGTAGGTGCCCATTGGTTTGGAGTATTTAGTTTTCGGCCTCTGTCCCAGATTTGTTTTTGGAAGCAGCAGTATACGACGTTATGATATGGTCATTTACATGCTGAGCAAACGTTTTTTTCTTCTAGTCCTTTTTATTGCTCAATACTACAGTGAGGTGTTGGTCATTCTTGGTATGTCATCCATTGGGAGTTGGATGAGTTTCAATGAAAATTCTCCCAGTACTGTTTCCGTCATTCTAATCAAACGACCATTCTAATCATAAAGAAATAAATCGAAAATACTTAAATAGAAAAGAAAATAAAAAGAAAGAGAGGGCTGGTCTTGGCTGGCGGGAACTTTTTCGAAATTGCCCCAATTACTGGATAAGTATTGGATTCACTCTTCAAAAAGTTCTTTTATCTGCGCGCTATTAAACCGTTTAATTTGCAATAATTAGTAGTAGATTTACAAAGGAGCGCCGCTTCTCGCCTCCTATTTAAATGTTTTAATTAAACTTTAAGAATTTAATAATCGCGTCTCTCCAGCGTCGTTATTCAGTTTGGCGTCTTTCCGTCTCCCTAATTGGATTCAAAAATACGCGAAACGTCTTCTAAATATTGTATTTGGGCACGAATATGTCCGCTTTCGCTACGATTCTCTTCCCTTTTTCAAAAATACGTCGGTCTTACAATTGGGGAAAATAAATAGGGGTTTAATATTGTTTTCCATATATTCGAATTCGAATTTTTCAGTTTTTTGCCAATCTTGAGATTGACCTAATAAATCTATCGTGTCTCCTTTTCTTGAGTTACAAGAAATATGTGGGAAACAAATATGTGTTTATATTAGTGGTTTTTCGTCGAATATTTCCAGAGCTTTACAAAAGCCAGTATCTGAGACGTTTTTACAAAGGGTTGTTCTCCATTTCCTATATTAGTCGTGCCAATTTATGGTATCAGTCAGCGATGAGGTGTTTTGGTGTTTCTCCATTTTCTCCACGGAACCTGCATTCGTCGTTGTTTCTTAGCATCAATCTACTGAGGTGTTCATTGAGGAGACAGTGTCCTGTTAGAAACCCCATAACAATCCGAAGATTGTTCTTACTTAAACCAAGGAAAGTCATTGATTTTTCTCGGTCGTCAGTTCTAATCACACGAGTGTTGTAATTATGTTTAAACGCATGTGTCATGTATAACGTTTTATCTTCAACCGAAAAATAAGAAAATGCTGTTTTAATTTTCGTTTATTAGTCGCCTACCTTTAACACCTTTAACTATGACATTTGTCACATTTTTTTCTGAAGTCAGTTTGCCCTGTCAAGTAAAGGCGAGCACTTTTTGCCCAGAAAAATCATTTTAAAAATTACGATAAGCGATTCCGAAAGTCTCCCTTCAGATGTAGAAGTAGCCGCAGTACGTGCCACGGAATCATTATTGCCGGAAAAGTTAATATATTTATATGCTCGTAGTTGTTTATCATTATTATAGCAACTAGTTGTGTTATAGATTCATAACACCACTAGTTGTGTTATGAATCTCATAACGTAACTGAAATACTAAAAAAAATAGTGATGTAAAAACGTTATAACTAAACGGTTGTAGATAAATGAATTTACAATTAATATTTTATTTACATGTAAGATATTTGTCTGAAATATTTTTTAATAGTAAATTAGAAATGTAATACAAACTATACGAAAGATATATATTTATGGGAAATATATGTATATAACAGAACTATTGGCAAATTAACGGCAAACATCCTAATTAGAATATATGCATAATGATAAATTTATAATTATAAATAAATATGGAGGACAAATTGACATTGTCTTTTGTTTATAATAATTTCCAAATAAAATTTATACTGAAATTTTCGGTATTTCCAACAAAATAATTGTATCTCTCTATACAGGGTTGTTCACCACATACGACACGGAGTATTATAGCTAAACGATGAGATTTTTACAAATTGTAAGTTTTGGGTTCGATGAAGGACTATTAGAGGTACAATTTAAAAATAATTTTACAAGATACAGAGTGTCCCAAATAAGTAAAAAATATCAAAGATGTATTTTTTTAAATGAAACACCTTGTATATTATTACATTTTTAGTTTCTACGATTAAAATAAAGGTAAATTTGATTAAGGTTTATTATATTTAAACCTTACCGTTTTTGAAATATTTTCAAATTTGTGAAATTGCAGTAAAAATTTTAAGGCTTCATTTCTCCAAGGGTATCAAAGTTTTTAATACTAAATATTTACTGAAGTTTATTTACTGATCAGTTATTGTGTTGCAATAATAAAAATAATACTACCTTTTACAGAGTGTCTAAAAATTTATTTTAAATAATTATTAGCTTCAAACGGCAATAACTTGTTTAATTTAAATGGAACACCCTGTATATTTTACGAGAATCAGATGCACAATTTAATTGTCTATCAAATTATATTATACCATTTTTTACCTATCTCTTTAAGTTTCTGTAGAAAATGCATTTTCTTGTAATTTAGAACTTATTTATCAATATACCCATGGACTATTGACATTTTAGATTATTTTTAAAGATGTACCAAATTTTTAAAGAGCACAGATACTAATATTGTCGATATAATTCGTTTATTTCATTAAAAAATAAAAAAAAAACTGTTTAAATATTTGTTAAAGAGGATCAATTAATATGATTCCAGTATTCAAACTACATTAACTGACTGTTTGCGTTGATTAATAATAATTGCTCCAAATACTAAAAAACTTAATTTTGTATGGGCATTAGACAGTGTGATAAAAAGTAACACCTTAAAAATGATATTTCATTTTTTAATAAATTCTTATTTATAACAACAGAGCTTTTAATTTGATAACTTATTATTATATTGATTTCTGATTCAAATCCACATTTATTTAAAATAATTTATTAACGAACACAATTAAGTATGTAATTAATTAGTATATGGACGGAAATAATGGTGTTATATATAATTAATGATATACTCTTTTATAAAGATTTAAATAGTTTTCTTTTTGCATACAAATGGGCTAGTAATATTATCGTTTTGCTAAAAACGATAATATTACTAGTCTGTACATTTGTTGCTTTAAAAACAATCTAAAATGTCAATATTCCATGGATATATTGATAAATGAGGTCTAAATTATAAGAAAATGCATTTTCTACGAAAACTTGAAGGGATAGGTAAAAAATGGTATAACAAATTTGATAGACAATTTAATTGTGCATCTGATTCTCCTAAAATATACAGGGCATTCCATTTAAATTAAAGCAGTGATTGCCGTTTGAAGCTAATAATTATTTAAAATAAATTTTTAGACACTCTGTATAAGGTAGTATTATTTTTATTATTGCCACACAATAACTGATCAATAAATAAACTGCATTAAATATTTAGTATTAAAAACATTGATACCCTTGGAGAAATGAAGCTTTAAAATTTTTACTTCAATTTCACAAAATTGAAAATATTTCAAAAACGGTAAGGTTTAAGTATAATAAACCTTAATCAAATTTACCTTTATTTTAATCGTAGAAACTAAAAATGTAATAATATACAGTGTGTTCCATTTAAAAAAATACAACTTTGATATTTTTTATTTATTTGGGACACTCTGTATCTTGTAAATTATTTTTAAATTGTACCTCTAATAGTCCTTCATCGAACCCAAGACTTACAATTTGTAAAAATCTCATCGTTTAGCTACAATACTCCGTGTCGTATGTGGTGAACAACCCTGTATACAACTTAATTAAAATTTATTAAATGAATGGTTATGTTTGAGTATATTTTAAGTAAAATCAAATATGTTTTTTTTTTAAATTCCAGAAAATTTCGAATTCAGCTCTCACCATTAGGATCTAGGAAACAGTAAGAGATACAGGGTTGTTTAAATTGGAGTCAAAGTTACCTGTGTATGAGCCCAATGGTAATTCGTTTAGTAATCGAACTTACCTTTACCATTTCCGAAAATATAGCGGTAAAACTGAAATTTCCGATTTTTGTTTTATATTTTTTACGAGTTTATTATGACTCTTCGAACAATTTAATACAATCTCATAGAAACTTTTCTAACTTTATCCTTTGGCGACGTCAAAAATCACTTAAGAAGTTTTGTCTTTCTGGAGCCATATCAACTTTGCATTTTTATATATAGGGTGCTACGGTTTTTTGATTTTATGCAAAGTGACACCAGGAAAAAATAAAATTCATTTTCAGAAAAATCCTTTTTTTCCAAAAAAACTCAGCAATCCTTGAAATTTGTAAAACTTTTTGATGGCATCTTGGTGAACATCCCAAAGCGCAACTTTGCCCCAATTTAACCAACTTCGTATCTATTACAGTTTCCGAGATACCAATGCTTGTACCCAGAATATGTAGCACCCTGTATAGTATTCCTTAAAGTTTCCTAGATCTCACTGATTAGATCCGAAGTCGAAACACCCGGTATATTTGTAGAAACATATCCATGACTGAAAAATTCAGTTACATACACATTTTCTGTGCGGAACCCTTATTGCAAAGCACCACACGCAAAATAATACCATGAATACTAAGAGGTACTACTTTGAAAAAATCCCACGTTACGTCGTCAATTACTCAGACGAACGTCTTTTCAGAGCGGCAGTCCATTGTTCGGCGCAGGAAACCCATCAATATGGCTGATCGACGTTTTAAGGGAAATTAAAGAGAGCATGCTGGCCTGTGTGTGCCAGCCGGCCGATCCCTCTGTGTTTAGACGATCCCCCGTACCCCTAGGGGCACCCCCGTTGAAAATTCCCGTCAATAAGGTATAGAATTCGCCAGTTTTGTACCTGTTGGACGAAACACCTCGTAGTGTTAGTTTGAAGATTGTGACTTGCTACGCTAAATGTAAATAGTGAAGGTATATGAATACACGCGAAATACGAATTGCGAATATCGCAAAACAAAAACGTATTTTTATTTACGTAGTTCGTTTAATAGCGAAATTCGTGTATGTCACTTGGATGAAGAATTTTATTTTTGCCTCCATCCAGTTGTTATTTTAGCATATTCATAGGGTTATTTTTATAAATATATTTTTGTGTAATTACAGGGTTGTTCGATCACCACATACGACACAGAGTATTCTAGCTAAACGATTAGATTTTTACGAATTGTCAGTTTTAGGTCCGTTGAAGGACTATTAGAGCTACAATTTAAAAATAATTTTACAAGATACAGAGTGTCCAAATAAGTAAAAATATTACAGTTGTATTTTTTAAATGGAACGCCCTGGATATTATTACATTTTTAGATTCTACGATTGAAATAAAGGTAAATTTAATTAAGGTTTATTACACTTAATCCTTTCCTTTTTTGAAATATTTTCAATTTTATGAAATTGCAGTAAACATTTTAAGGCTTCGTTAAATGAAGATTTATATATTTTTTTTATTTATTTATTTTTTTTTTTTTAATTTATGATTAGAATAATTTTCTCCAAGGGTATCAAAGTTTTTAATACTAAATATTTACAGAAGATTATTTATTGATCAGATATTGTGTTGCAATAATAAAAATAACACTACCTCATACAGAGTGTCTAAAAATTTATATTAAATAATTACTAGCTTTAAACGGCGATAACTTCTTTAATTTAAATAGAACACTCTGTATATTTTACGAGAATCAGATGCACAATTTAATTGTCTATCAAATTGTATTTTACTACTTTTTACCTATCTCTTCAAGTTTTCGTGGAAAATGCATTTTCTTATAATTTAGACCTTATTTATCACTATACCCATGGAATATTGACATTTTTTCAAAGAGTACCAGTTAGTAATATTCTCGATATAGTTTGCTTATTTCATTCAAAAATAAAAAAACTGTTTAAATATTTTTTCTTAAAGAGGACCAATTAATATGATCCCAGTATTCAAACTGCATTAATTGACTGTTTACGTTGATTAATAATAATACTAAACACTGAATTTTGTATGTGTATTGGACAGTGTGGTAAAAAGTAACACAAATTGTATTTTTTGACGAATGTTTATTTATAACAACGGAGACGTTCATTTTCATAACTTATTATTATATTGATTTCGATCTCTTTCGATCGATAATTGATCGATTAGAATAATTTATTAATTCAAATAATTAAGTATGTAATTAACTAATTTTTGGGCGGAAATAATGGTGTTATATTTAATAATTATTGTTATACTCTTTTAGAAAGATTTAAATAGTTTTCTTTCTGTAATGAAATGGGCTTGCAATACTATTATTTTTATCACCTGTACATTTTGTACATATGTTGCTTTAAAAAAATCTAAAATGTCAATATTCCATGGGTATAGTGATAAATGATGTCTAAATTATAAGAAAATTCATTTTCTACGAAAACTTGAAGAGATAGGTAAAAATGGCATAATACAATTAGATAGATAATTAAATGGTGCATCTGATACACCTGAAATATACAGGGTGTTTCATTTAAATTAGACAAGTTATTGCCGGTTAAAGCTAGTAATTATTTAATATAATTTTTTAGACACTGTGTATAAGGTAGCATAATTTTTATTATTGCAACACAATATCTAATCAATAAATAATCTTCAGTAAATATTTAGAATTAAAAATTTTGATACCCTTGGAGAAATGAAGCATCAAATTTTTTACTGCAGTTTCACAAAATTGAAAATATTTCAAAAACGGTACGGTTTAAGCATGAATAAACCTTAATGAAATTTACATTTATTTCAATCGTAGAATAACGGTAGAATGTAAAAGTAGAATAATATAGAGGGTATTCCATTAAAAAAAATACAACTATATTTTAGTTGTTGTAGTAAAACACATAGAACAATTATTAGAATATGTAAAATATTTAAAAAGTGGAAACAGCAAGCAGCTTATCACAATTTAGTACAATAAATGAAAATTATAACGATGAAAAAATTAGAAACTTCATCATAGCATGTATATACAGAATTCCGATTCTTAATAGTTTTGAAAATTTTCCAACAATATCACCAGCAGGCAGTTATAAAACATTGAACTTCTTACTGCAATAAAAAGAGATGACATATTATAACCTAAAACTCAAAATTCTCAGCGAATATTCGCAAAAATTTAATCACCTTCAATATACTTACTCCCAAATTTTAAATTATGTGAATTCGCTAGATATTAAAACAACTTTCTGTCAATTTTGCCGCATCTGTATTTTTTTGATAATACAACTTTGATATTTTTTACTTATTTGGGACACTCTGTATCTTGTAAAATTATTTTTAAATTGTACCTCTAATAGTCCTTCATCGAACCCAAGACTTACAATTTGTAAAAATCTCATCGTTTAGCTACAATACTCCGTGTCGTATGTGGTGAACAACCCTGTATAATATATGATCTCTAGGTAAATTTCTGACAAACAAACGAATAACATCAGTTATTATTCATGAGAATCAAAGTTTTCGTTAAAGTCTCTAAAATAAATACTCTTAATTAATGTTGTAGCTTACATGTAATGCATCATGTATCATGTCATGTAAATCATCAAATAAAAATAGTGTTTAGATAATCTAAAGCATTTAAAGAGTGAATGTAATGCTATTCGCTGTACGAATATTCCTGGAAAGGATAAACGAACTGGATGTTCCAGACATATTTTCGACCTGTTGAACGAAAAAGGTCTTGCTGATAAATCGATTCCCCGAAACGTTTTTATAGATTAAACTTTGGAAAAACCACTACCTCACATTTTTTTTTCATCTCCTTACGATTTTGGCATTGATACGTTTTGTGAATGTTTTTAATATCTTTAAGTGGTTTTATTCTACATATATAGAATAAATAAGATAAATATAAATATACCGATCTGGTCATCGAAACTGCGTGGTAAGACAGTGATATTGACAGCTTAATGGAAAATCAAATGATATTAAAATCAGAAAAGTTGGGTTGATACATTGTTCTATGCGGTATCGCCGGATTTTGCTTCAAAATTTCAGTACAGCACAAGTGGAAGGCATTTACGTAATTAAATCGTGAAGTTGAACGCATGATGTACACTGTACACCCTACCCTATAGAATTCTAAGTACTGGATTTAAATTTTAATTTTACGTTTATGCAGCGTGACCGTGTCGACAAACTAAAGTCTGCTAGGCAAACCAAATTGTACATATTTGCATCAGCAGTGTTGCTACTCGCGTGCAATTTAAACAAAAAAAATAACCCAGAGATTAACCAACGAAAAATAAAAACACGCCTACACAAGGCTTATTTTCATTGCTATTGCTATTACTACCCTACAGCGTGTTTTTGATTGCTTATACATATACATTTCACTACACTTCGACAGCTAATGTGTCTACAACAACGAAGCCGGCATATCCTCTTCCACGTCTCAGCAATATTCATAGTTTCTCGGCTTATTTCATACGTTTGACAATTTTTTGGCTTATTTCATACATTTGGCCGATTCTTAACATAACTAATACTAAAATATATTCACGAAACAAAAGTAAAACTTAATATAGTCAATAAAACCACTTTAGGAGTACGATACCTCTAATTGTAATAAAATTTAACCATTTTTTGCCGTTATTTTAATGAGGTAGATATCAAGTCATAATCTTCAAATTAATTAACTAAAAACAGTTTTTTAGGGCTGAACGCACACAGAAATAGCAAAGCAGTTTTGGTTAAAAAAACTGTTTTTATGTGATACCTCAATGCAAGTTAAATGAACTAACGCACACTGATCAGTCGCAAGATGAGACTTATAGACGCGTGTTTCGGCTCATTTAGTCACAGTCAGGCTGATCGATGTCTATAGGGTTGCCAATGCCATCGGGATCGGGATCCTGTTTTGAAATTCGTTATTAGTTCGTGTCATTTTAGATTGGGCATTTAAATTTTTCGAGATTTGTAGGATCCCGAGATTAAATATCGGGATTTCGAGGATAAACATTCCACACATTTAGTCGCGAAAATTTTGTTTCTCTTCGAAACAGTGATTTTGTAAAAGATAAAAACGTTGTTGACTCAAACAGTTTTACTCCTTCTGTATGCGTATCCTAAGACTCGTTCAGAACCTCGAAATTAGTAAAATAAGTTAGTGGTTTCAATTATACTTTATATATAAATATATATACTTTATATACTAAAGCAGGTCTGTGGCCGAAAGAAACATATATTATATTTCAGAAATCTGCCTAAAGCTTAGCCTGATTCCTTCGTGTTAAGCTACACCCAAATTTCCAAACATACATGCTTTCAGGGCCGTTCCTGGCGAGCGTGCAGTGCGTACACGCACGTAGGCGCAACATTTTGGGGGCGCAAAATCGAAGTGTTAATCAGTACTTTGTAACAAAAAACCGATACGCTTTCTTGTTAATAAACAAATACTTAAACATACATCATAGGATAAAGTTTGCTTAGCGTCTTTTTTGCGTTGGCCGCACCGAATAAACAAGTCTAGGGCAATCTGTCGGCAACACATTGATCTCATCTATTTATTTTTCATTTTATTGATTTTATGGAAAGCACTGTTCATTAAAATGTTGTATCCTATGTTATAGGGCTTGTTTCTCTCTACAATTTCCTGTCTCACAATATACCGTTTGTGTCGGGGAAGGGATCATAGTTTCATAGTTGTCGATTTTCGACAGAAATCAGTGCATGTATATTATTTCATATAAAATGGGTCAGTTTTTTTTCTTTAGGGTACTATTTTTGTTACTAAATATTTTTGTGGTTTTGTTTGTTTTCTTTATTTAATAAATGTTTTTATACTTTAATTAGAATAGTTTTTTTACATTTCCAATTACATATTGCTCGTTTGTCGCAGAATATAAATTCTTTTAATTTTTGAGATTAAGATTAAAATATATAATTGATTTAAATATAAAAAGGGCGCACCAAAGAATGCTGCACTTAGGCGCCAGATACCCCAGGAACGGGCCTGCGGGCTTTGATTAAGGCTTGATTAAGCTTCAGTATTTGCCATAAAATAGCAATAGATTATATATTACTGTTATCACAAAACTTCAATCTATTTCCGTATTCTAACGGAATTTTAAATTATATCTTTGTTTTCGAGAAAATTTTGTTCAAACATAAGGAATATTTTGATGATGTTTGACCATTAAAATCTGAAAAATAACATCACAAAAACTTTTTTACTAATTGAAATCCACTAACTTTGACGTTCGGAAATCTTACATTGAAAATAGGAATCTAATTAAAATTTATTCCACTAATTTTGCCGTTCTGTTTGAGGCTTTAGCAAACTAAATCTAATAAAAAAGCATTAATATTTTCGTTCCTTCAAGGGTGCTATTCCCAAACCTGGAAGGTTGATCCGAATCTACCCACCCTCCAGTGTCCCTACTGCCCCTACCGTTCCTACCAACCCCCCTCCCTTAGCCGGCGTAGACCCCAAGCTTCACGGCTGCGTAGAACGTCTGGTTCAGGTCAATGTTAAGGCCTCTGGTTCAAAAACTAAGACGCAGGTTGATAAGAAAGATGCCGAGACCAATACAAGAACTGAGCGAAAAAGGCTGGATAAGGTGGTGCAGAGGAGTTTCGAGGCGAGACGAGAAACTAAGACTGTGGACGAAGAATTGCGACAGGAAGACACATACAAGATTGAGGTTAAGGAGATCGTGTGCTTGGAAAGAAAAGTCGTCGGAGGTTTTGAGACTGATAAGGTATTTTGGATGGTCTAGTTGTTCTAGTCGGCGTTCTTGTTCTGCATGATCTATTTTATGATTTGTACTATTTCATTTTATTACAGACTAAAGTTGATTTATGTTACAAGTATTTTTTATATTTGCACGTTTCTCCCTTTAGTTTTAAAATTCCCGTTAAATTTATTATATTATACAGGGTGAGTTTCCTACGATGTTCTCTATGGGTATCTCGGAAACTACTGGAGATAGAGAGTCGGTTAAATGGGGAAAGAATTGCAGTTTTGTGGGGTCATAAATATGCGCCTTTCAGATCGTGTAGGACCATTAGACCTACAATTTAAAAATATTTTTACAAGATACAGAGTGTCCCAAATAAATAAAAAATATCAAAGTTGTATTTTTTAAATGGAACGCCCTGTATATTATTACATTTTCAGTTTCTAAGATAAAAATGAAGGTAAATTTGATTAATTTGATTTTAATTTTTTTTCTTTAGGTGTATTTAAGTTTTTGAAACCAAATATTGTACTGAAGTATTTCTATTTGCTAAATTTTGTGTTGCAATAATAAAAATTATACTACCTTATACAGAGTATTTAAAAATTTATTTTAAATAATAAGATGCACAATTTAATTGTCTATCAAATTGTATTATACCATTTTTTACATATCTCTCTATACTCTTCAACTTTTTGTAGAAAATATATTTTCTTATAATTTAGACCTCATTTATCAATATATAGCCATGTAATATTGAAATTTTAAATTATTATTTAATGATGTAACAAATTTTTAAAGAGTACACATACTAATATTGCCGATATAGTTCGTTTATTTCATTAAAAAATAAAAAATAAACTGTTTAAGTATTTGTTAAAGAGTACCAATTAATATGATTCTAGTATTCAAACTAAATTAATTGGCTGCGTTGATTAATAATAATTGCTCCAAATACTAAAAAACTGAAATTTGAGTGTATTAGGCAGTGTACAAAAAAAGTACCACTTTATAAATTTTATTTAATATTTTGTGCAATGCTTATTTACAACAACAGAGACGTTAATTTTCATAACTTATTATTATATTAATTTCTGAGTCAATCCACATTTATTTAGAATAACTTATTAATTAAAACAATTAAGTATGTAGTTGTGTTTTGGGCGGAAATAATGGTGGTATCTATGGTATAAGTAGTGGATAAAGTATAATAAATTGAATATTTCTAATAGCCAAAAACCCGAATTAATTTGGAACTAATCGGTGTACAATAAAATTATATGAAATTTTTTAATAATTCCATTATTACGAATAAAAATTATACCGTGTATCACGTACTATTACTATATTCATTAGTTTTAAAGTTATAACAAAAATAACTAGTCCGGCAAAAGATAATTTTATACACTTATAAGTTTTGATGATAATGTAAGTTTAACGTAATTATTATCAGAACAGCTGTGCAGAAAAGTTGCAAGAAAGTAACTGAAAATATTATGTAAATATAAAATTTATAATGCAAAGATAAATCTAAACTTTTGGTTTTGTATGATTTGTATATATTTGATAGTTTATACTTTGTTCAATTTAATGATCTCATTACACAAATGATTTGTAGTACTTTTGTTTTAATTCTATAGGTATATGTAATTTGTAATGTTTTTAACGCTATTGATCCGGCAATATTTTTTAATTAATAATTTAAAAAAATGTATTGAAAAGTAGTCAACAAAATTTTATTATTTTTATACAGTGCTATTGACCAGAAATGCATGATGTTTAATTCTGTGTAGGGTGTGTTCCATGTTGTGTAAGCTTTGTAAATAATAGATCCATTTGTCCTATTTTAATTTTTGATGTTTTATAAACAAACACGCATGAAATACCAATTTACTTCAATTATTATTGACAAAAAGCTTCTTTACAGGGAACATGCTAACATGGCGAAACACGCGTCCAGTGTAAAAGTAAAAGTGTTTTGGTGTATTGTGGTGATTTAGTGTTTTATTTTGCTGTGTAACACCAAAGGTTCCAACCCTCAACTGTAATCTTTTTATTGTCTTTATTTAATTTAACTTATACAACGTTTCGACCAGATGTATTATTGACCAGTTCTAAGTCTAAACTAATCTAAATCCTAAAACTACTAAGCAGAGAATAGGTACATTAAAGAAATGCTATCTTCATGTTAACAAATGGAAACAGACGCCACCTGGTGTAGCCTGGCAGTACTAGCTAAATGGAGGGGAACTGGAGGGGCGCGGCTTAAAAGAGGGGAAATTTTTAAAAAAATATTTTTATAAGTATCACTGATTTACTGTTTAAAGTTAATAAACATATTTTTTATTACTTTAATATAATTTAAAGTATTAAAAAATATGTCTATTAACTTTACACAGCAAATCAATGATATTATTAAAGACTTACTATTTTCAGAGAAAATTCATAGTAAATAAATTACACATTTAGTAAACAATATCATTTATTTTTTAGAGCTGCGATTTATATTACAATAATATTGAAATATATATATTTTTTAACAATGAAAAAGAATATCTCGGAACCTGAAAAAGAAAGATGATCAATTAATGACTTAAATTAGTTCAAAATACATTTTGCAAATAACTAGTGAATTGGAAAGATAAACATATACTATTAAAAATACATTTTAGTAGCATGTTATCATCTATTTACTGATAATACATAAGAATATAATAGGTAAATAACACGCATAAGGCACTATATCATAATAACACACTAATATCACAAAAAATATGTGCTAATTTAAATTCCTTTAATGATCTAATGAAACACTATCTAGCCTCAATGCATGCTATTCCAAAGGCAAAAAAACTATTATACCAAATAAATATAAGCTGAATAAAACATAAACCAAGACAACGTGCATAAACAACCAAAAAATGCATCAAAAAATACTTTTATCAGATCATACCCTTGGATATATTATGTATTTTATATATCGCACATCCCGTTCAAAAGTTTACTAACTCAAAATAGAGAACATTGTCACAAGAGAAGTAAAAGAAAATTTAAGTTAAGGCAATATGCTCCTTTTTGCATATTAATGGCCAAATAATATAATGATTCTGAGGTATAAATCAGATTAAAAGGACATTGGTTTTGTAATAATTGTGTTTTGTAAACATTTTTTGAAGACAATACAGTTTTGAACGGGCTGTGCGATATAAACAAGGATCTTACAATTATTTGAGGTTAGAAAGTATTTAAATAACATAAAACATAATCAAAATCATTTTTCATCATAAATTATAGAGGTACTTACGTGTTTTGATATTGTCATCACGAAATAATACGTTTAGTTAAACATGTACGCTGCCAGGCAAGTTCTATCGGCGGGTCTTTGCAAAAGTTGAAATCTAAAAATACAAAAATACGTTTATATCTTAGTTGTATTTACGAATAAAGTATTTGTGCACTCACTGCAGCAAAGACTTCCTTGATACAAGGTTGAGCTTGTTCAGGTAACACTTGACAGCCAGGTGAGCTTGGGTATTTCCACAAAATGACGAGCACAGCGCAGAGTATATACATACGACTTGTCGTAAAGTAGCGGTAAGATATTAAGTCCCGCATCGCGAGATAGCGGCCTGTGTGCAATGGTAGTACTTTCGTACCACCGAGGCACAACTATCGATAGTAAATAAAGGCTTTTTTCGGCTAGTCCAAAATATATAATGGAAAATAAATTTCTTGCAGTTTTCAGGTATATAATAAAGCATGAGAGCAGGTTGGTCCACCTTATGACGAACACAGCGTGGAATTAATTTCTATATTAGCAGTTCAAGACAAGAAACTCTTATATGGTTTTATTATATACCTGAAAACTGCAAGAAATTTATTTTCCATTATTTATTATTTTATAACATCTAGGTGGCTGTGATATGTCTGACGTTACTTCAATATAGCTACTAATTAGTCCAACTTTAACAACTAGTTACCATTTTGTGTCAAAAAAAATTCTCAGAAATTTGACGAAAATGCGAACTTATCTACGCATTCGCACAATCCATAATAAGACATACGTTCGTATGTAGTTTTTTTTTCTTAAAATAATTACAAGAATCACGCCTTTAAATATTAGTATGCCATTAAGGAATACCCTGTATAACAAAATGTAATCTAAAATATGTTCTTAGACTAGCGTCTCATACATAAAATGTGTCACTGTGAGACAAAGTATAAAATTTATCTTTGCAGAGCATACTGGAGCGTGATTACTAGACTCGAACAGAAAATACGTTCTGTTTTGTTTAAATTAACTTTTCGGGTCGGAGAAATGGTGTGTTAAATTAAATTCTAGTCTTGCAAACATTTTCCTTCTCTGAAACATCCGTTACGATTGGTAATTACGTATAGTTGTGCGAAGAATATGAAATATTATTATTAATCTTGTTTTTAAAGGTAACTTCCTATAAAAATACTTATGTTATTTTGCAGAATTTCAGAGAGACGTGGAACTAACAAAGAATTGCAGTAATGTCTCTTTTTGATCAAAGGAAAAATAATTTTAATTTTATATTTCTTATGTTCAATTTATACCAAAAACAGTTCGTCATATAGACTTGAAATTTATACACAAAATTAAAACCTTTTTTTAAACCTATCTATTACTTTAGAAAGTAACCCTCAATTGGTATACAGGGTGTCCCAGGCTAAGCGTGCATTAGAAGTTTCTAGAGAACCACAATATCTAGCTCGGAGATTTTTTACACATTACTGTTTCACAACATTATCTATCGATTAAAAGTATTTTCGATATGGCGACACATCCTGAAAAACCGGAAGTTGACCGCAACTTTCTTACTTTAAATGGGTACCCCCATTTTTTATTACATACTTAAATTCTCTGTAAAATTTTATGAATTTTGATATCACACGAATTTTCGCTCGAGTTATCCCATCACTAGTTTTTTTGCACCCTGTACAATTGATGTTTTTCTACGTAACATTGCATTTTCCAAATTAAATAAATTTCCATGCCCATCAAGACATTCTCCAAATTCTTGTTCTATTGCCATTCTCCATCTTTCTTCCTCCTTTCGTCCTTAAGCTCTTTTCTGAGATGATATTAAACGTCCCCTATAAAACATCACTGTGAGACGGCGAAGTGCGAAATTTATCTTTGTAAAACATACTGGAACGCCAGATAGTTCGAAAATGAATCCCTGTTTTGTTTAAATTAACTTTTCGGCGCGGAGAAACGCCGGGTTATATTAAATTTTGTCACTAGAACCTTTTCACGTTAAGTTTCCGTGGAAAGTATAGTATCATAATCCCAATAAAAATTCCTGTTTCACTTACATTTATAAAAGTAAAAACATATTAGTAAGTAGGTATAGTGTTTTGTTTTTCGTCTATGTAAGCGTTTCTTTTAATAGTTAATAAACAGTTTATCTTAATAGTTGAAAATGTACAAACAAATTTTCAATTTTTTTTTTCAAATTTCGCTATGGCTGATAGATAAAGAAAAAAAGTATTTCGTTAAAAATTGTTTCTAAATTATCTTTAATTTCTTATGTATAAGATAAAAGTGATTGACCGACATTTACTGGAATATGTTGGTTTATCTCTTATAAAATTATAATCTGTTTAGGTTATGTTAAGTTGCTAAGGGTGTGGGATCCTGCTTGGTCCCTCACTCGAAGGCCTTGGGCCCATTGCTATACCCCTGTTGCATTGCCAGCTCTTTGCAAAGTTTCCGATCTCGCTGATGTTGGCATCTACTGCTTCCTCTAGTCCATCCAAAAGCCTTGTCCTAAAGTTTTAAAGCGTCGGTATTCCAATGCCGGACATTGACACAGCAGATACTCTATGGTTTCTTCTTCCTTTCCGCATTCTTTGAAGAAATCGTCATTGGAAATCTTCCATCTCACGAAGGTTACCCCGTGAGACAGTAGACATAGACATAGATAGTAGTGATGATACCTACAATTATGCGTACTAAGTTCTTTTTGTGCCCTAGTAATTGTTTTGTCTTTTTGCTATCTATCACTGGTCACAGCAATGACTAAAGAATACAATTACATATAACACCCGAGACCAAATTGTTACCATGACTCCAAACAGTGCCGTGGCCATATATTTTTCTTAACTTAGCTGCTTGAAAGGATATTTATATCTTGATAAGTGTTTTGAACACGCTTATGGTGTAAGCGGTGGTATCATACTAATTAATTACGAAAAAAACTTATTAAAATGTTAACAGAAGGTACAAAACTAGTATCATATCAAGTATAATAGTATCATATCAACATATCAAGTACATATAGTATCAGAAAAATAATTACCAAATTCAATAAGAAAACGCCTGACTCTTTCTTATCGTTGCCGCTTTTACACTTGAAAGCTGAACACATCACATCACTTCATTCACATCACTTCACGTTTGGTTGCATATTTGAGTAAAGTTAGTTAATTTTGACTAATAATAACAATTGTAACTGATTATTAAACTACTTATTAAAAATAAGTAATAAATATGTTTGTTTTGTTACAGTAACTATGATGTTATAGCGTAATTGTATTAAAAATTAGGGTAAAAATAGAAAAAAATGGAATAAATCGCAAACTATTAAAAATAGGTATATGACATACTTAATAAAAGTTGAAGAGATTTTCAAAATCTATCAGAAAAAATGAAAATTTATAGGGTGTACCATTTAAAAAATTTCAGATTTTTTAATTTTAAGTAGTTGAAATTCATAAATATATTTTGAACACCCTGTAGCATTTAACTAAAATATCTTAACATATATCTTCTCTATAGAACTCTCATACCAAATTTTGGTATTCCAACTTCAGAAACACTACTGACAATTTTTTACCACATTGCAATTTAACATTTGTATAAACCAATTTAAATATTACAAAAACTCTTAATTTTAGGTATATAACATTATATATAAAAAAGTTATAGAATTTTACGCAGAATCTAAAAATAAAATAAAAAAATAGGGTGTTGCATTTAAAAAAACATATGTTATATCCGCCACACATTTTTGAAGGACCCTGTATACTCTATAATAATTTTAAAATGTGTATCTTAACCTTCCCTATAACTTTTGTATTTAACATTTTTTTGTAAACCTCGAAACAAATGAGATAATGGACTTTACTCTATCGTTGACTCACCCTGTACAACTCATTAATCAATGATTTAATACATTAATATAATGAATATGTGTTTATTAAAGTTTCAGCACTAAAATGAAGAACGCGTTCATTGGGACAATGATAGATATTCTGTGATATTATGAACAATATTTTTTTCAGTGTAATTATTGTTACATTAGGTTATTATTAGAACCTGTGAAAGATGCTTTTACAGTCTGTTTTATTAAAGCAAGAGTTACGTTACGAGTTTAGTAATAAAACAGAAACACTACATCTCTCTCTTGCTAAAACACGCGCCACGTACTTTGCTGCAGGCTCTTGCGCTTGATACTTCTAAATGTTATCATAAAGTACGTCTTTGTACGGCGGTGCTATGCAAAGGGAAATGAATAGCAAATACATACATGCAATTTATGTCTAGGCCTACTTTAGAACTGTAGATTAATTTGATATATAAAGTTATCGACGACTTCATTTAAGTTTCAAACAACTTGCAACTCCGATCTTCTTTGTTCACAGCGTGAGTTATTTATGACTATAATAGAAATGGCATGTTCTTTTTTTAAAGATGCACACATATATCATAGAGCTAATTTATTATTATAATTAAATAAAATATATAATAGTATAGTTGGTTTAAAAATAGTGAACGAATATTTATTTTTGGGAAACGTTCAGTATGTATACCGGGTGCGTCTCAAAAGTGGCTCAAACCTATAACTTTTTTATTTTTTTAGATAAAAAAAAAACGAGATTTGGTATGTTAGTATATGACATAAATTAGGATTGATTGACGTATTCAATTGTTTTTGGTCACTTCCTGTTTTACCGAAAACGACTACCACTTTTGATTCTTAAATGGCACCCTCGGTATATTTTTACTTTATTCTATAGAAAATGACACTCTGAGTAGAATGACATATCATATGTCAACTTTTGACATTTTCGCGTATAGTTTATTTGAAATTGTAACATGCGATTCATAAAATTTGACTCGAAATATCAACTGTGTGGTACCAAATTATTCGTAAAAAAATGCTTTTTCCAAATATGTTAAAATCACCACAATACACCAAAACACTTTTACTTTTACACTGGACGCGCGTTTCGCTAACCATGTTAGCATCATCAGCAGATGATTATAAACTGAATAAACAGTTTATAATCTTTTTTTTTGCTGTTTAACACCAAAGGTTCCAACCCTTAACTGTAATCTAATGAGCCACCCTTGTTCCATTTGAAAAAATTGATGATTAAAAAAACGATTTGTGCATCTTTTAACCCACCAGGAGAAGACACGAAAAACATTAAATGATCAAATCTGTTTTTCCAAGGTTTCTTGAGCACCCTAGGTTGAAATTTAAAATACGATTTTTTTTGCAAGCGAAAATGTCAAAAGTTGACATATGGTACATCATTCTATTCAGAATGTAATTTTCTATCGATTAAAGTAAAAATATACCGAGGGTGCCATTTAAAAATCAAAAGTTGTAGTCATTTCCGGTGAAACAGGAAGTGACCAAAAACAATTGAATACGTCAATCAATCCTAATTTATGTCATATACTAACATACCAAATCTCGTTTTTTATCTCAAAAAATAAAAAAGTTATAGGGGTGAGCCACTTTTGAGACGCAACTGGTATAGTGTCCAGTGTAATTATCAACACTATACACGATGAAATTTATAAATTAAAAAGGCAAACAAGTAGCTAAATCTATATAATAGAGTAATTATACGATATGTGCCCGTATTGATGTTACGGATAATACGCGAAATTAACAGGTTAAAACGCGAATTATCTAAAATCGATGGATAAAACCCTAATCTGTCTTAGTTTCGCGTATTATCCACCGCAAACAGGTTAAAACGCGAATTACCCAAGAGCAACCGTATAAAATGATTCATGTGTAAGTATAATATACTTTGTCAACATGGATAGTAATATAGAAAGTTTAAACAAGTTAAAGATACATTTTAATGAAGAAGTTTTCAAAACGTTATGATGTGTCTAACATCGGCGGCAAAAGATACAGTCTCCAAAACTCCTCAACAATATCATCGTTTAAAACGTTATGATGTGTGTAACATAGGCGGCGTTAAAAAATTAATTCCTCCGATTAATATATACAGGGTGTCCCAGAAATAAGTGCAAATATTTTAAGGGGTGGTAGATCTCGATAAAAGAAACATATTTTCTCTTTATCGTTTTTCAAATAAGTCCAAAATAACGGAGTTATTTTACTTTGAAAATTTCCTAAAAAAATGATTTTTTGCTAAAATTTTGAAAACCACTGGATCTTTTTTGGATTTTTTTTCTTGTATATTTAATCTAATACCTATGTTGCCATATTATCAAGAAATTATGTTTTTTAACTAAAAACTAAAAAAAATCAAAAAAATTTCGAATTTTCAAATTTTTTTTTCGCGAAAATACCTTCATAGGCGTGTTTCTGGGGTTAAATTATACTACCAGTTAAAATATTTGCACTTATTTCTGGGACACCCTGTAATTAGTCGGTTTAGAACCCAATTGTACGATACACAATTTCCAGCCTGTTCTATTCGTACAATCCTCTGTTGACAGGTTTCTTTCACTCATCGCTTTGTGTACGCTTTTTTGCCATTCCAGTTTCGGTCTTCCCTGTTTTCTTCTGCCCTTTGGTTGCCAATTGATTATTTTCTTGGGCCATCTAGTATCCTTCATTCGCTCGACATGTCCGTACCAGATCAGCTGCTTTTTCTCTATATCCTGTGTTATCGTACCTTCTATACCCATTTGTTGGTTTATGGTATTATTTCTTATTCGTTGTTGTCTTGAAATTCCTATTGATCTTCGAATGGCATCCATTTCTACGGCCTCTATCCTCTTCTTGTATCTCTCAGTTATTCTCCATGTTTCTGCTCCATACAGGAGGTTGCTCTTTATCATGGTTTCATATATATTGAATTTTCTTTGCTTTGTTAATGATTTGCTCAATAAGATTCCATTTAGACATCAGATTATTTTTTTTTCCATTCCTCCGATTCCTCCGATTAAACCAAATGAGAAAGACTAAATATTATGTGACAATTCAGACTTTATTAATATTATTCTTGAAACTCATTTAGCTATTGGACATGGAGATAGCAATAGAATGGTGGAGGAGCTAAAAATATAAAAATATTACGCAAGAAAGTGTGTTCATCTATCTTAGATGACGCACGCATCATGTCTAACGAAACAAAAATGCACGAAAAAGGGACTGGTGGTAAAACCCGGAAATTATCAGTCGATGTCAAGTAGATTTAATGTCCCGTATGTATATATTATAAATGGCAAATGGCCCGTATAAATTCATATTAGTCTATCAGGACTACTTAACTAAGTTTGCACAATTTAGACTAAAATAGAAAACCATGTGGCCTCAACCATACTGGATATATTTTGTATATTCGGTGCACCACTGGTCCTTCACGTTTATAGAGTAATGTTATTTGTATTTTTTTGTAAATAAAAGTTTATGTAATAAAATTCCCTATCATTTCTTGCACACGCCTATGAATGTGATAACCAAAAAATTGTGCAAACGCATGCAAACTAGTATTTCTAAATGATCTTACTATCAATATGATTCATTTTTTTCTCTTTCTCTTTTCAGTTACCAGACGGAGTGCAGTTGACGCTGACGGAACTGCGCGAGATGGCTTGCAGGCAGCAGGCCCAGATCGACTCGCAACACCAACTCTTGGCGGCCAAAGAACAACGGCTGCGCTATCTGAAGGAGCAAGATGCGCGCGCTCAACGGGTCCAAGCGGAGAGCGAGCGTCTGCGCAGGCTGCGCGACAGGGTGGAGGCGCAGGAACTGAAGCTGCGCAAACTAAGGGCGCTGAGGGGCCAGGTGGACCATCAGAAGCAGAACAACATCAGTCTGAGTAAGTTACGTTTAAGATTTAAAAATACACCACTCAAAACAGTTATCGCATATTTGAAAAAAAGATAAAAATAATAATTATTACCTACATATTTCTAAATGAAGCATGCATTTTTATGCCTGTCTCTTATGAGTTTTTTTAGAATAACATGTAATTTTTAGTCGGCCGACTGTTTAATTGTAAAAGTGGAAACAATACATTTTTGTGGAGCCGATCTGCCCAATATTTGATTGCATTGCGTAGCCCTAGGCTATACGCTGACAGGCAATTTTTAATTGGCCGATTATTTACTTGCATATTTGTAACCCATATATATCTATGGAGCCGCGCTCACATGCAATCAAATAGTCGGCCGATCGGCTCCATAAGTATGCATTGTTTTCACTTTTGCAACTAAATAGTCGGCCGACTAAAAATTACAGGTCAACGCGTAGGCTTATTGTTTCGAATCTGTAAGTTAGGGAATTCAAAGTAACGATGGAAATTCGTGTCGTGCCGTGAAACCACTTTGCGAACTCCAGTTATAAGCTCAGTAGTTTTAGGATTTAGTGCTTGATATAATTGTCATAATCTAAATAATGAAAACTATTCTTCGTCAGTGAGATCTCTCCTGAATTACGAATTCTTTGCGGAAAACAATAGAAGATTAATATTTCAGTTCACGGTCTTTCGGTGAACTAAACTCTTGGCGATCTGTCTGTCGCCTCTGGCTTTTGCAGATTATATTATGACACGCTTCTAATATTAATTAGAGTTGGCGTACATTCAGAACTGCGCAATACGTTCATACAATAAAACAAAAGACAAAACAGTTGATGTACGGAATGGCCATCTAGAGATAGTTAAAACTTTCTATTGTACAAATGATAGAAATATAGTTAGAATTAAAATCTAAACCATATCCGTTCACTCTCATATACTTCAATGATATTTATTTAAACGGTACCTTTGATTTTATTTCGGCTAAAGCAAACATTTCGTAAAAAAATATACGTTCAATCTTCCTGGATTAATAGTGAATGGAGAGCACAAAATTAAATTTATTTGAAACGGAAATAGCCAATAGAATTTACTTAATATTCTATTAAAAATATACCTACTTTATAGCTACCTCTAATTTGTTTGAATGAGAAATGTTATTATTGCTTCTTTTTGAATCTTTTTAGTTCATTTGAGAAGGAACTAAATAAATTTTGTTAAAAGAAGACATTATATAGAATATTTTTTTATTCTGCAATGTTTTGATTTCCTGAACAATAAACAACTTCTAAAAACAAATATTTTTAAAGACTAGGTTACTTTTTAAACAGTGAGTGGCCAAAGAATCTCTAGAATATTTGAGAAATTTACCATGGCAGAGACAGGCAAAAAACTGCGTTCATAGTAGAACATTCGCCAAAATTCGCGCCAGGTCGTGCCGACATAGAACGGGGACAAACATAATAGGCCTTACGATCGCAGTGCTTCTGGAATTCCTTAATACTTACTTAGAAATTAATATACAATACCTTTCTTGTATTGTTTTATTAAATTTCCACTCGCTATAAGTTACCAGAGTATAATAACAGACTTAAATAAACTTACTTGAATGTGTTTGAAGATTTAATCAAGAAGAGTTGTTTTCGCCTATTTGAAACTTTGCCAGTTAGAACAATAGTTAACTTATATATACAATTCTTGGCTTGTGGTGGAATTTTAGAAGTGTTTCACACGATATTTGAACCTTATTTTGATGCTCTGTAAAGGCATTAATATTGTTAGGAAAGTCTATAAATATACCTAAACAAGAACCGTATGAGGTCTGCATAGTTTATGAATATATTTTTTTATTCCACATTTTTTTAATAAAAAAAAATATATATGTGAAGACCGGTTTTATAATGCTATTGTTAGTTAATTGTTGAATGCAGAAAGAGCAGGAGGGGGGTTAATCACCGCCACCTTACAGATCGATTGTGTCCCCCTTCCTTGAGTTGCAGTTCACAATACATCATACAGTCCCAGTGCTTTGACAAAAGCCAGTATCTGGGACGGTTTTATAGAAGGTACTCAAGTAGCAAAAAGAAATTCTAAAAGGATTAAATTATTTTATAACAGTCAATAGCGTTGTCTTAAGGACTGCTTGATTTTATTAAGCGTTTGGTTTCCACCATTCTGTTTTTTAATAAAATTTGTCATATTAAACTATTTTCTAGTGGTTTTTACAACGTATCCTATAACGCATTAAACGATAATTTCTTTTAGTATGATATAACACTTAATAAGACAATGCTATATGATAACAAACATATTATTTTATTAGACTCTTATACCCACCATGTAAGAGTTTGGTTTGGCTATAATATTCATATAACTAGTAGTCACAAGATCATATAATAGTTACTTAAACTTGTCTTATTAAAGTTGTATTACGTTGTATGATAGAATGTTTTATTGCGTTAAACTACGGTGCTGTATACACCAGTTATATAGCCCTATATGATAAAATTGTGCTTAACGAAATAAATTCGCTGTAATATCTGCATTATAAAACTGGTAATGTATATAATAAAACTGGTAATGTATATAATTTTAAATTAAATGGTATACTTAGTTATTTATTTTGTTATTGTTGTTGTTGCAAAAGTAATATCTACGTACGAGTATAATCAGTCACAGCTATTATGAATTCTGGACAAAGTTGGAAAAAAATTAACAAACGCAGTGGTAGTTATAAAGAGCACGTAAGAAAAAACTCCTCGAAATTACGGCAAATAATCCCCAGAATTCCCTGGGTTCCCAAAAGCTAAAATCTCTCAGGTTATCTGGCTTCTTCAAAGCATTGTTGTCACGTTGATGTAAAAGTTTTACTGTAGTAATGTTTGTATTGTTTTATTGTTGTTTTTCCAAGTCCTTAGGTTGCCGCTCACTCGTCGGGCACGCATGAAATGCATTGCGTGCATGAATCCATGAAAATCTGATCATGTTTGTTTGTTTAAATACTAATCAAATGAGATTTGGCAACATCTATTTGTCACAAATCTCAATATGTCCAAAATAGTTCTACAGTGCCTGGAAATTCTGTGTAATGATAGATATTTATCCTATATCGTTTTATTTTACAACAAAGATTTATTTAAGGGATTCATTTATAATAAAATGATTGCATTATAATTCGCCATGTTTAAGGCAGAATTTTTGTTTGGACTATGGCCGCCATTATATGAAGCAAAATTAAAGACATCAAAATAAATTGTAAAATGTTATTTTTGAGAACTATTTTGTGATAAGATTCCCACATACAGTAATAAAGTGTATAATTAAATTAAAAACAAGAATTTTTGAAAATTTTATTTTATTTTATTGTTTAAATTTATACGTAAACCTTAATCGAAATGAAAGCGCTTTAATTTTTTGCCAAATACATACCTATAATCTACCAGTAAAATTTTCGGCACAACAAAAATTGTCCCTACTTTTCAAACCCTATTAATGATTTTTTATATTACATATTTGTTGTACCTTCTGGCTCTACCCGCCATTTTCATTGTCGAGTAGTCTCCTTTTTAACAATCCACATCCTCTAGATTCATTTTACGACACGCTTAAAATATAATTTGCTCCTAATATTCTTCGGTAAAAAATAAAATACTCTTTTACCTCGCTAAAGGATCAAATATTTTTATTGTTCTGTTTCTTAGATGTGACCACGTAATACACAATAAAACTAGTTTTATAATAGTTATATAACGCTGTGTAAAATAGTTGCATAAGAGTTGTATACCCTTTTTATAGAACTTCTATACTACTAAACGGTTGTATAAAAATGGGCCTTTTTTGGTTGTAAAGCTATCATATTACGGTCTTATAGCACGTTATATGAATTGAGGTATCCTATAAAAATTATCACATAGCCGTTTATACAGCCTTTATAAAATAAAATTTGCTACTTGGGTAGTTCTCCATCTCCGATATCAGTCTTACCATATAGTACGAGAGCTAGCAACGTCGGGAAAACTAGTATTTTAAGACGTCTGGCTCTTTGATATATCTTTTATTATGCTCTCTGGAACAGCATGCGGCCCGTCTGGCTGCCGATACCCATTGCGTTCACTACTGCGCATCCAAAGAAGATCCTCTATTTTTTACTTAGCGCTTTAAATTCTAGTATGGAATAAAATTCGAGTAAGTCTTCATTAGCTCAGCGCGTAGAGCTTTCGCCTATAAGCGAAGGTCAGTGGTTCGATACCGGCTGGGGGTGCAACTTTTTTATTTTTTTTTTTTCGTTTATATTCAGATAGTAAAGTATTAAATATTTGCTTTTTTATCACCAGAACGGATGGCGCTTATGGGTTTATGATCCGTAGTATATATATAAGTAGAATTTGATACTTTCATTTGCTTTGAAGGATTATTGTGGTAATTAATTATTAGACAGGTTTAGGATGGTCGGGCTGCCGCGCCGGTAGGTTGCGTTCACTACTGCGCATCACATGTGTACAGGGTGTCCCATTTTTGTGCGTTTTTGGGATTTCTCGTTTATAATTTCATTTTAAAGATTTAAACATAACATATAAAAATTAACATTTTAATGCTTTATGAAGGTAATTTCTGCCTGTCTTTGTTCAAAATATTTTTTTCAGCTGTTGTTTATTATTTTAATAATCATTTTATTAATAATACTTTTTTAACAGATTGTTATCTAAAAGCTACACAAGTTTATTTTCAGTTCAGTTTGTTAAGATAACGATGGAAAACAAAATTATCTGGTTAAATTAAATTAAATAAAATAATAATACTTTTTAAACAAGATTGATTAATGTTCATGTGTAGGAAATGAGCAAATTGAGGGGTAGAATATTTAGTTACATAAAAAACTAACAAAGTAATGTGAAAAAAAAACGCATCATTGTATCTCCACTCATAAACGAGAAATCCCAGATATCCCAAATCCCAAAAAACGCACGAAAATAAGACACCCTGTACTCATGTGATGCGCAGTAGTGAACGCAACCTACCGGCGCGGCAGCCAGACCATCCTAAACCTATCTAATAATTAATTACTACAATAATCCTTCAAACCAAATGAAAGTATCAAATTCTACTTATATACACTACGGATCATAAACCCATAAGCGCCATCCGTTCTGGTGATAAAAAAGCAAATATTTAATACTTTACTATCTGAATATAAACGAAAAAAAAATAAAAAAATTGCACCCCAGCCGGTATCGAACCATTGACCTTCGCTTCATAGGCGAAAGCTCTACGCGCTGAGCTAATGAAGACTTACTCGAATTTTATTCAATACTAGAATTTAAAGCGCTAAGTAAAAAATAGAGGATCTTCTTTGGATGCGCAGTAGTGAACGCAACGTGTATCGGCAGCCAGACGGCCTGCACGCTGTTACAGAGAGCATAATAAAAGATATATCAAAGAGCCAGACGTCTTAAAATTCTTAAAATACTTTCTCGAAAACGTTACTAGCTCTTAGACTAATAGTTTATGGCAAGAATGGCTGTCACCTCGGCGCACTCAGTGACGATGTTTCCCCATTTTCCACCGCAGAATCTGCATTCGCGATTTATTCTTATCCTCAATCTACTGAGGAGTTTTGGTTTGGTTAAAAAACGCCGTGACAATCCGAAGATTGTTTTTACTTCACTCACTACTTTATTTTTTTATTCAATATTTTTATACCTACTAAGTTTGCGACAAACCTGTATGTCGCATTAGATTATGAATTAATCAGAATGTTGCCTTAAGTCTATGGGAGCGTTTCACAAACCTTAAAAGTTACAAAGCTCGATATAGTAAAACATTTTTTTTACTTTTGGACTGTGCCGGAGGGATGCAGAATGCAAGCGAAATTGAATTTACTTTATCCCCTAGAGGGAAAATTCGATAAGGTAAATCCTCAAGGATATACACAGTGAAGAAAGACCTACCTGCCGTGGGCCGACGATTAAATCCTATTTATACGTCGGTTTAATTTGCATTTATATGGAACGTTCGATATAATTCTTGGGTTCTATCAAAGATCGATATTTCAACTAGCACGCTACAGATTTATTAGGCCAATAAAGAGCGGGAAACCTATTTCTTTATAGATTATATTATTCCCAAGTAGCATTTTCACGACTTGCCACCATATGTTTACTAAACACAACGTTGGATTAATTACAAAAAATAGTTAGCTCCCTACCTTGGGTATTAAAATAAATTTAAACGTTTTTATAACGTTGTGCCGACGTTGGACTAGTACTACAGCAAAGTAGAAGCTTCTGCGACGTCGAATAAACGTTGTCTTGTAACCTTTTTTGCTTAAGTGATCTTTAGGTGATTCGGACAACGTAGTTACAACGTTGGACAATATAGAGTTTTCCGACGTCAGTTTCAGGACCTATTCCAACGTTATGCAAACGTCGTCTGTTTTACTAATTCCAACGTTGTTTAGATTTCCTTATTCTTACGTTGGTAGGACGTCGAGTCACTACTTTTTTGCAACTGTATTGAACCATAACCTTAAATTTTAAATTTTCACTTCATTGTTCTGTTCAGTCAGACAGTTCAGTGCTGTTTTTGTTTTTATAAAAAAAACTTAATTAAAATGGGACAAGAAAGGTACATATAAAACTAAATTTAAATATACATCGACATATATTACCGATAGTTTATCCACTCCCTCGTTTATTTATATTATAGAGGGCGGCACAAGCTAGACTCTAGGATGACTAAATTAGGCAATCTTGCGACTAGTATACTACCTGTTAAGGCCGAACTGCGACTTTATTAGTCCAGTATGCGACTACTCGAACTACTCCATCTTAATCTCCAAAACAACAAAATGAAAGCCGCCATGTTGTTGAATAAGAAAATGTTTCGTTCCTAAAATAGCAATTCCTGCTTTTTGAATACATTAAATTGAAATATTTGACCCTAAACAACACGCGGAAAGAACTTTTTCGACTGCGAATAAATTATTCTCATTTTACTAAAAAAAAAATTCAAGAAAATTCTTAAAACTTCTTTAATTTTAAGGCCCATTAGTATTTTTCAAAGTAGAAACAATACATTTACCAATAAAGTTGTTTGCGTTTAACTTGTTTGCCTTGGGTAACGAGTTACAGAGTCGGTTAAAGTGTTTCAATAATTATGATCTTCAAACATCCTCCCCACTTAAATACTTTTGTTTTGTTTTCCTTCACTGCCATCTGACATATGTCTCTAACTAAATCATAAAAATAATATTTTTACTATAATTATCCCAATTTAGGATAAAACGCGACTTAGACGCCATATTAGTTTTGTATTTCTGTGAATTAGGATTTTAAACAACGTTGCAGTTTGTACTAAATTAGGCTTCTAGCCAACGTCGGTATGCAACGTCGTTTCGACCCAAAAATTATTCTCCAAACTAGTGCAGACTAGGGTTGGCACGAGGTTGTGCCGACGTTGCGCCCCGACGTTTGGTCGCGTGACACAACGTTGTCCCGACGTCCAAATGCTGCTTGGGTTACTATAGTTAAGAATAATTACCTAAATAAAGGATGGTGGAATGTAGAATTTAGGGGGGGGAGGGGTTAATCACCGCGACTACTATCTAGAGATCTATGGTGTCCCCCTTTCATGAGTTATAACTCATCATAAAGTAACTAAAATAAAAGAGTGTTTGAAAGGTTATCTAACTTGGCCATAATGTTGCATAGTTCTTAGGAACTTATATTTCTCTAGGAACCAGGGACATTATATTTCTCTATGCACAGTGGTTCCCAGATAGGTCATTACTTAGAAATATTAATTTCAAAATGTTTACATGAAACTTTTGTTAATACTTTTCTTATATTCCCCTGTAAACGATACATAATATATAACAAAATCAAGTAAGCCTAGTGTAGCGCTTTTTTTATTAGAAATGTCACATGTTTGCTACTCGTATCAAGCTGACATAAACAGTTTTCAGATAACGCCAATTAATTACTTATTTTATTAAAATTGATAAAAGCTGTTGCCTTTTCTGTAATGGACGTTCGAATACAGTTCGTCTGCTGGATCTCTGTCTATGAAAGGAATGCGGACAAAAAACATTTAAATAAACAGCTATATATTTTATACGTCGACTTGACGAGTACGTCACCGCAAATCGCCCCGCCCACTCATTTTATTGGCTACTTGCAAATTTGTCGAATTTTTATTGATGCGATGCGTCGTCTAATTTTTTACGAAAAACGTCGAGAGAATCTCGTTTACCCTCTCACGGATACCCCGTAGCCACAGAACGGACAGACGTACTGTACGTCTGTCCGTACGTCCGTCCCACCAGCGGTTTTTTAGAAGGCTCGGTAGAAGGCTTTTTTAGAAATGAAGTTATTTTTGGTTGTGCCTCAGAGGTATTTGAAGAATTATTGATTACCTCTGATTTAACCTCGGATTTGACACTGCGATTACTACTAATTTTTGGTATAAATAATTTATTTGTTATATCAAAATGCTTTATCAAGTGTGTTTGAAAATTTGAGCTTACCCAGCGTGCCTGGGTAAGTAACTCTTGTTTTTGTGGTTTTTGTAGAAGGATGATATTTTATTTGTAACGTTACTTGCTTTTTACAAAAGCAGGTTATTTTGCATATTAAAGTCGATCCCGAAATCGAGTTTGCCTCGAAGTTTGCAGTAGAATTTGGAAGTAAAATTGATGTGCTAAAAATAATGTTATTAAACAGATTATTGCAGTTTAGAGCGCTCCAGAGTTCATCACCAATTTTTGACTTTAACCATTGCTTTAGTATTTTAGAAACTATATTATTTTCAATATAGGGGTATAATGTTTCCAAAACATGTACAGTGGTATCTTCTGAAAGACTTCCAGAACTAAACGATTTTGTCAAAACACCTTTAGATTCCAGATATTTTTCAGTATTAGCTTTAGATGCAAATGGGCTAGAAATGATGCAATCAGCTTCCCGGCCGTCGTTGTTTCCAGTAAAAAAGTGATTTTTGTTGAAATTTTTTTTTTCTTGAAAAAATTAAAAAAAAATTTTTTTTCGGTATACGTCAAAGTCGGAGCCACTTTGAATATGTCATCGAATGAACCTAGGGCACCTCCACAAATAAGGTTAGGTTCTGATCCTTCTTGCATTTACTACGAGATGAGGGGGTGTAATATGACTTACCCTATCAGCCTCCTAAGCGACGCGTAAGAAGCCTACACACCAAATTTGAACTCGATCCGATGAAAACTGTAGGATTTATTAATGACTAAAGTGGCAGCTTCGTGACGTCATCACGAAATATTGGAGGAAACGTCAAAATTTGTAGTGGAGGTTGTTGGTCGGGGGTCCACAATACACATTTAAAATTCGATTCGGGTCCGATTCGGGCAGATTCGAATTTACTGATGAAGGAGCGTCTAAAGTGCCCGAAACGTCGATCCGACATCATGAGCGTATCGGGCGGGCCCCAAAACCTACCCGTGCCAAATTTCGTTCCGATCCGTTAATTTCGAATAATTTTGAAGAGGGGGGCTAAAATCGCCCGAAACGTCGAACCAAACCCCTCACGCAACTGTCCTCGACCCCATCTATCTCTGACCCAAATTTGGTCGCTCTGCGTCCAAGTCGGTCCAACCGTCATTCCAAGAGTAAACGTCCTCAGGAATGGGTCGAAACGTCGATTTGATGGGCGGAATCGGAACGGGCGGTCTAGAAATGGCCCCATGCCAAATTTGAGCCCTTAACTATGGTAAATAAAAAAGTTGGTTCGCAAAATCGTGGGTAATTTTCTTTTGCCCTTTTTGCCCCTGTATATTAAATTGAAGGAACCATATAGGGATGTCCGGACTCCTTTCGAGTATCTCTATCCACGTGCCGGGTTTGGTTCCAATCGACCCAAAATTAAGAAAAACCCTGATGATTTCACCCATTTAGAAACGTCGGATCGAAACTTTGGCCACTTCATCATGTAGCCCGTCCCCAATAGTGCCGAAATCGACCCCCATTTTTCCTCTATATCTAATAGTTTAGCCTACCCTGATGAAGGTTTAACGAAACGTCGGGTCCAACTTTGCACGGTAGAGCCGTGTGCACCATCGCCAATAGAGCCTACCTACCAAATTTGGTCGCGATCGGACGACTTTGACTTTGGACGTCTCTTACGCCAAAACTAACTGTCACAGGGACACGTGTCATACGGGGTCAAGTTGGCCTTGATCCAATCTGTCGACATGCCAAATTTCGTTGAAATCGGACGATTTTTTAGCCAGTGATGATGGGGTTTCATATTGGTCGAAACGTTGTCACAATATCATCTAAAGATGGGGCTCTGCGAGCCCCATCTACGTTCCAAATTTCAAGTCTCTAGGTCTTATAGGGCCGGAGCTATGGCGGTCCAAAGACCCATCTCAAGTTCCACATTGTGCGTCCAACCCAGCGTTGCCAGATGTCCAACAAAATACCTGTTTAATACCAGTTTAATGCCAAATAAAACCAGTTTATTACCAAATAATACCAGTTTATTACCAAATAATACCAGATTAGTACCAAAAATACCAAATTAATACAAAAAATACCAGTATTACCAAGTGCTTGTACAATAAATACCACCCTCGGGTGAGCCACTTTCTAGACGTACCCGGTATGTTCCCGTTCAATCTGAGTTCCAATTAACAATTTGGCCATTAAAGGGACATGCATTTGCATTTCAATAGAAGGGCAGAGATAGCTACAATACGTGACTTCATCGTGGAGAACAAATCGATTAGAAATATATCCACGGGCGTGGAAGTGAATATATGGTCAATTAATTGGCTAGTCCATTAGACCTAGTCAATTAAGACCTCGTATGAGTAGTTTGTTAAACGGTATTCGGCCGGACAGGCTTTCCACTGCAAATTTATATCGAACTTCACGATTCAGCATTCTAAATTAGAAGGGTATCCTCATGTTAACTTAGGAGCCGATAAAGTTTAAATTTGTGTTGGCATTATCATGTAAACGTAATTGCAACACCAGCACGCTGTTGTAACTCAAGATGTATGATATTACCCACAGTTTACAATGTAAAGTTATGCTTTCATCGAATTTAAATTATCGATTACTGGCCGATGTCTTCAACATTGCTCTATTTTCCTACGTGTTAATTAATAGCAGTTTACATTTTTAATGCGAGTATTTGCCCTCGATAATCTATCCTCCGCTACCAAATATGCTTCCTTTTAGTGTTTATTGATTATGTTTTTTGAGCAGTAATTTATTTACTGTGTGACATATAAATTCAAACACCCATTAATAGTCTAGCTATATTCATAAAGTTGTGTCGGTTGATTGCCGTCTTCTTTTTTGTTGCACATACGGTGCTTCTACTCTATGTATCCTTGTCGAGGACCTATCGTCCGCGCACCAAATTTGAACATTAATTTTAAAAATTTAATTTGTTGCCACGCCCTTTCTTAATCTGAAGTTCAATAAAACACAAGTTTACTTAATTAGGATGAGTTACATAGAGGCCACTAGCTTTTTAATTTTTAACAGCCGGGTGGTTGGTGTTCAAAGATATTAATAAAAGGGCGCCACGAGATTATACTCTATGAACTCGGCAATAAAGATGTTACTATTAAGTAGACTTCAACACTAACCTCGAACTGTTGAGTGCAACTATCATGAACTTCAAATATTCTATAACTCGTTAAACGTAAGTGACTCTAACTTAACTATGAGACTAGACTGTAAATAATACTACTAAAAATATTTAAGCAATTTATTAAAATATTAAAAAGTTAAATATATATAAAAAAAAACGAATGAAATGTAAAATGTAATATGTTAAGAAATTAATTAAATAAATATAAATAAAAAATGTTGGAAAAGAAAATGGAATTTTAAATTAAATGCAATAACTAAACCTATGACGTCAAACCCCCTTATCTAACTTAATACTAAATACAATCAGGGTAGTTTATACCCATAAATCAAGTCTAAAATTATACTAATATCTAAACGATCTTACTCTACAGTCTTGAAATTACGTGAAACTTCCTCCGGGTGAGCTACAGTGTATAGCTATGGGGTGGCTACAGCAGGGTACAGCAGCTCGGTGTACTGTCACTGGAGCCCACGGATGTTAGCAGACGTACGGATGCCGGCCAGGTGTAGGACTTCAAAAGGTGAACATAAAAAACCCTAAATAATATTGGTTGTCTTAGAAAAGAGCCTCAATTATAGAACAAGGACTAGCACAACGTGTAGGAGTTAATAAAGGTAATAAAGAAGGACTAATCAAATCTGAACTTTACCTCAACGAGGGTTTATGATGTCCAACGGGTAACTCTACACACGGGCAACAGGAACGGATGGAATTCTGGACTGTTCTGTGCTGTACGGTCTGGATCAGTCTTCTTGCTCTACAATTACGAACAACCAAATAAGACTTAAGAAAGATAACACTCAACTAATCTTTCTACACCACGTGGGCGTGGAAAAGTCGAAAACCAGTCAACAATACGAATAAAAATCAGTTGAGCATTGACTTAGAATAGGCAGAAGAATTATAGCATACCTTGGAACTAGTCGGGGACTTCTTGGGCACGTGGAATCGGGATATCGGTCGGAAAAATTTGGCTATTTAATCCCTTACGGTAATTGGTCGGTGGTCCATGTAAACTCAACAAAATCCAACCACGTCTCTGACCAAATGTGTTTCGGAAGCCTTAATCCTTCTTTATGAAGACCTGCTATTTATTCACCAACAGAGAATGCTTCACGAAACGGCAGCCAGTTCTTCACGACGATATTCTGACGGTGGATACACAAGAAGTGATGCAAGGATTCGATATCCTTCACAAAATCAGATTTCGACCGGAAATCTCCCTCCAGGATATAGATAGGGAACTATATATCTTAACTAGTCCAACTCACAAAAAGGCATAAATAAAAAACGACGATCTAGTATATTTTCTCCTCAGCCATATTCCATATCCGGTCAATGAACGAACTAAACTCAGAAATTCCACAATTAAAAGAACGAATTGCACACTGCGATCCACATCAAAAATAACCAATTTAACTACGAAATTTTATCTGATAATTATAAAATTTCAATAACCAAAACAAAGGATAAATAAATCCAAAAACATCTGATTTGATCTGACAGTGACAAGTGACAGAGGTGATGATCAAAGATATAGGGAGATGGACAAAAAGCCTACTGCTGGTCGGCATCAGTGACAATATATGTAGAATATCGCGGTGTATATCGGGTTGCATAATTGTAAAATTTAAATAAAATAATATTTAACAATAAAATTATAGTAAACATGATGCAAACATAATAGCTATTTGCGATATTTTATGAGCTAACACACAAAGGTCGTTGCGAGGAAATTTGACTGTTACATTGTAAAATGCTTATATTTGAACAATAAATTGAATGTTTACTGTCACAAAAATTAAATTATATAAAAAATACAATTAACCACTCACAGAGTATTTAGTGAGTATTTAGAAAGTCCAACGAAAAAAAAATAGAAATATAGTTGCACAGGCGCAAATGCTTATTTTATTGAAGCAAATACTCTTGAGTATAAGCCAATCATTATTATTACATATCAACTTGAGTAGATGCTTATACTCCGACCTGTTAGTCTAAGCTCTTGCTTGGAGCGTTTGCTCATACTCATGAGCCTTTTGCTTTCTTTTTATTCATACGGGCCATTGTGCTATCCATTATATTTTGTATTTGATGAATTTATAATTCTTTCATTAAATAAAAAGCGTATATGCATTACTTGTTTCTATCAAAATTAACCTTTTTATTTATTTATAGGATGGTTTTTTTTATCGTAATATCAATAACGTAGTTTATTAAAGTAGTTTTCATGTTAGTTAATGAACGGGAAAAGAGGTAGTTTTTGAAGGGAAACTACACGTAGTTAATCAGGTAAAGTACGTCTTAATTAACTACCTCCGAATCCTGGTTGCCACATCTTCGGGTCTACAACGTCTACGTCACGAGGTAACTTAACCTATGAGGAACCTATCATAGATAGATATCGATTATCTGATTTGCAGCATGGCATTAAGAGTTACAGAATGTCAAAACTTATGTGCGTAGCTGCAACTCACTATTAAATTGTTAAGAATTCCTTTTTTTTAAGAATTTCTTTCAATAAATTTGTTTTAAAATGTCACCGATTATTATTCATATCATATACCTACATATACTGGTTGTTTCGATTTCTTCATAACTAACCTATCACAGTTACTACTTTCCGACACTGTAAATTATAAAGAAAAATTCTAATTTTCAGCCAGTGACCTTGACTCGATAAGGGCCTTGTTCAATGAGAAGGAAAAGGAATTATCTTTGGCCGTGGCTAAAGTGGAGGAGCTGACTAGGCAGCTTGAGGAATTGAGGAGAGGTAGGACGAATAGGGACCCACCACCAGCCTCTGCATTGGAATTGGACAAACTTCGAAGAGAATTAATGGTAAGTTTTATAAACATATCTATAATAGAAAAATAAAACAAAAACTTAAATGTTGCATATTTTAATTTATTATTATTTTTTAAACACCTGTATTCTAAATATCTCCAGGGTGCGTTATAATCATTGCCTGGAAACTTATATGGTGAAATTTTGATAAAATAATTTAGTACACACTAAAAACACGGTATGTCGCTAGTGATAGGAAAAATAATTTTTAGAGGTTACTATTTTATTTGGTTGCCTGTAATATGCATATACAGGGTGTTTCCTAATTAATCTAAAAAATAAAACAATCGTTAGAAAACGAATTAAGGAGGGCTCTTAATAAGTATATTTATTGTTTTCTCGACAACCGTTTGATGAACAAGAAAAACTCAAAACATCAATTTTGTTGAAAAAGGATGGTCAGTCAAGAAAAAAATATATTTTCTTTAAAAAAGCAGTGATGTACCATTTATGTTAAGCAAAAAAATCGATTTTTTTAAAATTTTTAAATGTATATTGTCAACTTGACAATGACTGCTGATAAATCAAAAAATTCGCAGGAAAAATTTTGATTTTTATTGAATTTGGGCCTGCGTTTGCAAATACTCGTTTGTTTTTTAATTTTCTATCTATCTAAATTTTAAATATCATAGTCAGAAATAGTTTTATTATTTATTAACTGTAAAAATGGTGTTTTCTTGTTGTGTTGCATCTTGCAAAGAAACTAAAAAAACTGCAAAAATGTACGCTTTTCCAAAAGACGATAAGGTATGTATCTTAAGGAGGGTCCACATTTAGTAACATGTTATATAACATTGCTATTTAAAAAGCTACATATAACATGTTAAAAAACCGGGAGCCGTCCACATTATAGTTTTCGTAGTCATGAATCGTTTTGGCGAAAAAGAGGTTCAGCTCGCAGCAGCAGCGTGCGTAATTATTTTTGAACTAAGGGAAAGAAAGTCGAGAAAAAAAGCGGTTTTGAGTCTGCCATAGCCTACCAGCAAGATCTAGATATACAGTTGAACTCAATTAGCATATCTTTTCAATACTTGCCTCGGCTGTTTCTCGTGGTGTCGTCTGTCTTTTAAAAACATTAATAATTTACAGTACGTCTCGTCTGCTGGATCTGCGTCTATGAAAGGAATGCGGACAAAAAACATTTAAATAAACAGCAATATATTCTATACGTCGATTTGACGAGTGCGTCACCGCAAATCGCTCCGCCCACTCATTTTATTGGCTACTTGCAAATTTGTCGAATTTTTATTGATGGGATGCGTCGTCTATTTTTTACGAAAAACATCGAGAGAATATCGTTTCCCCTCTCACGGATACCCCGTAGCTACAGAACGGACAGACGCACACTGGTCGAAATCGCTACTTTACAGTGCAAATATTAGGAAACCCTAAAGATGCGTAGTTGGCTGTGACCTATGAAATGCAAAAAAGGAAGGTCTAAAGATGGCGCAGGTGACATATTTTTTTGCGAAATAGCTGTCTTTGTTGTATTTTATTAATTAGATAACAGGTAGTAATTGTATGAAGTCATACACGAAAAATTGAAATAATATTTAATCATTAATAATGACTGCAATCTAGTAACGTCTGCAAACGTGAATCAACGTGTTTGTGATTTATGTTGTTTTGCTAGGAATTTGTAATAGTTAGGACCAAATTTTGGTGAGCAAATAATTTTTTGTCTATTATTTTTTCAACAAAACTGAACTGGTGATTAAAACAAAAATTATATTTCTTTTCTTCAGGTTTCGCAAAGGTAAACCATACCTTGTCCGGTCGTGTTCGATACAATTTTTTTTTCAAGATTTAGAAGGCTTTTTGGTAAGACATTTTCTTATATAATTAACTGCTACTAGGTGCACGGTTCGGAGTAACACACATTTATCTAATAGATACGTCGTTGACAAGAAGGGAGCTTTATGAAGTTTGGCGACGGAAAAGTGGTCTTAAATAAAAAAATTCGGCGGTCCTTTCATATGCTATTCGCCGACTTGGTATAGCCGAAGACAAAGAGACAACAACCAAACCAAAAGTATCTTGTAGTGAAGCGCACAGCAAATAGTTTCACTAGGAAACTGCAATAAAAGTGGGAAAGAGTCTTATAGAATTCGAAACAAATAATTCAGATTGGTTAAATGACAACATAGTTTTTGATCCAGATGAACAAACCAAATTTTGTTAATCTAGTGTTCTCTTTCTGTTATCTCTAGGTTTTTTCAATAATTATATTTGCAAGAGAAAAACTTATTAATTTTTAACCCTTGTGTCTAAAATCGTCATTTTTTTGACGATAATAGGAAGTACGATTTTAGAATTGTAAAGTACTCGATGAGACCTTCAAAATGATGTGCATCTTGCACCTCTTTTCATTTAATATTCTCAGGGTAACATTCACCCCTCCTAAGGGGTTGAAACATGAAGGCTAACATTTTTATTTGTATTTTTAGATTTATCTTGTCATTTTATGGTATATTCAATATAAACTAGGTTAAAATTTTCGTCTTACTAATATCGAACATTTTTTGCATCGTAAAGTAGCGATTGCGACCAGTGTGAGACGTACTGTAAAAGCAAAAGCAAACCATTTTGAATTATCCACTTCATCTAAACCATGCAGTTCCTGATTTGCATTTCTTTTGTTCCCGCTGGAACTGGCCTATTAGATTACGCATTATTTCTCAACTTTTTCTGTTTCCAAATACACACTATGAAATGAAAATCGCTGTCATTTTATATGGAAAATTATATGGGGAATGTCATCGATCGTCATGTCCAAGCCAACTGGACGGGAGGCCGACGGGATGCAGTTTTTTTTTCGATCATATGGTATTATTGACCAGTAAATAAACAAACCAATATCAGCTCACCACACTAAGATTCTGTAGCGCACGTCCCTGAAAATATGAGCGGCTAAACTAGAAATTTAGCAAGTGTGGACGCGTTGTTTCATGTTACAATAGCAATGTTGCACAACATCTTTTGATCTTTACCGACTACAAATGGATAACATCTAGCAAATTATATAGCATCGAAATTTGCTAAATATAACTAAAAAATATGTAACATGTTATATAACTTTGCTATATAGCAGTGTTATATAGCAAGTGTGGACAGTCCTTTAGATAAAAGAAAATATATGGTATGTATTCGTTGTTTGATTTTTTTTTCGTTCGCTTTATAATCTATAAATCTCGGTCTATTCATTAGACAGCCAGTCGACTTACGATCATTTACATGAAACTCTGTGAAATAAATAAAAAAATAAATTGTAAAATAGGTATATATATATTCTTATGTTTTATTAAAGTTACTCTGATATACTAATATATCAGTGTAACTTTAAAAAAAATCCTTTGAATTCAAATATAAACATAAAAAACATATTTCCTGTTTCATGTATTGATCTTGTTGTAATTTTATTTACTACAAAATAGATGTTAAATTTTTTTTCTATGTAAAAAGAGTCGAAAATTTATGTCAGTGTTTTCATAAAAAGCGGAAACATGGCTAATAAACCAAATTTTATCTCAGCGAGAAAGAGACAAGGCAACCTGCCAACGTTTAGCAAATATATTTTCCATTATTCTGTTATCTGTTTTAGAACATCCTGTCTTGCTTCTACCACAAAAATTGAATTTTCCTTTTTTTATCCTCTTTCTTTTTTGTCGCGCTATAAAGTACCTACATCCGGAAAAGCGGTTTTTGCATTTTTATACAGGGTTGTTGACCACATACGACACGGAGTATTGTAGCTAAACGATGAGATTTTTACAAATTGTAAGTTTGAGGTTCGTTGAAGGACTATTAGAGCTACAATTTAAAAATATTTTTACAAGATATAGAGTGTCCCAAATAAATAAAAAATATCAAAGTTGTATTTTTTTAAATGGAACACCCTGTATATTATTACATTTTTAGTTTCTACGATTAAAATAAAGGTAAATTTGATTAAGGTTTATTATACATAAACCTTACTGTTTTTGAAATATTTTCAGTTTTGTGAAATTGCAGTAAAAATTTTAAGGCTTCATTTCTGCAAGGGTATCAAAGTTTTTAATACTAAATATTTACTGAAGTTTATTTACTGATCAGTTATTGTGTTGCAATAATAAAAATAATACTACCTTATACAGAGTGTCTAAAAATTTATTTTAAATAATTATTAGCTTCAAACGGCAATAACTTGTTTAATTTAAATGGAACACCCTGTATATTTTACGAGAATCAGATGCACAATTTAATTGTCTATCAAATTATATATTATACCATTTTTTACCTATCTCTTTAAGTTTTCGTAGAAAATGCATTTTCTTGTAATTTAGAACTTATTTATCAATATACCCATGGACTATTGACATTTTAGATTATTTTTAAAGATGTACCAAATTTTTAAAGAGTACAGATACTAATATTGTAGATATAATTCGTTTATTTCATTAAAAAAATAAGAAAAAACTGTTTAAATATTTGTTAAAGAGGATTAATTAATATGATTCCAGTATTCAAACTACATTAACTGACTGTTTGCATTGATTAATAATAATTGCTCCAAATACTAAAAAACTGAATTTTGTATGGGCATTAGACAGTGTGATAAAAAGTAGCACCTTAAAAATGATATTTCATTTTTTAATAAATGCTTATTTATAACAACAGAGACTTTAATTTGATAACTTATTATTATATTGATTTCTGACTCACATCCACATTTATTTATAATAATTTATTAACGAACACAATTAAGTATGTAATTAATTAGTATATGGGCGGAAATAATGGTATTATATTAATTAATGGTATACTCTTTTATAAAGATTTAAATAGTTTTCTTTTTGCATACAAATGGGCTAGTAATATTATCGTTTTGCTAAAAACGATAATATTACTAGTCTGTACATTTTGTACATTTGTTGCTTTAAAAACAATCTAAAATATCAATATTCCATGGATATATTGATAAATGAGGTCTAAATTATAAGAAAATGCATTTTCTACGAAAACTTGAAGGGATAGGTAAAAAATGGTATGATACAATTTGATAGACAATTTAATTGTGCATCTGATTCTCCTAAAATATACAGGGCATTCCTTTATTGCCGTTTACATAACAGGGCAAGTTATTGCCGTTTGAAGCTAATAATTATTTAAAATAAATTTTTAGACACTCTGTATAAGGTAGTATTATTTTTATTATTGCAACACAATAACTGATCAATAAATAAACTTCATTAAATATTTAGTATTAAAAACATTGATAACATGGGAGAAATAAAGCTTTAAAATTTTTACAGCAATTTCACAAAATTGAAAATATTTCAAAAACAGTAAGGTTTAAGTATAATAAACCTGAATCAAATTTACTTTTATTTTAATCGTAGAAACTAAAAATGTAATAATATAGAGGGTGTTCCATTTAAAAAAATACAACTTTGATATTTTTTATTTATTTGGGACACTCTGTATCTTGTAAAAATATTTTTAAATTGTAGCTCTAATAGTCCTTCAACGAACCCCAAACTTACAATTTGTAAAAATCTCATCGTTTAGCTGTATAGATGAAACTAAAAAAGTTTCTTTGTGAATGTATTTCTAATTTTTTCTGTCAAAATAAACTCGTGAAAAAATAAAAACGAAAACCAGGAATTTCAGATTTCGGCCATACTTCCGGACATAGCAAATTAAGTTCAATTACTAAAACTAAACGGATTACCGTTTTCGAGACAGCAATGGCGAGAGCCGGATTTGAAAGACTCCGTATAGGTAGAATTTGTATAGAGATCTAATATTTAAATGAAATGAAGTTTAAGATAATCAAAATAAAATGGAAAATACTGAATTAAAAATTAGTCTTTTTTTCTCCATCCATAGTATTTTATCTTTCGAGATGAATTTTTTTGTTTGATTTTCTTCTTTGTTGCCCTTTATTTTCTTCATTACCTTTAAAGTAAATTTTCGTCGAGTTATCTGAACCGTTGCAAAAAGAAGGTGAACTTTTTATCAAAGAAAAGGTCCGTTTTAACTGTTCCTGTTGCTCCTTGATATCAAACTGGAATAAGAGATAAGATGGGCAAGGACGTTGCTTAGTCTGGCCTCCTATCTGCCATCTTAATAATGAAATGGAGCGGGTAAATACTAGAAGCCCTTTTAATAAAATAAAAATGAATTCCTTTATGCAGAATATTCTACCGAGGAGAAATGCGATTATGACTTTTATTAAGTATTTTATACCGATTTGGTCATCGAAACTGTGCGCCTTGATTTTAACGTGTGATGTAGACAGCTTAATGGAAAATCATGGCTTTAACTTTCAAACGAAATTTTATTTATTAGACATTAAAATTGGCAACAGTTTCAGCATCTTTGATACGCCAATTTTTTTATTTCTCTATCGGTTCTTTTTTTTCAGTATCGAAATAAATTAAACGAGCAACAAAATCAAAGACTCAATCAACAACGAGAGGCCCTTACCGCTAGGCAAGAGGAAATGAGCGCAATCGACAAGAGGATATCGGAGTTACAGGAAAGATTGCAACGCAAGAGGCACCTCAATCAACAACTAGCCAGTCAAATCAGTGCAGCTTCCCATAAAGCTGCTTATCAACAGTTCGTACGGTAAGGTTTAATGATTTTATAGATTGTAGATTATATGCGGGGGAGGGGGGAGAAATTAAATCATAGCGACATTATAGATCTATTGTGTTCCTCTTCAGAATCTAAAGGAAAAGCTAGGCTAGGTTAAGTCCGGATTTTGCCCGGATTTCAGAGCTTGCTCGTCCTGATCTTCCAATATCTTTTATGGAAAATTCGCTAGTGAGACTGATATGTGAGAACCCCAACTTAGGCTGTATGTCGTCATTTTAATTTCTGCTTATAAATATTAATAGAGAATGAAGAAATGCGATGACAAAAATTGTGACTGGATCAATGACTGCATGATTTTTTGAGATCTAACAAAAGCCTTCGACTCTGTGAACAGAGATGCGCTTTGGGCAATTATGAAAAAGTTCGGAGTACCCAACAAATTTCTTACAGTACGTAAAAGCCTCCATAACAACAAGTCACTTAACTACTAATATAGAAATTTAATTCTACGCTGTGTTTGTCATAATGCGGATCAACCTGCTCTCACTACCGGTTTCGGAGCCCTACTCCATCATCAGGTGAGCTTGGGAGATCCACAAAATGACAACCAAAAAGCAGTTAAGTGGCAAGAATCCTTATATAATTTTATTATATACCTCTACTGCAAGAAATTTGTTTTCTATTTTATAATATGGCTTGCCTGAAAAAAAGTCTTTTACCATCCTTTTACTATCGATAGTTGCGCCTCGGTGGTACGAAAGTACTACCATTGCACGCAGGCCGCTATCTCCCGTTCGGGACTTAATATCTAACCGATACTTTCCGACAAGTCGGAATTAACTATCTCTGCGCTGTGGTTGTCATTTTGTGGATCTCCCAAGCTCACCTGATGATGGAGTAGGGCTCCGAAACCGGTAGTGAGAGCAGGTTCATGGTACAAAGAATACAAGGTATGATATTGCGCAGGTTGGTTGCTACGTCACAGGTGATAACAGGCGCTATTGGTCAGCACGCCTCGCGCGCCAGTTCAAATCGTCAAGATATTGTTATAAACCTGTTTTTTGTTTTATATACCGTCATTGAATTATCGCTAAACAAGTTACTGTGGAGCAGTTCATAAGAGTCGGGCTAGGGAAGCGAGAGACCGGAGTTCGAATCTCGGCCGGGACATAACTTTTATTTATTTTTTTAAATACTGTTGTATTCTATAGTTTATTTTGTAGTATAAAAAAAAGAACTATTTATTCTGTGATTTTTAATCTCCGGTATTAATATAAATTGATTGTTGGTACAATACATCATTTAATATAAAATAATATTCTACTTTTTGAAATGTATCGGGCCCTAATTGTACCTAAAAGTAAAATATATTTTTACTGATATACCATATTGTAAACTATTTAATATTTCAGTCACTTAAAAAGTTAATTTGCATTGAATAATTGCCTACCATCAAAGGAAATTTGAGCTATATAATCCTTGATGGGCATCTTCCTCTAAATTTTGGGTTTCGTTCAACCGATTTATTCTCAAAACCTGAAACATCTACATATAAAAAGAAGCACAGGTCACTAATTATAATAAACTTCACCCTTGGAATTACTTCCACTAATTATAATAAACTTCACCCTTGGAATTACTTCTATCACAATTACAATACATTCATCTGCATTGGCATTTTCTACTGTTCAATGGGAAACAATAAACTTTCCAACATTTTTTAAATGATCTAACAATTCCTCTTGTGGTTACTTTTCCATAGATATCCTAATCCAAATGAAAAACAAAATTGTTTTTGGAATTAATAGAATTATGGAAAAACTCTATTAATTCCAATAAACGAACCTCCAAAGTGGAGCATGAGTCTCATGATCTACAATACGTCTATTATAAATATAAATTTATAGAATATGTATTTCTTTTGCATAATCAAAATTGTCACTCTAAATTTTACATAACCAAATTGTCACTCTAAACCGCTGTCTTTTTTCTACCAATCTACTTTAGGCAGAGACTCTTTAGGTTTGCACTTAATCAAAATTCCAAAGTTTTTTTATTCTACGAGCTACAGATGCCCAACGCACTACTGCCCGACCCTATACTGGGTGCGTCTCGAAAGTGGCTCACCCCCATATAATTTTTATTTTATTCTGGTATATTTCGACCCCAGGAACACGTCTATGAGGTTTTTTTCACCAAAAAAAGTTGAAATGTTGAAAATCGTGCATTTTCTTTTAAATTTCCCTGTATATTTTTTGAAAACTTTTTAGAACTGCCTGTTCACCGCATATTTTCCACGGTATAATTTCTTAATATCTGATATTACCATAGTTACGGCTTTAGTCTATGGTTACGGAAATAAAAGGGATGCAATTACAGAAAAAAATCCGGTGGCTCTCAAAATTTTTTCAAAAAAAATCATTTTTTTTATTTTCAAACTTAAATAACTCGGTTATTTTGGACTTATCTGAAAAAATGGTAAAGAGAAAATATGTTTCTTTTATCGAGATCTACCAACCCTGAAAATATTTGCACTTATATAAGACTCACCCGGTATATTACTTTTTCGATTTGGGCCCCCCTAAAATAAATTCCTGCATACGCCCCTGTTAGTATATGACATAAATTAGGAATGATTGACGTATTCCATTATTTCCGGTTTCACCGGAAATGACTACAACACTGAAAAAAAGGATCTCTCAGTCGAAATGAATATGACTTTGACCCAAAAGATTGGCGCTTTTCAATAGGGCCAAGAACGGTATTTCTTTACCCAAAGCATTAACTATCTTTTCATAAGCTTTAAAAAATTACTTTAGAGAATAGAAGAATCTATCTGTCCAAAGTATTTCACTTTTAACCCAAAATTAAGGTAAATGTCTCTTACCTTCAAATATAGCAAATAAATGCTCTAATTTCAATTTTTTCAGAAACTCCTTTAAAGAATCCATATATCCTAAAATTTGTTCATAAAAAATAACAAATGCATGTTAATAACGATCACTAATTTGTTATACGATATGCGTTTAACAAGCAAATTATGCAAAATTCCAAGTGGAAAATTCCAAGCAACAAAACCCGTACGTACTACCTATGATATGCGACCTATGAAATGCGACGTACGACTGATCGGACTGATTGTATATACCGTCCTTCGTCATCGTCTTTGCGTGTCATTATTATTTTTCATCAAAAGAGTATTTAGCTATTGGTGTGCTATTGGAAAAATGGCCATGTTTCTTGAATGAAGTACTTCCTAGCGTATTTTTCTTATTATCTTAAAACAAAGTAACTTGCACTTGGTTGAATGAAAATAGATTCAAGAGAAATTTTCGAATTTTTCAAGAGAACCAGTTTTCTTGAGTTAAGAGAGTTTTTCTTCAGGCAAAATATTTTCTTTTACGCTAAAATAAATTCTCTTGCCACTAATTTTTTTTTTCAAGAACGATGACGGCTTTAGTTCAAGTCTATCTTTTTTATCAGTGAACTTTTGATTTTTAACGGCACCATTTTTGATGGCACCCTCGGTATTTTTTTACTTTATTTGATAGAAAATTCTGAATAGAATGACATATAATATGTCAATTTTTGACATTTTCGCAAATGGTTTATTTGAAATTATAACATGCCGTTCATAACGACAATTTGACTCGAAATACCAAGTGTGTGGTATCAAATTATTCGTAAAAAATGCTTTTTCCAAATATTCTAATGAGCCACCCTCATTCCATTTGAAAAAATTGAGAAATAATTAAAAATACGAATTGAGCATCTTAAACGGCCAAGGCTAGGACCAGACACTAAACAAATTAGACGATCAACCCATTTTTCCAAGGCTCCTGGATTGAAAATTAGTGTTTTTAACACAGCCATGGCACTATACATTGAAATTTAAAATACAATTAATTTGTTTTTGAGCGAATACATCAAAAGTTGACATATGATATGTCATTCGATTCAGAGTGTCATTTTCTGTCGAATAAAGTAAAAAAATACCGAGGGTTCCATTTAAAAACCAAAAGTTGTAGTCATTTCCGGTGAAACAGGAAGTGACCGAAAACAATTGAATACGTCATTCAATCCTAATTTATGTATTATACTAACATACCAAATCTCGTTTTTTTATATGAAAAAATAAAAAAGTTATAGGGGGTGAGCCACTTTTTAAGACGCATGTTTTTTAGTGTTTTTTTTTTAATTTGAATTGAAAATTAAATAATTTCCTTACATTATATTCTATTTCGTTATTCCCTCTAAAACTAGACCATCGTCTGGCGTCAATGTTTCATGACTTGCAGTTGGTTAAGGTGGTAAATCAAAACCCAATGCAGATCGTACAATTTCCGATCGAGGCGTTTCAAAGTTCTGGCGAATTACTTCGAACAAAATGCGCTCCGTTCGCAATAAAATTTTATTTCGAGTTTCCATGGAAAACTTGGCAAATATTCATTGGATTCCTGTGTCATTCGGAGCTGTCTGTTCGGATTTCGTCTGCGTACGTAAGCCTCCGGACGTCGATGTCGATTTAGCCGATATAAAGTCAGTAAAAATATATATCGATGTACAGGAGTTTCTCGTTTTACGCTGGGGTTACTTTTTTGTTTTATCCAGGCTCAGCGTGCATTAGAAGCTTCTAGAGAACCACAACATCTAGCTCGGAGGTTTTTTGTACATCATAGTTTCACAACGAGATCTATCGATTAAAAATATTTTCATTATGGCGGCACTTCCGGAAATACCGGAAATTGACAGTAACTTTCTTATTTTAAAAAATGCCTTTAACTTCAGAGCTAAAATCGATTATATTTACGCGATTAAGGGATAGGGTTCCCATAAGGGACATTGCAGATGCATTAGGGATAAACAAAAAAACAGTGTTGTTGGCTAAATCCCCCAAAAAAAATTCAATATAATTCAAATATCCTTATAGACCAGGAGTTCCGTCTGGGACTACTAATTCTTGTACTACTTTTTTTTTATCGCAATGGTACATAGTTTATTACATCCAGATTTGCAATTACAGTAAACCATTTTCAATACAAATTCTGGTGCCACTGCGTTTGACATTGTTGTTGGAACTAAGGTATCCTTTTTTTTACTCCATCAACATTTGCCTCTTCTCAGTTATTTAGCCAATACTGCATTAATAAATAGGTCCGATAATAATGATTTTCAGCTGCGTTAGTTGTTGGAAGTAAGGTAGCTAAATCAAAATTTTTACTATAAGTACAGTACGTCTGTCCGTTCTGTAGCTACGGGGTATCCGTGAGAGGGGAAACGATATTCTCTCGATGTTTTTCGTAAAAAATTAGACGACGCGTCCCATCAATAAAAATTCGACAAATTTGCAAGTGGCTAATAAAATGAGTGGGCGGAGCGATTTGCGGTGACGTACTCGTCAAGTCGACGTATAAAATACCGCATGATCGAGAAAAAACGGCGTCCAGTTGGCTGGGAAATGAAGATCGATGACATTTCCGCATATAATTTTACATATAAAATGACAGCGATCTTCATTTCATAGCCATCGCTGACGCCGTTTTTTTTTCGATCATACGGTATATTGCTGTTTATTTAAATGTTTTTTGCCCGCATTCCTTTCATAGACACTCCTGTAAACATCGAACCCAGGACCTGTAAAGCCGCGTCCAAGCTAAGCGAACAAAACGTTTGCGAACATATGTATATAATTAGCACTATATACTCGTATAGTGCAGCAGGTCGTAGCGGACGGCACAGCCCATCACATCGGTTCCGAGGACTGAGGTGAGGGGAAGAATGCGACAACCAGTTTGCTCTATATATCTAGGATGCGTTTAGGTAGTCGCTGTTTTTTCGAGTGCCCCGGCTTAATGTCGTAAGTTGAAAAAATAAATATGGATGATACGGTGAAAATTGCGGCAGCTGCTTTATTGTATTGGCTGATGCTTGCAAAAAAAGACAAAAAAAGAAACTCTGTAGTAAAACAAAATTGATGTAAAGCTGAGAAAACTACAGTGCAAGCATTTTATTAAATAAATTAACCGGTAAACAGTTTAAGAACTTTTGTCGTTGAAGAATCAATATTTAGCAAGCGGAGGGTTACAGGGGTCTTTTGGTAGATTATTCGTTATAGTGTATTTTTAAGACCTGTATTCATTTTCAGCCGATTCTACCAGGTGTTTCTCAAAAGGGGCTCACATTTTTTACTTTTTATTTTTTCAGATAATACAACGAAATTTGGTTTGTTAGTATATGACATAAATCGGGATTGATTGACGTATTCAATTACCTTCGGTCGCTTCCTGTTTCACTGGAAATGACTACAACTTTGAATTTTTAGATTGTATCTTCAGTACTTCTTTATTTTATTTGATAGAAAATGACATTCTGAATAGAATGACATACCATACGTCAATTTTAGACATTTCCAATTAAATAAAAATAGCATTTTAAATTTCAAAAAAAAACGTTCAATAAAATGTATTAATTTGTAATCAAAGAACTTTGGAAACATATATTTGATCGTGTATTTTTTTTTCGTATCCTTTCATGGCCGCTTAAAAGATGCCCAAATCGTATTTTTAACAATAACTCAAATTTTTCAAATGGTACGAGGCTGACTCTGACTGAGGAAAAAGCATTTTTTACGAATAATTTGGTACCACATACTTGGTATTTGGAGTAAAATTGTCGTTACGTTTATTTATGGCCATTTTTTAATTGAAAATGGCAAAAGTTGACATATAATATATCATTCTATTTAGAATGTCATTTTCTATCTATCATATACGGTAAAAAAATAACGAGGGTACCATTTAAATCAAAAGTTGTTGTCATTTCCGGTGAAATAGATAGTGATCGAAAATAAATGAAAACGTCGATCAATCCTGATTTATGTCCTATATTAACATACCAAATCTCGTTTTTTATCTAAAAAAATAAAAAAGTTATAGAAGTGAACCACTTTTCAGAAACACCCGGTATATTTATTTCTAAAAATGTAATGGTAAAATTTTATTTCCGGTGTCAAACTTCCTATTAAGTAGTAATTTTTAATTTCAGAATCCCATAATAATTCCGGTTTTTAATAAAAATAATCATAAAGGTCTTTATTAACAAAAATGAAATTATATGGACGAAGTCTAGCTACATAGCTATTCACACTCAACCCACAATAAAATTAAAATTATAAAATCTTTTCTTTGTGTAAACAAATTAGTTGTAAATGTGTTTCACGATCCCAGTCAATAACTGCGTCTCCCATTGTCGAATACTCGGTACAAAATAAAAATCAGAGATGAACGCCCGAAATTAAATGAGACCCTTCAGTGTCCGCTACAATGTCCGCCGAAATCACAGAATATACTAACGAAAAAGAAGCCCAAGTTCCTTGCATGGTACAAAGAATACAAGGTATGATATTGCGCAGGTTGGTCGCTACGTCACAGGTGATAACTGGCGCTATTGGTCAGCACTCTCCGCGCGCCAGTTCAAATCGTCAAGATACTTGTTGGCTAAACCTGTTTATGAATCTATATACCGTCATTGAATTATCACTAAGCAAGTTACTGTGGAATTATATAAGGCGCGGCTAAACATATCTAGAGACCTGAGTTCGAATCTCGTTCACGGGACATTAATATTTTATTTATTTTTTAAATACTGTTGTATTCTATAGTTTATGGACAGTCAGTATAAAAAACTATTTATTCTGTTATTTATTTAATCTCCGGTATTAATATAAATTGATTGTTGGTACAACACCTCATTTATATAGTAAAATAATATTCTACTTTCCTTTTTGAAAATGTATCGGGCAATAATTGTACCTAAAAGTAATATATATTTTAGTGATATACCATATTGTAAACTATTTAATATTTCAGTCACTTAAAAAGTTAACTTGCATTGAATAATTGCTCTACCATTAAAGGAAATTCTGAGTTATATAATCCTCGGAGGTCATATTCTGGGTATGCAACATTTCCCAAATTTTAAAGGTTTCGTTCAACCGATTTATTCTCAAAACCTCAAACATCTACATATAAAAAAGAAGCACAGGTCACTAATTATAATAAGACTTCACCCCTTGGAATTACTTCTATCACAATTACAATATACCATCTTGCATTGGCATTTTCTACTTTTCGATGGGAAATTAACTTCCCAACGTTTTTTAAATGATGTAACAATTCCTCTTGTGGTTACTTTTCCATAGATATCCTCATCTCTGTCCTCATGAATTCAGAGGCAATGAACATGAAAATTATTTACTATAAACCATCGCAAACTAAAAACCTGCATTAAACAATTTTATACCGAATATAGAAATAAATTCATTCTTACCATGCATTCATCTGCATTGGCATTTTCTACTTTTCGATGGGAAAACTTCAACTTCCCAACGTTTTTTAAATGATGTAACACCTCTTGTGGTTACTTTTCCATAGATATCCTCATCTCTGTCCTCATGTGAATTCAGAGGCAATGAACATGAAAATTATTTACCATAAACATCGCAAACTAAAAACCTAATAAACAATTTTATACCGAATATAGAAATAAATTCAGTATTCTTACCATGGTACAAAGAAAACAAGGTATGATCGATTGCAGCTCCAATTTCGTTAAGTTTGCGCATACCACCTGTGACGTCATACGCCATACAGAAAAAATATCCATATTGAAACCATTCTTGCCACTTAATAAAAAAAGATTCTAAAATAGGGAAGAATTAGGACATAACCCCAAAAAGTTATGTTTTGGACATCGAGCTTGGTATTTAGAAAATTATTTTCTACATTTTGACAATATTGAATCAAATTTCACAGATGACACAATCTATTTGACAATTTGAAATTGGCGCGTAGAGCTTGCCGACCAATAGTGCCGTTTATCACCTGTGACGTAGTGACCAACCTGCGCAATATCATACCTTGTATTCTTTGTATCATGTATTCTTACCTATTATTATCGTCCAAATCCATGTTAATAGATAATTATTTTTAAATATATTTTTGGAACTGCTGGTTTTAGTAATTATTAAATTAAACGAACTAAAAAGTCTTAAAAATAAACAATTCTTAACCATAACCCTAAAAAATGCAGATCTCCTGTCAACTTTCTTTATTTTTTATTTATTCATTATTTTCCTGGTGACGTCACAGGTGGTATGCGCGAACTGAACGAAATTGGAGCCGCTATCGATCATACCTTGTATTCTTTGTACCATGAGTTCCTTGTAATAAATCGGTTCCATTTTCGTAACGCCATCTCTCGACAAACCTGACATTTACAGGTTAGCCAAAGGGGTGCGGGGCCGGGGGGAATTGTAAAATACACTTTTTATTTTAATAATTTTTATTTTTTTATTCGCTATTTGTAATTTTATTTTTAAAACATATTATCTGAAACAATCACATAATATTCTTAAAAATAAAATTACAAACGGAAACAAAAAGGAATTTAAATAATCTGAAAATCTACAAAAGTTTATTGATGTAAAGTTATGCAAATTGATATATTAAGTATAACCTCTTTTGCATAACAACATTGTTAAACAAAACATTAACAAATCATAACATATCAGATCATAGAACTAAAAAAAGTACTATTACATAAAAACAGGGTGATACAATATCGCTCAAAATTAATTTTAACATAATATAACCGAAACCGAAAAATCAAACACAACCACACTTATCACAACAGAAATTAACACACACTTCCGCGGCAAATGTCCAAGAAAGACTGATCATTCTGATTGGTCCTGGTCCGGTCGTAGCTCACGTCGTATTGTCGGTAAGCAAAATCCCTGTCCAAAAATCTTGACGATCAGCGCCATCACCCGTCATAATGGGGAAACTTTTGCTGGAACCATTTTGAATATTTCACTTACATGGCCCTGGCCGAAATGCATGCCGTTCGCTCCTTTTGATGTACCGACACCCGTCGGAAAAAGAACGCGCGCGCTCTAGCATAGGCAGACGCACGCTCTGGCGTACAAGTTAGCCGTTCGGCGCTCCGCTCTCCGCGCTCCTTAATAGGCCTAGGCTAGCTGTACTTCGCCTAGCTTGGACGCGGCTTAATGTTCACATGCATTAAATTCCATATTTTTGTCCAAATTAAGATTTTCTCTATTGGTTCCAATTGGAAGGTATTTTGTTTTTTTCTGTATTTACTGTAACTCCCCATTTAGCGAATTCTTCTATTATAAGACGTTAAATTAAAATGCTTTATTTTCGATCGAGCTCTACCAGCCCTCAAAATATTTGCACTTGTTTTAGACTCAGACACTTACTTATTCAGACTAGAACTTTTAAACTATCGATCTATTCGAATTTGTTGAGTCAACCTCATTCATAAAAATAACAAAGTAACTCGCTTCCGACCAAACTGACAGATGGGTTTTTGAAGATGTCCTCGAGTTTAAACAAAGTTTAGGAAGAGTCTTTAATAAAGCCTAAAAAAGATAAACTTTGTTGTTGACGAGAGTAAACCAAAAAGTTCGAAAATTGTTCTCGAGGTCTATTAAATAGGTAGATTTATTAAAACTTTTTAATTATGTATTTTTGGGAATATTGATATTCGTTTCTTTCACAAACTTTACTGGAGAATGAAGTTAATTTTGTTTAGAGGATGGTAAATAGTTGACAGTTAAATTACTGTATTAAATTGTTTATCTTCTTCTGGACAATCTTGCTGGGATTATTAATTAGAAAAAAAAGAAGATTTTAACGTTAAAGTAAAAATCTAATAGGTTTGCAATTTGCAAAATACACATGACGCAGATATCTTTTTCCCTCTCCGATGTAGGTACGCAGAGCAGCACTCATGTCTCATCAAGGCCTGATTCAGATAATAGTTTGCTTCTTCCCATGCCCTGTCAAATATCCTATTATGGATTATGGTGCTAATTAAAATGGTACTAAACTATTTACTTTATATTTCAGATTAACTGGAAATGGCGACCAAAACAACCAGGCCTTTGCTAGGAAGGAGCCCCAAACTGGAAACGTCCCTCCAAATGGACTGCTTCGTAGCAACATTGCTGCAGTTGAACCATATAATCATGTTCCTTTACAATCAAACCAACAAATTAGAAATATTAATCAAAACCAAGAGGTAAAACTATTTGTTGTAAGTTATGAATATGCAATATGCTTTAAAATTAAATTTTTTCAATAAGTGAGTTATTCGATTATCAAGGTAATCAAGGTATTTGAGCTATAATACTTACATATATATATGTATATGTATAGTCTGTTAAACGAATAACTTTGAATTTGACAGTTCCCGCGGGCTTTTCTACGGTTAATTTTATTAGGTTAGCAACTTGCGGCCATGCTGACGCAATGCCGTCTCTAATAGAACAGCCTCGGACCGAGATTTATGACGTCACGCTAATTAGATACTACGGATTACTAAATATGTTGTAGAATACTAAAACACTAAAACTGTCAACACTGACTATGGCTGAAATCGTACTCCATAGTCAATGTAGATAGTTTTAGTGTTAAAAATAATAATTTTAAAAAATTTGTGGTCATCTTTTGACAAGTTTATATTAGTTTATTAATTGCAGTAAACATTATGTAGTGTGTGGTGTGAATATTTTATATGTAATTTTCTGAAGAAGAAAATCAAAAATTTTAGAATAATTTTACATATAAAATGACAGCGATCTTTATTTCATAGCCATCGCTGACGCCTTTTTTTCTATGATATAATAATAATGCCTTTATTTCCAAAAGAAAGTAAAATAAAATACAGTTAATTATTAATACATTAAAATAGTAAGAAATCATAGAAATTAAATAATTACACCATCAGAATATGATTTTTTTATACATATAAATAATCAAAACCCAATTTTGGAGTGGAGCGAAATTCAGAAGCATAATGCTTCTGCTCTTCCATTTAACTCCTTATTGTATTATTTGCAAATATAATTTTTCGAACATTGATACTTGCACAATATACATAGAAATTTTGTGAATGCAAATATTAATACATCACTATTAGTAGATATTAAATGTTTTTGTTAAATTAGATCGATTTTCAAACCCCAAAATTTAAAATATATTTTACATTTTACCCATTAACTTATGTACCTATTCATTATTTGTATATTGTAAAACATTTGCTGCATCTGTATGGTTTATAGTTTATTTGCCAAAGTATTTATTACTATAAATATATATATATATTTTATGTATTAACTGTATATTATATATATTTTATGTAAACTATATCATTTTTAAAATACAAACCAAAGATACGAGGAATAATTATGTTTTCCATGTATTCTACAACATATTTATTAATCCGTAGTATCTAACTAGCGTGACGTTATAAATCACGCTCCGAGGCTGTTCTATTAGAGACGGCATTAGTCTGATATTTAGAAATGTCAAAAGCTGATGACATTTTACTTTTGGGAATTGTGTTGATTTTTGCAAGAAAAGGAAGAACTGTCACTTGTTTTATTATTTTTCTTTTCTATTTCATGAAAGTAAAAAGAGTTACCTATCTGATTCGTTCAGGCACTCGATTTAAAGAATATCAGTAACTTTTTTGACAGAGGGATTATATATTTCTCATGTTGGTAAAAAATAACGGTAAAAATTCAAAGTTATTCATTTTATAGACTATATACTATATATTATTAAAATGGATGAATAGTCCATCCATTTTAATAAACTACTCAAAACACACACACGTTTATTGAATATATTTGAAAAATATATTATTCTGCAACTAAATAGTCGGCCGACTAAAAAAATCCAGCGCATAGCCTAAGGCTGATCAATACAATCGACAACAAATAGTTGCCCGATCGGCTTATTGTTTTCACTTCTGCAATTATTAAATAATCGACCGACTAAAAATTGTATGTCAGTGCGTAGCCCAATTTATTAATTTATGTAATAATTATTTTTTTTCAATTATGCCATAATTATTTGGAGTAGTACTACAAGCCAAATTGGACACATTTAAAGGGCAACACCTTTTTCTCTAGGAGATAGACCAAAAATAATATCGGTGTCTGGAGCTCAATTTTTTATCAAAAAGATGATGATAAAAACCGCACATCAATATCTGTTACCGTTTCGGAGTTACGGAGTGTTTTTCAAAAATGTGCATTTTGTCCCCAAAAATTCACATTTTTAACAAACCGCTGTAAATTTTTTGCTACTGAAAATCTTGTACTTTTATATAAACATCTCCAAAACATCTTTTTACGTGGAATTTAATGGTTTTAATTTATATAATAAAATAGCAAACCACAACAAGATATTTTACTACAGTGTTTGAAATATCTGAACATTTCTCGCGGAATTCATTAACAGTTTGGTTGATACCCTCGCTTAACCGGTAAGTACTTCTAATTTTTGTCTAGACAGATACAGGCAATTTAAAAATAAGATTCTCTAGTCTTCCTCAAAGATAAAAATCCATAAACGCCAAGTCCGGCGCGCGACCTTGGTTATTCAATTATTTTCGAAATTGACTGCAAAAAATTGCTGATAATTTCAGAATTGTGAGACGGTGCCCCGTCTTGCTGGAAAAATATGTTTTAAAGTTCCATTAGGGGCAGATCATCAATAAGGGATCCAAAGCCTACTAGTTCAAATTGACGAACTCTTAAAAATTCTGTAGGTATTTCGAAATAATTCGAACAAAATATCAAGTTGCGATATTTTGGAAAGGTAATGTTGAGTTACTTTCAATGAATTAAAAATATATAGTGTGTCCCGAACAAAAAATCAATTTTTCTGTTTATAACTCTTAAATTATTGTTGCGGGCCGGTGTGGACTCAACCTAACCTCACAATATGGCCCGCCCTCGGATGACCTTAACATCGCATAGACACCGTAATGATTCATTCGTTCGAGAAAAATCGAGTCCCACTGGAATGGACTAGTACATACGAGAACATTCGAAAACCTTCTCTACGCACCTAACGATCTATGGACTATTCTAGAGTTCTTTACCTGTCGGTATAAAAGCTGGCGGCTGTGGCCTACAGGGGGCAGTTATAAATATACCAGTGTAGTTGACGCGCAAAAATTCAAAATAAATTCTTAGTTATAAATCGTTTGTAAATAGTTCTATAAGTCTTTTATCGTTATTGTTTTTTGTTAATTAGTGTTAAATAAATAGTGTTTAAATAAATTGTGACTTTCTATCCACACGGAACCGACGAAAAACGTAACATTATTGATTATATTTAAACCATTATATTCTACGTAAAAAGGTGATTTGGACACATTTTTCTAAAAATACAAAATTTTCAATAGCAAAAACGTTACAGCGATTTGTTGAAAATGCACATTTTTGAAAAACATTCCGAAAAGGTAATAGATATCGATGTGCAGTTTTACCATCATGTTTTTGATAAAAATTGAGCTCCAGACACCGATACTAGTTTCCGTCTAGCTCCTATAGAAAAGTGTGTTTCCCTTAAAAGTGTCCAATTTGGCCCACCCTGTACATTAATATTACTGGATTATTAATGATCTTTCATAAATTAATAGAATTCAAATCTGCTTTTAGTGCGAAACTACCATTAACTGATCCAGTTATTTATCGCTGACCGACTTTAACAGTTATGTAGTAAGTTAATCGGAGTATCTAACTCGGCATAATGGCCACCACAATAGCTTTGTCTCGGCACTTGTGTGCTCGGCTATATCCTCGATTCGGACCGGCTAATCAGTTTAAGCGTAGTTAAGGACGATATCTAAATTTTCGAATGATTTGCAATTACCTATATTTCCATTGAATTGAATAATTCAACTCTCTTGTGAGATAAATCTTATATTAAAGTTATTCTGATATTAAACAGACTTAGTGATAATTAATATGTCATACCATCTCATTAAAATTTGTTGTATTTAGTTACTACAATCTAATGGTAAAATCCCAAGTAGCATTTTCACGACTTGCGACCACATGTTTACTAAACACAACGTTGGATTAGTTACAAAAAATAGTTAGCTCCGTACCTTGGGTATTAAAATAAATGTAAACGTTGTTGTAAAATTGTGCCGACGTTGAACTAGTACTACAACAAAGTAAAAGCTTCTGCGACGTCGAATAAACGTTGTCTTGTAACCTTTTTTGCTTAAGTGATCTTTAGGTGATTTAGACAGCGTAGTTACAATGTTTATTTTATTTTTTTATTTTTATTTTTAAACTACTCCTTACAATCTCTTCTATCTGAATTGCCGTTCTCTCGATCTCTGCGCATTACTATATACCGGTCATCAAAGAGTTCACGAAAACCATCAGTCAACCACGTTTCAGTTAACAGGACAACATCATAATCATCGGCGATTATACTAGTGTAGAGTACATCGGTTTTAGTTCGTAAGCCACGTACATTTTGGTAGTAAATGTGTAGGTTCAGGTTACTTAATTGGTTTGTAGTTCTATTCTGGGGTAGCGTTTCCGAAAATTTTGTTGTATGTCGGTTGGTAGTGGGCTATCTAAATGAACTGCAGGCAGAGTTGGTCCCCTTAAGGCATCAGACGGCAGCGGAAATGTCTCCGGAAAAGTTGTAATTTTAGGACGCCAATTATCCTGTTTACCTCCCAGAAGCTTCTTCAGTCGTTCTTCGAAGGATAATTTGGCCTGTGGCATTTCCTCAGTATGCTCTAGATATTCTTTATATATAAAATTTGCCAAATTCTTTTTAATCATGTAGTCTGCTTGCTGCCTCCGTAAAGAAAACATGTCATCTGGTGTAAACTGATCAAGCGATACAAAAATTCCACCACGTTCCACAGCATGTATGCTCTTTTTAATAAGGAGGTTATACTCATAGACAGCCTGTTTTTGTTTATATGATGTCATACTTTGACATGCCCCTATAATAATTAGATTCGTATGTTTGTACAGGTCCATCATCCCTTTTACAGCTGAACTGGTCAGAGTCGTTCTTTCATTAGCACTGCGTGGGTCTACGAACAACATGACATGGTCCTCCCTACCAAAAGCTTCACTAAAATTAGTACCCATTTTGGCCATGGTCCCAATGGTAAGGGGTTCTGCGGAGAACTGACAGTTGATATCACTTCCCGCGTTCCTTTTAAGTTTAAGAAGCTTCGGAATATTCTTCACGCTATAATAACTTCCCATCACCAGCAAGCGCCGGAACTGACAGGTTTTCTTTGGTAAAATTGGTACTGGATTCTTTGGTGAAACTGGTACCTGCATTGTCGTAATAGAGCAATCAGGAGTGAATCTAATAGAACTCTCCACAGCTGCTTCCAAAGCCAGTGGAGGAGTAGAGTCTTCCATTGTCTTCCATTTTATCAATTCAAGATTCAGTTCTTCTACTTTAGCCTTTAAATTGGAGATCTGGTCTTCATATTTCTTTACCCGGTTTTCCAGTTCATCCTCTACGACAGAGAAGTCTTCCTGGCAAGCTTGGGAGTTTCTTTTTAATCTACTTATATAGGCGTTTTTTTCTTGCAGCTCTGTTTTTAATTCTTGTACTAGACTTTGCAGTGTTTTAGTTGCATCATTTTCTTCACCCTTCAAAGCTTCCCGACAGTCAGATGAACAACAGATAACATTTTCGGAGATTATCTCGTAATTTTTTGTACGTTTACAGCAGCTTGGATGGAAAATGTTGTTACATACTGTACATATCCAGTTGTTATTTATTTTGTTTTTACAGCATTTGAATACTTTAGCCATTATAGTCTAATTATTTTTGTTCACAAAAACCAAACACACCGATTTATTGCCGAAAGATAAGGTGGAAAAAAGATTCAAGATAATGTTCAGAGCAAAAACGCAGAGCGACGTTCAGAGCAAAAACGCAGAGCGATGTTATAAGTGCCAAGGATTTTACCATAAGGACTCTGATTGTAATAATAGAAGAGCATGTGCCAATTGTACTGAAGATCACGATACACAGGCCTGCAATAGTGAATCAAAGAGATGTCAGAATTGTTTTCTTGCGAATTCTAAATACAAAAAAAATTGGGTTGGGCAATAAAGAGTTTTCCGACGTCACTTTCAGGACCTATTCCAACGTTATGCAAACGTCTGTTTTACTAATACCAACGTTGTTTAGATTTCCTTGTTCTTACGTTTAGATTTCCTTGTTCTTACGTTGGTAGCACGTCGAGCCACTACCTTTTTGCAACTGTACTAGACACAAGAGCAAAAGTGGAAGAACTGAGTTGTGAGACTTGACATTTTTACATGTTATGTATTTAGAAAATTGAACTGAGTATCTTATTTTCAGCATTCTCCATATCATCCATCATATCAGCAAAATCAGCATATCAAACCTGAAACTAATCCGAATATCAACGACATCCAAGAGATAACTAAAAAAATTGCTAATATCTATACAAGAGGAGACGAGGAAAACCATCAAGATTTTGCGGTATCTAAGTCAGACCCGAAATATCAGACGCTTCCGTACAATACGAAGTTCACCGTAAATTTATTGCCTAACAACAACAAAATAATTAAAAATGATTTGAACAGCAATGAAAAAGAAGATACTAATTACCCATCGAATATTGTCAATACAAATAACATTGTTCAAGCTGCACACATGACGGTTCATAGTGCTCCTTTAAGTCAAGTGAGTGTAGATCGTATGTAGTATCGTAGATATGTAGAGAACGGTCAATAATGATTGAATAAACATTGAATATACCCCATTCTTTGATATATATTGGGTGTTTCTTAAAAGTGGTTCACCTTATTACTAGCGTCAAAACGCACCTAAAAATTAAATAACATGCTTAATTTTTTGACGACATTTAAAATAAATAAAAACATTTCTTTTTCATTTGAAATTTTTCGATCGAAAGTTTTTTTTAGCAGAACCAATCCTAAAATCCCCTAATATAGTATTCTGTTTCAATCATTGTTGGTCCTCCGTATTTTTCTAGTTTATTTGGATCTTATTTATTTATTTTTTATTTTCTTATTTTATTTTTTTTATTTAAATTATAGGTTAACAAGAATATAGCTACACCGCTTAATCAACATGACCTGCTCAGCCGAAAAAACAGCGAAGGGAAGGAACAAAACAATATATTCTCAAACGAAAATCGAGATGATCTTGCCCATAAATATCAAAACGATCATACATATCTCACCGGCAATATTAATTCTACTACTTCAACAACAACATATCAGGTTGGGATTAATTTTGTCTAATCTAAGTACCATACGACCAAAAAAACCGCGTCAAAATGGCTGGGGAATGACAATCAATTATAATTTTGACGAGGTCAAGCCTTATGCTGCGTTTAGACTTGAGCACGCACGGTATAGGCAAGGTATGATCGATAGCGGCTCCAATTTCGTTCAGTTCGCGCATACCACCTGTGACGTCACTAGGAAAATAATGAATAAATAAAAAATAAAGAAAGTTGACAGGAGATCTGCATTTTTTGGGGTTATGGTTAAGAATTGTTTATTTTTAAGACTTTTTAGTTCGTTTAATTTAATAATTACTAAAACCAGCAGTTTCAAAATATATTTAAAAATAATAATTATCTATTAACATGGATTTGGACCATAATAGGTAAGAATACTAAATTTATTTCTGTATTCGGTATAAAATTGTTTATTAGGTTTTTAGTTTGCGATGTTTATGGTAAATAATTTTTATGTTCATTGCCTCTGAATTCACATGAGGACAGAGATGAGGATATCTATGGAAAAGTAACCACAAGAGGAATTGTTACATCATTTAAAAAATGTTGGGAATTATATTGTTTCCCATCTAAAAATAGAAAATGCCAATGCAGATGAATGTATTGTAATTGTGATAGAAGTAATTCCAAGGGTGAAGTTTATTATAATTAGTGATCTGGTGCTTCTTTTTATATGTAGATGTTTCAGGTTTTGAGAATAAATCGGTTGAACGAAACCCAAAATTTAGAGGAAGTATTTGCATACCCAGAATATGCCCATCAAGGATTATATAGCTCAAATTTCCTTTGATCGTAGGCAATTATTCAATGCAAATTAACTTTTTAAGTGACTGAAATATTAAATAGTTTACAATATGGTATATCACTGTAAAAATATATTACTTTTAGGTACAATTAGGGCCAGATACATTTCAAAAAGTAGAATATTATTTTATATTAAATGAGGTATTGTACCAACAATCAATTTATATTAATACCGCAGATTAAAAAATAACAGAATAAATAGCTCTTTCTTTTATACTACAAAAATAAACTATAGAATACAACAGTATTTAAAAAAAAAAAAAGTTATATCCCGCCGAGATTCGAACTCCGGTCTCTCGCTTCCTAACCCAACTCCTTACGCACTGCTCCACAGTAACTTGCTTAGCGATAATTCAATGACGGTATATAAACAAAAAAACAGGTTTATAACAATACCTTGACGATTTGAACTGGCGCGCGGAGCGTGCTGACCAATAGCGCCTGTTATCACTTGTGACGTAGCGACCAACCTGCGCAATATCATACCTTGTATTCTTTGTACCATGGTTCAAATTAAAAACTTATTTTTCGACGAATGAAGTAATCCATTTGTGCCCGCACAGCAGAGTTGTGTTGGCGAAACTAATGGACGACCAAGAAATAGTCGAGGCTTCAGTCATTGTTATGTACAGCTTAATTATTAAAAAGGAGAAAAATCGAAAACATCGTCGCTGGTGACAAACCCAAATTTTGAGAAATCGATATATTTTACTGCAATAACTTAGTGCCTGAGGAGGGCTATGATCAGTTCAAAAACTTTACAAGAATGACCAGACCCGACTTTGAATATTTACAAAATTTAATAATACCAAAGCGCGGAGGATCAGTGCGTGCGTGCTTCAGTCTAAACGCTCCATTAGACGTCATTTTAGTTTCAGATTTATGTCAATTTTTAGTAAATGACGTCTAGCGATGACCTCACCAAAATTATTATCGATTGTCATGTAACACCGTCTTTTTTTGATCATACGGTACCTAGTCTCAAAAAGTATAACTTATACTTAATAATTATGTTTATTTCTTTTTGTAGAAACCTATTAGCAGCGTAGCACCGACGTCAATTCATCACACTAGCATTCCTTCGACGGTTTACCAAACGTCATCGATAAAAGTACAACCAGTAGAGCCTCAAACGATAGCGGCAACCACGAAAACCCCAACTGCTCTTTCCTACGGTACTCAAGTCCAATCTCCTCCCGGAGCGGTGTTGTCACCACCCCAGTCAAGCAGTACTCCATTGGGTACTCCCGAGGTCTCCATCGATACGACTCCTAAGCCAGCCTTGCCCCCGAAACCCGCTATCAAACCACCACCTAGACAAACGCAAATGGTCAGCGAAGAAACGTCTTTGAGGCCTCCACCGTTGCCTCTGTCCGAACCACCCGAGGAGAAGTCGTCCCCTTTACTGGGTGTGAAACCCCCACCATTGTTGCCCAGTCAGAAGCCTAACATAGATGTATCGAATAAGAATTTTCTTGCTAGTCAATCGGAAATGATAATTAAAGCGAAACCGCTTAATATCAAAAAGCAACAGCTCAGTGAGCAACCCAAACTTCGAAGTCAGAATGCCTATGCTAAATTCAACGGTTTGATATTGAACAATAGGAGAATAGAATTACCGCCGGTGTATCAGTTTCCTGAAATGTCGGTTTCGAGTGCGGACAAATCGGAATCGCAAAACACGGCGAATTCGCAAGATAAGGATCCTTCAATGAAGGACGAAATCGATAGAATATCTAGAACTTCGACGGATGACACTAGCAGCATCGATTCAAAAGAACAAAAGGAAGATAATGTCATAAGAAGAATTAAGAAAGGCAACTTAAAACAAACTGGTAAAAGCAATCTGTCTAGGAGAGTTAGTTTCGATCCGTTGGCGCTACTGTTGGATGCTAGTCTTGAAGGAGAGTTAGAATTAGTAAAGAAAACTGCGTCACAAGTAAGAGTTTATTCTTTATTATTATTAATACAGTATACCGGGTATTTCAAATTCGACTTTCATCCTTGGGATCTCCGGAACTATAAGAGATACTGGGTGGCTTAGATTGAAGGAAAGTTTCCTGTTAGTGAGCCCAATAGTAATCAGTTCAGTAACTGAGCTGATCTTTGTCATTTCCGGAAATATGACGGAAAGACTGAAATTTCTTGTTTTCGTTTTTAGTTTTTATGAATTTATTTTGACAGATAACCAAAAAAATTTCTTAGCTTCATCCTTTAGTGAGGTGAAAAATCACTTCGACGTTTCGTTTTTCCTGGAATAACCATCAACTTTATTTTTTTTTAATACGGATTGGGGTTTTTAATTAATTTTTTAGAAGCTTATATGATCTCCCAAATATAATGATGTAGCACACTTGTCCAAGAAATGTAAGGTGAGTGGACCATGGCAGGCCACTGTAACGAATAAACAGTTTTTAGTAGTCCATTTACTGGATAAATGAAAGAAACAAATTATTAATTTACACTTTATTTTATTGTGTAACGTATACAGTACTTTTGTGATTTTAGATGTAATCACCAAACGGAGTGATTCAAGCTAGTAGTGGGAACTATCGAATGAATACTATCGAAACATTCGATAGTTGCAATTCATTCAAATAATTCGATAGCTAGTAAGAAAACATTCGTCGAAAACTATTCGAATAAAAATATCGAATAGATGCGTCATCTGCCTAGAAATATATTACCTAATTCGGCAGCAAAAACCATTCATTTATAAAATTCATTCATTTGTAAAATTCATTTATTCGTCAGGATCGATTATAATAAAATATAAACTGGATTTTAGTTGTCGTCCGGCGACGTAGGTTTCTTTCCTAGAAACCCGACAGCGGTCGGTGGCAATGGTATGAAAAAAGCCGGCATCTTTGATTTTGAGTCAGATAAAGATAAGGACACATTATTTTTTTTATTGAGGTGCTAGTATTTACACAGAAAATACATTATGAACGGCGCTGTTGCCGTATATTCGTTTTAGTTGGTATTAGCAAAGAATATTATTCTTTGGTATTATAGTTAGTTAGGGATAGTATGACTATATATTTTGCATTTTTTTATTAATATTCTGTTGTTACACTGCAATAATACTTTATATTTTGGATGTAGGAAAATGATTTTTAATGTTGTTAAGCAAAACTGGTTTAATAAATAATAATAACAGAATAATTTGTTTTAAGTAGTAGCAAAATATAAACAACAACTTAGAAGTCCAAATTATTTATATTAGATCCTATTTAAAAATAATATAGTTTCTAAATTTTTTTGTGTGGCAACGTTGGTTTATTAAATAATAATAATTACAGAACTAATTTGTTATATTAACAACAAATTTTAAAATCATGAAATATAAACATTATTAATTTTCTAAGCATGCAGTGTAATAGCAGAAAAATATAAATATAAAATTAGAAATCAAAAAAATTATATATATATAAATATATATATATATATATATATATATAATAATATATATATATATATATATATGTATATATGTATTACTTTTTATTACTTTGTATTAGTATTTAAAAATAATATTTGCTTTTACTGGCATTTACTTTAAAAAATAAATAAAATATTTATTCGCAAAAATCTAAATGTAAGAGAATTAGAATAAACAAAATACAAATATCGTTAACTTTTTTAAATTGGAACGTGTAAAACTTTAATCAATCAATTTAATTTTCTCATCCCAAAATTTGAGTTCGATAATCATTTACTTAACCGCATTACCACATTACTTAAATATGATTATTAAGTTCAACTAATTCATATTACTAAAACATCTAAAATACAAATACATATGTATTTTTAAAATTAATTGTAAGTTCACCTCATCTCTCTTAAAAGTTGTTACTTCTCAAAATTTCCCATTAAAAAAATAGACCATATACCGTATAAAATTAAGTAATTGAAAGATCGGAAAATCACACAAATTTTCAGAAAAATTTTGACCACCTGCACACGTACACAATCATCAATTTAAAAAAAAACACTACTACTTTAGTATTTTAAATATTTTAATAAACGCAAAAATAGCACAGTATTTAGAAGGCAAGTTATAAAAATTTGGAAGGACTAATAATGCACTGACGCAGACAAAAATCAAACGAATACTAAATTTCATTTATAAAAAGCATTCGATAGTCGTGGCTTAACGATAATCACTTAGTCGCACGGCGAGGTTGTCACATATGCTTTAGTATACAAATGAATGAATGATTTTATTCGAATGAAACCATTCGATAGTTGAAATCATTCATTCAGTAACCATTCGATAGTCTAATTCATTCGATAGTTCCCATCGCTAATTCAAGCGGCTTACCCCTATAACTTTTTAATTTTTTCAGATAAAAAAACGAGAATTGGTGACAAAATTAGGATTGATTGACGTATTCAATTGTTTTTGGTCACTTCCTGTTTAAGTTAAAAACACCTTAAGTTAAAAACACTAATTCTTAATCAAGGACACAAACTAACTTAAACAGATGCGACACCTTATGGGAAATTTTGTGTTCAAAAGACCTATGTTCGGAAGTGCGACGACAGAGCGGCGATACCGTCGATGAAGGCAAAATATTCGGCCAAACAAACAGCCGTGGTGACTTCTAATCGTTCCCTCACACCCCTTCTCTAAGCTTCCATTTCTTTCGTTCTTTCTCGCATTTAACCTTGCCTTTGATACACCGCGCCGCCTCGTCTGGCCGTCGTAGCCGACGTACGATTATAAAGTCATAATTTGACATATGATATGTCATTCATTCAGAGTGTTATTTTCTATCGAATAAAGTAAAAAAATACCGATGGTGCTATTTAGAAATCAAAAGTTGTAGTCATTTTCGGTGAAACAGGAAGTTGGAAGTCAATCAATCCTAATTTATGTCATAGACCAACATACCGAATATCGTTTTTTTAACTGAAAAAATAAAAACGTAATAGGGGTGAGCCATTTTTGAGACGCACCCGGTATATTAAACTTAACTTTTATTAAGCTCTTCCAAACGGCCTTGCAAGGAACAGGGCTCCATACCAGGCCAATATTATAAATCAGTCGTTCAACTTAAAACTACAGTTGTAATAATTATAACCCACAAAATTCTAAAAGTTACTGGTTTGTGGAAGTATGCTTTGGAATTAAATAAGACAATAGAATAATTTCATTAATGACTTATATTTAATTAACAATTATAAACAATCAATGTGATTGGCTGTGACAGTCTCGATTATATGAGATTAGATATGCAACTGGAATACTTAAGTGTTTCTGTTTCGGTTGGTTGGGAGAAAGGCCTCACCCTCTTCGCTGCACTCGTCCGCTGGTGGGTAGCGTGATTGTCCGGCTAACGTTGGAGAGCTTGTGAGACTCCACCAGTCTCAGTGCGTGAGCTACTTATGGGGAGGGTCAATTCTCGTATCTTCCTAGAAGATAACAAACAGCAGTATTCTACTCAACACAATTGATAAGTACCCAGTTTTGTGGTGGTGTTCTAAATTACCAATTGAACTGTCTGTTGGTTGCCAATGAAGGTACAATAAAAATAACTTATGATTAAACAACATATTAGTGATTCAAATAAACAATAATCAATATCTAAATCCAACTACTAATTATTATAGTAAAAATTATAATTAAAATTTAAAAAAGAAAATAGGCAATGACAGTTTAAATTAGTTATAATTGAAAAGATTGTCCAAATTATTTAAAGAATATAAAGAATATAAATATAGAATTATAAAAAAATATAAAAGAAAAATATTTTGCTCTCTCTCTCTCTCTCTAGAAAATTCCAGACCACCACAATCACTTCGGTACGACTTGAAAAAAAATATATATTGTTACAGTAAATTATTTGATTTAATTTGTAGACACGTGTAAAAAGAATAAAAAAATATGTAAGATAAAAAAAACTAGAAATATATGAAAATTTAAATTAGAACAAAAGTTAATACTAAAATGCGATATTAAAAGATAAATTTAAAAAACTAGATAGAAAGATAGGATAAGATATAATATATAGATAGGATAGAAAGATAGGATAAGATACGAAAAACGATAAATGCGGCAATTCGACAGATAAAAACTAAAAGAAAAGATATGTCACTCCAGGAACAAAGATAATGCATCCGCCAAATAAGATAAAGATAAGGTAAAAGGTAAATTTGGCAGATGCGAGGTAAAGATACGTTCCTAGAGTGACCCAAAACAACAAAAAACAAAAAATCTATCTGTCGAATGGCCTGCCAATAGCACCACCACTACAGGGTCCAGATAAAACAAGAGTTGCTTTCTGGCAAGCAAGGATTCGTTAAAGGTGACATAAGTCGTATAATATAAATATTATAAAAAATCCTTACTTACCAGAGTCCCTCCTGGTTCATCTCTGAGAGTACTCCTGCAGTGATTGATTCTATTCATGGCCCCTGAGATTACTAAATCGAACACCTCTGCGGGTTCCTGTTCGACAGCTTGCGTCTCAGTACATAAATAAGAAAGATAAAAATAATTAGTACTAAATAAAAGTTAAAGGTATTAGAAAAAATTTTACAAAACTACCATACACGTGCTACTAAGATAAGAAGATAAAAAAATGATGATAAAAAAAAATGAACTGTGAGATAAAAAGATAAAATAGAAAAAGGAATTTAAAGTTACAAGCTAATTAAATAATTAAATCATATTAGATAGTAAGAAATGTTTAAAAAAATAAAACTAATAAATAATTTCCAAGTCGTACCTCGTGCCGGTGTCTGGAAAAAAAACTAGGTGTTTAAGCAAAGAAGATCGAGATGAGAGAGAGTGATTTTCGGCAAAACAAGTCCCTTTATAGAATTCTCCCATTCATTTAGACATGCGTTAAGTACCAAATGTCAATATAAAAATTTATAATTAATAGTAAAAATAATAAATACGATAAAATTTCCTACATACCTTCAAAAAAATGTGTGTAACAATTGCATCTTAATTATTTAACACTAAACAAAATATTAATAATAAACCTTCGTTTTCATTAAAAATAAACAAATTATTATCGGTAACCCATAGGCAACCAGAAAATATATAAAATATTTAAACAATTTAAACAAACAACCATCGCTAGTGATGTGTACCACTATCGAGGTTCCGCAAAAAATCGATAATATATAAAAAAACGGATAAACGATATAAAAGGAAAAATGTAACGAAAATATTTTCGTTACATAATCAAAATGTCCGCATTTACTAAAACTACATAAAAAGTTCTTTCGTATAAAGGAAAAATTTAATGTAACGTATTATAATTTTTGTTTTTAAACTCAACGTACATTCCTTGAACACAATCGTATAACTAAGAATAAATTAATGGAAATAATTTAAAAATTATAGTAATGAGCAGGGTTCGGAAAACTACATGTTACTTTTAAAAACTACATAAACTACATTACATGTAGTTAATGTAGTTTATGTAGAGGGTGTAGTTTATGTAATCTATGTATGTAACTTTCAAATATCAAAAGTTTGAGTTGAGGTTATAATAAGTTGAAGCTTTAAAAACACATAATGTATTTAAGAAAACAGAAGAAATATGGCTTTAAATATAATATTTACATCATATTATCTCTATTACACCTGATACAAAGAAAAATTATTCATAATATCAATACATAGTTTATTAACGTAGTTTTCATGTAGTTAATGAACGGGAAAAGACGTAGTTTTTGAAGAAAAACTACACGTAGTTAATCAGGTAAATTATATCTTAATTAACTACTTCCGAACCCTCGTAATGAGTATTATATTGATAACAAATAAGTTGCCAATGCATTTTGGAATGAAATTACAAGAAAAATACCTATAATGACCTTCTTATGGGCTTGTTTTTTGTAAGGCCAAATTTTTTTAGCTAAAAAGTTGAATAAGCGTTATAAATAATAATATTATAAATATAAAACATTGTCAACTTTCCCGGTACGTATTTATAACTAAGAACTAAGTGTTCATATTTTTATGATTTGTAAATGTTCCTAGTCAAAGGCCCATGTACCCTAGTAAGGCCCGTGTACCCTAGGAAAATTATAAGGAAAAATCAAAGCAAAACTATTATTTTTTTTAGTACCATAACAAATTCTTATATGACAATTTACAGTAAAAAATAAGATAATAATAAGTTATTTACATAAAAATTTACCTTTTCTTGTGCGCGCGAATTACAATTTTAACATCGATGTCCCAGTCTGTGTCCTTGAGTTTAGTGAGGCTTAAGTTTCAGTGAATTTGTCATCACTTAATGACAATAACTATGACTTTTTTTTAGTTGGCCATCAAAGGAGCATAGCCTTCCATGGTTCACCCACCTTATAATGGATATACCGGGTGCGTCTCAAAAGTGGCTCACCCTTATAACTTTTTTATTTTTTCAGAAAAAAAAACGAGATTTGGTATGTTAGTATATGACATAAATTAGGATTGAGTGACGTATTCAATTGTTTTTGGTCACTTCCTGTTTCACCGGAAATGACTACAACTTTTGATTTTTAAATTGCACCCTCGGTATTTTTTTACTTTATTCATATTTAAGAAGCTCTTAACTCACTGCCGGTAGATAAATAAATTTATACTACCTCGCTATAACTACGAACTAAAGCAGAATCAGACGTATATTGATATAAAAAATAAATCTTACATTCTTTTTGAAACGCCCTGTAGATATTTCAATAAACATTTCTTATTTAGGTTCCAAACCCAAGCGCGGCTAATGACGAAGGCATTACGGCATTACACAATGCCATCTGCGCGGGCCACATCGAAATCGTGAAATTTCTCGTCGAATTCGGTTGTGACGTCAACGCTCAAGACAGCGACGGCTGGACGCCCCTACACTGCGCGGCAAGTTGCAACAATTTGACCATGGTCAAGTTTCTGGTGGAGCACGGAGCTTGTATCTTCGCTACAACACTGAGCGATCATGAAACGGCTGCTGAGAAATGCGAAGAAGATGAAGAAGGATTCGATGGATGCTCAGAATATTTATACAGTAAGTTATACAGGGCGATAAACAATCATTGAAATGCCTAGTTAGGCGTTTATGGAGAACCGGTGATAGGATTTTTTTTGCAAATTTGGATTGCTGCATAAAGACACCTGCTCCGTCTGTCTAAATTATTTTTAGTGTTACAGTGTGGCCGCTTCATACTAAAAATGGTAGCAGTATCTTTGATATTTCAAAAGGAACACCCAGAATAGTATTACATTTTTGAAACTGCTTTTAAGTATTATATATTTTTCTATTATTTTAACCTAATATACAGGGTGGTCCGAACTGCATTCCGGAAATTTCGGCAGCATATTCTGCAGATAAAAATAAGTAAAAAAGTTCGTATAAATGTATGTCCTAAAATGCTTAGTTTCGGAGATACAGGGTGTAGAAGTTTCATTTTTATTTCGATTTTTTCCAAATAATTTCTGAAGTAACATCAATATTTAGATGAAAATTGCTGTACTGGGAGATTTTTGACATGAGAAATTTGATTCTGATATCAATATGACTCCTAGTTGTAGAGGGCGCCACCTACATGTGATTTAACTGTTTTGAAGAGTGATAACTTTCCGTCCTGTATAAAACTAGTGGATGAATAATGTAAAAAATGTCTCTTGGTAAAAATCGCGACAAGCGACCTTTCTCAAGATATTTAGAATAGAAATAGTCAATACATGTCAAAATTGACAAAAAATAAACATGTCGAGTAGATAGCTATTTCACTCAAATGATAAAATTGGAAACTTTTGATTTTTTTAAATTTTTCTTCGAAAAAATGATGATAAAATAGTTTCTGTTGAGCTTTTGGCACAAAAATATTTCAAATTTATGATTTCAATCTAATAACTAATTAGTCAACATGTTTCATTTATGTCAATAACGACAGGTATTGATAATTTCGATTCCAAATATCTCGAGAACCATTACACGTAGCGATTTTTACCAAGAGATCTTTTTTCGTACAAAACGTCGTAAATGTATATTTTTCTATTCAGTAGTTTTATACAGGTACGAACGAAAAGTTATTCCCCTTCTAACCAGTTAAAAAATATGTAGTGGCGCACTCTACAAGTAGGAGTAAAGGTAGGAGTCATATTGATATCAAAATCAAATTTCTCATGTCAAAAAACTTCCACACACAAATTTTCATTGAAATATTGACGTTACTTTAGAAATTATTTGGAAAAAATCGAAATAAAAATGAAACTTCTACACCCTGTATCTTCGAAACTAAGCATATTTGGACATACATTTATACGAACTTTTTTACATATTTTGATCTGCAGAGTAGACTGCCGAAGTTTTCGGAATACAGTTCGGACCACCCTGTATTTCCTTATAATTTTTGAGATAAAAATAAAATGTGTTTAAAATCGATAAAAACATGATCTTGAATAAGCATTTGTTTAGTCATAAATCATAAATTCGGCATATTGAAAGCTGAAATTTGGTTTATAAGTTAAAGAAAGTATACATATTCGATCTGTCTAAATCAGTAGTTCCCAAACTTATTTTTCTCGTGGGCCACTTTCAAAATTTTACTGGTTTCGGTGGACCCCCTGCTGCTACATTTCTACCACATTCTTAAAGTCGCCAAAAAATAAAAATTGTGTCACTTCTGAGTTCTGTCCCTATATTCCGATATGTAAAATAAAAACGAAAAATGGTACATTTTATATCACTTTATTTATTAAAAGAATAGAATTACAAGAAAAAATATTAAGGTAATATAGGTTCAGGTCATAATTTTAATTAATGGGAAGGATGTATCTGATGGAGTGTCAGCAAACGATCAATGTTTGGCTTTATTTTTTGTGAGCAATAACCGCAAATCCCCCGCTCTGTGATGTTTAATTTGCTCCTTTTTTTTTTGTTAAGAGGTTTGTAACGGCACTAAAACTCCTTTCGACAAGGTATGACGAGGGAAAAGCTATTAAAAATTTCCTTGCGATTTCCCACAGTCCAGGATATTTTTCGGGTATTTCTGCTTGCAGCCAAAATGTTGGGTAGCCTTTTCTAAATTTCACCTTCAGCTCCTCATTAGTGCTTAGCTCGAGCAGCTCCTCTTGTAATACAACATTGGCCACTTCCGTTTCATCAAATGGATTTATGATCCATGGTGGTATATCCATCGTCAGTATATCTTCAAACCTGGTTTTGAAGTCATCATGCAGAGCACTTAAATGTTGACTGTAGGTATGGATATCCTCATCAATACATTCTACCTGCGACAAGTTTGGAAATTGAGAGAATTCGCGCCGACTAATGTTTTGCTTCATAAATTTCAATTTCCCAAGAAAAGCCGAAATTATCCCCTTTGTTTTTATTAAATTCAGGCTGTCCCCTTGTAACTGCAAGTTAATATCATTAAATTTTTTAAACAAATCTGTCAAATACGCAATGTCTGCTTTGAATTTGATCAAGTTTTCTTTTAAATCTGGATCTCTACTTTCTAAGAACTCTAATATGGAATCGAAAACAGAGTAAAATCTCGTTAAGCATGCACCTTTCGACAACCAGCGTACTTCAGTATGTAAGAGCAGTCGTTGGAAGTCTTCATCATTTTCGTCGCACAATTGAGCAAATAAACGCGTATTCAATGCATTGCTTCTGATTTTGTTGACAGCTTTTATTACAAAATGAAGAGATTGGTTCAACCTGTCACTTAAATGTTTTGCCACAAGATGTTGTCGGTGGATTACGCAATGAATAGCTGTAAGTCCTGGTATAATTCTTTTGAGATGACTTATAAACCCACGATATCGCCCGACCATTGCAGGAGCTCCGTCTGTTGCCACTGAAATAATGTTTGTAAATGGGATCGATTTTTCCGTAAAAAAATTACTCAGGACATTAAATATTGATTCGCCTTTAGTGTCAGTCTCCAAAGTTCTGGCAAATAGCAATTCTTCGTGAATTTCTTCCTCAACAATAAATCGGACATATGCCAATAGTAATGCTTCATTACTGGGTAACGTTGACTCGTCCAGTTGTATAGAAAAATGAGTTTTTTGCAGATGATTGCACAAAAAGCTTTCGATATCAGAGCTCATTTCATCAATGCGTCTTTGTACAGTATTGTTACTTAATGGAATTCTTTTTAGTACGTCAAATGGAGATTTGTGCAAAACAGTTTTTAAAACCTCTTCAACAGCGGGTAAAATTAATTGTTCTCCGATAGTGTGCGGTTTTCCAGATTTTGCTATAAGTAATGAGATATTGTAAGATGCCCGCAAGCCATCATCGTTACTTTGAGATGTTGAAGCGAACATACTGTGCATGGTGGGTCTCTTTCCATATTTTTCTTTCAATGTTTGAAAATATTTTAAATCTTTACCTATTTTATCAGTATGACACCTTTTTAGATGATCTTCGAGCTTTGATGGTTTCATAGAGTCATTGCTCAAAACTTTGTTGCATAATAGGCACATGGGCAATTGTTTGTCTGCCTCTGATGGAACAAAACCATATTTCAAATAATCGATACTATATTGTCGACATTTTTTCTTTGCTGTAGCCATGTTTCGTGTCAGTTACCTTACCTGTAAAAAATGTTTTAGTAACCAAGTTTTTCTGAATATGGAATTTATCACACCGCAGCCTTTGTCAGCACGCGGAAATAGAATTACGGCTTGTAAAGGGACCAACTAATAAACCGCTGAGACAAATACAGACGTTTTCACAAAACGGTATCAATTTTAAAGTACATAATTTACCACTAATTTTAATAGTATAAATAAAAATTGGTGTACTCAGTATCGAATACTGATCATATTTGTGTAGGAAAAATAAAAGTCGAAATCCCAAAATTGTCCATAAAAACGATAACTAACATTTTATTAAATCAATGAGTTCACGCGCTCCGTGTATTTGCGTATTTTTTGTCTGCGGCTTCATTGTTAAAACGTGACAAACTGGCATCGAAGTCCAAGCCCCGCCCTTTTCTCGTCGCCCGCGCACCGCTCGCTCTTTCCGAAAAGGAATAGTTTTGATAAAATAGTTACTTCAAAACCAATTTAAAATGATTATGAAATTACTGTTTTATAAAATTAGTAGTTATTTGCAAGAAAAATTACAAAATTAATTGCTCTGCAATATTGCTTATTCGGCCTTTTTAGAGAGGCAGTGTTTCTCTCGTGAAAAACAATTGAATAAAACGTGCTGTGTTTGTCTTCAAATCGAAGAGGACAATTAAAATATCTGTAAGTTACTAAGTTACCTATCTATACAGGCCGTTGTGATCAACCAAACTAGTACACGTAAACAAAATACTTAAGTACTATAACAAAAAAAGGTAGGTTACTTACTTTTCTCCGGCACTAGCAAACACAGATATAAATTTTCTCACAACTTTTTCCAAATTCCGCCTTTTTTCGAAATTCCGGAAACAAATGAATGCGTTTGCCTTTGGCATCAAGTATTTATAGTGGTGATCAAGTTCATGTCTGAACAAGCATTAAGCATTGTCGGGCGGATAGCGCTTTGCAAGTCTGTACACGAAATTGTACGTAATATCGAATACGCAAGTTTGGACAAGTAACAGTCGCTTGCCTTATTAAAATATTATCTGCTTAGATAGGTACTTAAAACAATGTAGGTAGGCCCTTATAAAAACTATGCTTACATTTTTGCTCTTTACTATCAAAAGCAGATAAATTTTCGTGGACCACCATTAACATCTTATGGACCCCCATTTTTTGTTCACGCCTACGTAGACCCCCAGCAACTCTCCCGTGGACCCCTGGGGGTCCACCTGGACCACTTTGGGAATCACTGGTCTAAATGGCAAAAACTTTAAAGGTATAGAAAATACAATTTAACATTAGAAAATAATAGATTGACAACTTTTTTTTGTAAATAGATGCAGTTTTTCTTAAATTAGTTAAAATTAGCTTCTTCGAATTTGACATGTCGTGTATTCAGCATATGCAGACCTTTAAAAAACCTCTTTACGACTTCCCTGTAAAATCAAACAGGGGAGCCAATATTTGGGCAGTTCACAATTTGCATGCGATGTTTCTAACGACGGCGACGATGGTATCAAAATTCATATTTTCGGAAAAATCACCAGTTCTCCATAAATGTATCTAACCTCCCAAGTAGCATTTTCACGACTTGCGACCACATGTTTACTAAACACAACGTTGGATTAGTTACAAAAAATAGTTAGCTCCCTACCTTGGGTATTAAAATAAATTTAAACGTTTTTATAACGTTGTGCCGACGTTGGACAGCAAAGTAGAAGCTTCTGCGACGTCGAATAAACGTTGTCTTGTAACCTTTTTTGCTTAAGTGATCTTTAGGTGATTCGGACAACGTAGTTACAACGTTGGACAATATAGAGTTTTCCGACGTCAGTTTCAGGACCTATTCCAACGTTATGCAAACGTCGTCTGTTTTACTACTTCCAACGTTGTTTAGATTTCCTTATTCTTACGTTGGCAGGACGTCGAGTCACTACCTTTTTGCAAGTGTATTGAACCATAACCTTAAATCTTAAATTTTCACTTCATTGTTCCGTTCAGTCAGACAGTTCAGTGCTGTTTTTGTTTTTATAAAAAAAACTTAATTAAAATGGGACATAAGAAAGGTACATATAAAACTAAATTTAAAAATACATCGACATATATTACCGATAGTTTATCCACTCCCTCGTTTATTTAGATTTTAGAGAGCGGCACAAGCTAGACTCTAGGATGACTAAATTAGGCAATCTTGCGACTAGTATACTACCTGTTACGGCCGAACTGCGACTTTATTAGTCCAGTATGCGACTACTCGAACTACTCCATCTTAATCTCCAAAACAACAAAATGAAAGCTGCCATGTTGTTAAATAAGAAAATGTTTCGTTCCTAAAATAGCAATTCCTGCTTTTTGAATACATTAACTTGAAATATTTGACCCGAAAAAACACGCGGAAACAATTTTTTCGACTGCGGATAAATTATTCTCATTTTACTAAAAAAAAAATTCAAGAAAATTTTTAAAACTTCTTTAATTTTAAAGCCCATTAGTATTTTTCAAAGTAGAAACAATACATTTATCAATAAAGTTGTTTGCGTTTAACTTTTTTGCCTTGGGTAACGAGTTACAGAGTCGGTTAAAGTGTTTCAATAATTATGATCTTCAAAATCCTCCACACTTAAACACTTTTGTTTTGTTTTCCTTCACTGCCATCTGACATATGTCTCTAACTAAATCATAAAAATAATATTTTTACTATAATTATCCCAATTTAGGATAAAACGCGACTTAGACGCCATATTAGTTTTGTATTTCTGTGAATTAGGATTTTAAACAACGTTGCAGTTTGTACTAAATTAGGCTTCTATCCAACATCGGTATCCAACGTCGTTTCGACCCAAAAATTATTCTCCAAACTAGTGCAGACTAGGGTTGGCACAAGGTTGTGCCGACGTTGGGCCCGGACGTTTGGTCGCGTGACACAACGTTGTCCCGACGTCCAAATGCTGCTTGGGCTACCATTTCCGTATTCCATATCATCTAACATAACACTTTACTTTAAGCTTTAAATTAATCAGTATAAACTTCACACTCACTTTTTTTAAAGCAGCAGCTCGTTAAAACTGAGCGAGGAACTTAAAATAAAAAAAAACTAATTAAAAAAAGTGTATAATTTATGAAAACATTATTTTAGCATTTCTCTAAACTTTAAAATAGTATTTTGCGAAATTTTACAACATTTTTGGTTTCAGGTGTACAAGAAAAGCTTGGAATATTGAACGGAGGTACGGTTTATGCTGTTTTTGATTACAACGCGCAGCAGCCAGACGAACTGACTTTTAAAGCAGGTCAGCAATTTACTGTTTTGAGAAAAGGAGACGAAAACGAACGAGAATGGTGGTGGTCCAAATTAGGCGACAAGGAGGGTTATGTCCCTCGAAATCTGTTAGGAGTAAGTATAAAATGATATAGGAGAGTAGACTAAACCCAATGACGTACTAGACCATGTAGATTATAGAATGAGTGGGAGAGGGGTCAGTAACTGCGACCTTAATGATCTATTCAGATATTCCCCTTTCCTTGAGTTATCATCATACAGTCTATACCATACTTGAGGATTTTCCTGTTGTAGGGTAGACAGGGTATTTCCCATCCTCTTCTAACAACAGATATTCCTCCTCCGGGGGAATACACTCTCCCACGGCAGTTTGGCCCCCTGTACCCTTCACAGTCGAGGAGCTGGTTTCCAGCTGAGGTAACCGTGAGGTTGAAGCTGGAGGATCTATCTCCACCTCTGATGGAGACAGATCCTCCTGGGACCTGTGATACTGGTGTTGTCCCGAATTTATAATAGAGGATATACCCCTCTTTCTCTATTGCCTCCTTGTATTTAAGATCAATTCATATTGTGAGAACCTGACCATGACCCTCCTGCCTCGAGTTGATAACTTGCCAACTCGATGCCCTCACATTGTTCTGAGCCTGGATAAGGCTCAACAGTTAGGTGGTGTCTTTCCCCTCGGCAGAAACTCCGTGATGGTCACCCCTTTTGAGATGTTTTCTCCCTTAACTGCAATCAGCCTCGGCCCTTGACAATTCTTAAGCTTAGGTGCCGTTAGGTTTTCACTAACCAATCATGGAGGAGCATGCCCACCCGAAAGAGTATCCCTGAAACGCCGCTTTTCTCTCCTTGCCGTAATAATGGATGTCGTGTTGGGCTTACTAAATATTCCACGAGATGTCTTGCCAATGCAATTATAAACCAGATATTGAAGGGATGTTATTTAGGAACCAGTGCTGTATAAGTGACTTTCCCTTACAATAAACTGTCAGATGTTGCTTCATCATGACACCAGAATGTCATATCAATATTTTATATATATTTCACTAATCACCAGTATCTATTAGACAAAGCTATTAAACAGCTATACAGGATTGTTCGCCACATACGACACGGAGTATTGTAGCTAAACGATTAGATTTTTACAAATTGTAAGTTTTGGGTTCGTTGAAGGACTATTAGAGCTACAATTTAAAAAAAAAAGACAGAGTGTCCCAAATAAATAAAAAATATCAAAGTTGTATTTTTTTAAATAGAACACCCTGTATATTATTGCATTTTTAGTTTCTACGATTAAAATAAAGATAATTTTGATTAAGGTTTATTACACTTAAACGTTAGCGTTTTTGAAATATTTTCCATTTTGTGAAATTGCAATATAAATTTTAAGGCTTCATTTCTCCGAGGGTATCAAAGTTTTTAATACTACATATTTACTGAAGTTTATTTATTGATCACTTATTGTGTTGCAATAATAAAAATTATACTACCTTATACAGAGTGTCTAAAAATTTATTTTAAATAATTACTAGCTTTTAAACGGCAATAACTTGTTTAATTTAAATAGAACACCCTATATATTTTATGAGAATCAGATGCACAATTTAATTGTCTATCAAATTGTATTTAACCACTTTTTACCTATCCCTTCAAGTTTTCGTAGAAAATGCATTTTCTTATAATTTAGACCTCATTTATCAATATACCCATGGAATATTGACATTTTAGATTGTTTTTAAAACAACAAATGTACAAAATGTACAGGCTAGTAATATTATCGTTTTTAGTAAAACGATAATATTACTAGCCCATTTGTATGCAAAAAGAAAACTATTTAAATTTTTATAAAAGATTTACATACTAAATTTTGTTCGTTAATAAATTATTCTAAATAAATGTGGATTTGAATCAGAAATCAATATAATAATAAGTTATGAAAATGAACGTCTCTGTTGTTATTAATAAGCATTTGTCAAAAAATGAAATATAATTTTTAATGGGTTAATTTTTTTACCACACTGTCTAATACACATACATAATTCAGTTTTTTAGTATTTGGATCAATTATTATTAATCAACACAAACAGTCAATTAATGTAGTTTGAATACTGGAATCATATTAATTGGTTCTCTTTAACAAATATTTAAACAGTTTTTTATTTTTTAATGAAATAAACGAACTATATCGACAATATTAGTATCTGTACTCTTTAAAAATTTGGTACATTTTTAAAAATAATCTAAAATGTCAGTATTCCATAGGTATATTGATAAATGAGTTCTAAATTACAAGAAAATTCATTTTCTACGGAAACTTGAAGAGATAGGTAAAAAATGGTTTAATACAATTTGATAGGCAATTAAATCGTGCATCTGATTCTCATAAAATATACAAGGTGTTCCATTTAAATTAAACAAGTTATTGCCGTTTAAAGCTAATAATAATATAAAATAAATATTTAGACACTCTGTATAAGATAGTAAAATTTTTATCATTGCAACACAATAACTGATCAATAAATAAACTTCAGTAAATATTTTGTATTAAAAATGTTGATACCCTAGGAGAAATGAAGCCTTAAAATTTATACTGCAATTTCACAAAATTGAAAATATTTCAAAAACGGTAAGCTTTAAGTGTAATAAACCTTAATCAAATTTACCTTTATTTTAATCGTAGAAACTAAAAATATAATAATATATAGGGTGTTCCATTTAAAAAATACAACTTTGATATTTTTTATTTATTTGGGACACTCTGTATCTTGTAAAAATATTTTTAAATTGTAGCTCTAATAGTCCTTCAATGAACCCAAAACTTACAATTTGTAAAAATCTAATCGTTTAGCTACAATATTCCGTGTCGTATGTGGTGAACAACCCTGTATACTCTATTACAAAAAATGTACTTGAACAAAACAAAAAGTGTTTATATGTGTTCTTTCTTTTTCAGCTTTATCCAAGGGTTCAGAGAAATGAAGATAATTAGATTATAAGTATAATTCACTATATGTATAAGATTTACATTATGTACCTTGTACCCATCTATAACACAATACTCTACTACATGGTTCTTACTCTGTCTCTCTTTGGTTTGTAAACTTTAATTACATATATAATATATGTATCACTGTGTAGTTCGACCATGTCATAATTTAAAAGACAGCTACAATACATGTTTTTCGTATAATTGACCTAAAAATAATATACGGACTAATAAAATATGTATGTTATCATTTGTCAAAAAGGATGTTCTTTGAAAACCTTGGCTCAATATAGTTTTATATTGCTTTAGTTTAAGGTTAATTTGCTATAACCTTGTAATGTTTTAGTTATAAGGTAAAAGGTTTTCGTTGCACCCATTTAGATCTTTTCGTAACTGAAAAGAATTAGGCCTACATTAAAAAACTGTGCAATAGGAAATCTGCGAATTTCACTAAAGGTATATCTATTTTTCTTTATACTATTTCTTTGGAATACTTTATTGTATTATTGTAATATGGTTTTAATATATTTTCTGAAAAGTGTAAATATATAAATATGGAAATAAAATTTATTTACAATATTAAATATATTCCGTAAATCAACTTGTCTTGTAGACTTTTCTTTATTCCTAAAGTCCTTGGTGTTCCTTTATTTTTAGTCATATATTATTATCCGAATTTATCAAAAGGAGATGCAAGCAAAAGGAAAAATTTGTCTTTGAATAATGGACTCATTCAAAGAGAGGCGTTTCATAATTTTTCTGTGTTACAATGTTAAAATCTAAAAAGATATTGAACGACCCAAGTAGCATTTTCACGACTTGCGACCACATGTTTACTAAACACAACGTTGGATTAGTTACAAAAAATAGTTAGCTCCGTACCTTGGGTATTAAAATAAATTTAAACGTTTTTATAGCGTTGTGTCGACGTTGGATTAGTACTACAGCAAAGTAGAAGCTTCTGCGACGTCGAATAAACGTTGTCTTGTAACCTTTTTTGCTTGATCTTTAGGTGATTCGGACAACGTAGTTACAACGTTGGACAATATAGAGTTTTCCGACGTCAGTTTCAGGACCTATTCCAACGTTATGCAAACGTCGTCTGTTTTACTAATTCCAACGTTGTTTAGATTTCCTTATTCTTATGTTGGTAGGACGTCGAGTCACTACCTTTTTGCAACTGTATTGAACCATAACCTTAAATCTTAAATTTTCACTTCATTGTTCTGTTCAGTCAGACAGTTCAGTGCTGTTTTTATTTTTTATAAAAAAAAACTTAATTAAAATGGAAAGGTACATATAAAACTAAATTTAAATATACATCGACATATTACCGATATTTTATCCACTCCCTCGTTTATTTAGATTATAGAGGGCGGCACAAGCTAGACTCTAGGATGACTAAATTAGGCAATCTTGCGACTAGTATACTACCTGTTAAGGCCGAACTGCGACTTTATTAGTCCAGTATGCTCGAACTACTCCTATCTTAATCTCCAAAACAACAAAGTGAAAGCCGCCATGTTGCTAAATAAGAAAATGTTTCGTTCCTAAAATAGCAATTCCTGCTTTTTGAATACATTAACTTGAACTATTTGACCCTAAAAAACACGCGGAAACTATTTTTTCGACTGCCAATAAATTATTCGCATTCTACTAAAAAAAAATCAAGAAAATTTTTAAAACTTCTTTAATTTTAAGGCCCATTAGTATTTTTCAAAGTAGAAACAATACATTTATCAATAAAGTTGTTTGCGTTTAACTTTTTTGTCTTGGGTAACGAGTTACAGAGTCGGTTAAAGTGTTTCAATAATTATGATCTTCAAACATCCTCCACACTTAAATACTTTTGTTTTGTTTTCCATCACTGCCATCTTACATATGTCCCTAACTAAATTATAAAAATAATATTTTTACTTTAATTATCCCAATTCAGGATAAAACGCGACTTAGACGCCATATTAGTTTTGTATTTCTGTGAATTAGGATTTTAAACAACGTTGCAGTTTGTACTAAATTAAGCTTCTAGCCAACGTAGGTATCCAACATCGATTCGACCCAAAAATTATTCTCCAAACTAGTGCAGACTAGGGTTGGCACGAGGTTGTGCCGACGTTGCGCCCCGACGTTTGGTCGCATGACACAACGTTGTCTCGACGTCCAAATGCTGCTTGGGGACATAAATCCAAAAAGCTTAAACCATAGACTTAAAATAAAATATAGACTGAGCATCTCATTCATAAATAGCTGGAACATGCGGTCAGACAATGTCTTGTTATTGTTGTGTTATTATTTTAGGTTATAACGAGTGCGACACGAGCGATAGATAGGTTGTCTCTGTCGTAACGGTCGTTCCCTGACGACTCTGACGAGAAACACAACACTGTCTTTCGTGTCTCAAGTACACCTGAACTTTCCGTATCATAGCCGGGTAATTTTTAGAATTTTAATGAAGCTATAATTAAATTAAAATATATCGTGTTTAAACTTTTTTATATTTTATTAAGATTTAGGACAGGTTTTTTTAAAATAAAGGTTTAGAAAAAACGTCTTAGTGTCTAAAAAGGATAAAAATAATAAAATACACGTTATAGAAGATATATTTATAATCGAAATTACTTAATTTTTGAAATTAATAATAAATTATTAATTTTAGTCAAACATTTACAACCCCTAATAATAATCAAAACAGGATTTATTCCACAGATATAATAGAATCGGCGACAGGGAGAGAAAAAAAAATATGATTGTTGTATTTTTTTTATTTTCTGGTTCTGATGTCTTATTATGTAAATTAGAGAAAACATAAATCTGTTCCATTAAAGCAAAGGAAGGTCATCCCCATAATTTTTTATATTTTCAAATAAAAAACAAGATTTAGTATGTTAGTATATGACATAAACTAGGATTGATTGACGCATTCAATTGTTTTTGGTCACTTCCTGTTTCACCGGAATTGGCTATAATTTCAAAAATTTTTAAACGGCACCCTCGGTATATTTCTACTTTATTCGATAGAAAATGACACTCTGAATAGAATGACATATCATATGACAACTTTTGACAATTTGACATTTCCGGTGAAACAGGAAGTGACCAAATACAATTAAATAGGTCAATCAATCCTAATTTATGTCATATACTAACATACCAAATCTCGTTTTTTATCAGAAAAAATAAGTTATAGGGGTGAGCCACTTTTGAGGCGACCCGGTATAGGTAATTTATTAAAAAATTATTACTCTAAACCTCTAATGCTGATATACGTATGTCAATTTAAATTGAAGTTGAATCTAAAACAGAAGCGATAAATAAATTGGAACAATGCGAATGCCGTTTCGACAAAACTAATGAAATTCAGGTTCAAGTTCAAATAGACAGTGGTTTCAATTTGAACCAATCAATAATTATTGTTTACTTTCTATTTCATATATTGCTTTTGAAAACTTGCACTTTTAAAGACATTTTATATTATAATAATGATTAAACGAATGACTGTCTAGAAAACTGATAACAGTTTTATAGAGGGTGTCCCAGAAATAAGTGCAAGTATTTTAAGGAGCGGTAGATCTCGATAAGAGGAACATATTTTCTCTTTATCGTATTGCAAATAAGTCCAAAATAAAATTAAAATAAAATTTACTTTGAAAATTTCCAAAAAAAAATTTTTTGCTAAAATTTAAAAACCACTGGATCTTTTCTGGATTAAAAATAAAATTGAAAATTTAATTAAAATAAATTAAAATAAAATAAAAGAAATTATGTTTTTAAACTAAACAAATTTCCAAAAAATTTCGAATTTTCAATTTTTTTTTTCGCCAAAAGAATCTCATAGTTGAGCTATATAGTTATAAAATTAAAATAAAATTAAAATTAAAATTAAATTTAAATAAAATTAAAATTAAATTAAAATAAAATTAAAATAAAATTAAAATAAAATTAAAATAAAATTAAAATAAAATTAAAATAAAATTAAAATAAAATTAAAATAAAATTAAAATAAAATTAAAATAAAATTAAAATAAAATTAAAATAAAATTAAAATAAAATTAAAATAAAATTAAAATTAAAACAAAATTAAAACAAAATTAAAACAAAATTAAAACAAAATTAAAATAAAATTAAAATAAAATTAAAATAAAATTAAAATAAAATTAAAATTAATAAATTATATATTTCACCCGAGGGGTGTCTCACTATTGGAATTACTTGTACATTTTCTTGGCAGTCGCTGGCAGTCATTGGCAGTCTTACGGCAGTCGCCTATATTAATTACATGGCAGTCATAGGCAGTCTTCTTCGCAGTCACTGGCAGTCGCTTGGCAGTAAAACGATATGTTGGCAGTACATGTACATTTTTTACCCAAGTGAGACACCCCTGGATTTCACCTAATTTATTGTTAAATATTATTACTATTAGTTTATTACTATTAGTCCAACCTACAACAACTTCAAATAAAAAAATAATGGTATTTAAGATAATTACAAACAACTTAATTATATTTTTAAAATTAAGTTAAACAATTTTATTTTTTAAATTAAGTTAAAAAGTAAAACTTTTGTTTTAACATACTTTAACTCTAAAACTATGCATTTCCATACCCAAGTTTATAGAAAAAATTTCACATTTTTTATGAGGAATCAATGAGTACTTATTTAAAACTTTCGCAAGTTAATGATATTAATTTTTTAGATGTTGCTCTTAGGCTTGGATCAAGTAAAATTAATATAATTGCGTTTATTTCATCAAGGAGGCCGAAATCGACAAAATATCAAGATACAACTTACACTATTTCGCTAACAAGAGAAAAAAGTTAGTGGCGTACATGCTCCTATCCCTGTCCCTGCTTTGGTTTTGGAAGCATCAGTATACCACGTTATGGTATGGTCTTTTACATGCTGAGTAAGCGTTTCTTCCTTCCAATCATTTTTATTACTCAATACTACAGTGAGGTGTTTCTCAAAGTTGTAAATTCTTGGTATGTCATCCACTGGGAGTTGGAGAAGTGAAATTTTCTTTTTGAGGGTGTTCCAAGCGCCTGACCTGAAAATTCTGCCGGTATTGTTTCCGTCAATGACCATTCTAATCATTGTCGCATTGGCATAACTACCGACGAAAATATGCAGTGGTGTAAGGTCTAGAATGACCTTCATTGCTGCCGTTGGACATGTCCTCATGGCACTTGTGATGCAGGTACATGCCAGTCTCTGTACTCTGCACAGGTTTTACCTTGCTGTACGTTGCTCTAGTTTTGTGTACCAAGCAACTTCTCCATAGGTAATCATGGGTCTTACTAGCATGGTATACATCCAGCGCAAAATGTTGAGAACCCTTGTGACTTTGCTGGTAATGTTCTTAATATGCCTGTTCCAGAGAAGTTTACTGTCCAGAGTTATTCCCAGATATTTCACTTCCTGTGATGTGCACTAGGTATCTCCTTTCCATCTAGATGGATTCTTTTCAAGTTTTTCAAACTTCACTTTCTGGTGAATGGCCGCGATTTTATCTCAGTTGATACTCAGCCCGACAGTCCTGCACCATCTCTCAGCGATGCGTCCTCTTAAATTTACTTATATACTTATAGTTTTTTCGGTGTAGGCAAAACGATAGTTTTGTTGTAAAACTGAATAATTCCATCAGTTTTTTAGATAGTTTTTCAGCATAATTCAGTTCAAGTAAAAATGACAATGGTTTTTATTTCTACACACAATAAAGTTCTACTCATAGATTTAGGAAGAACAGATATCACATTGTGCATTTTAACCCGATCAAACAATCGGAGGTTGACTATGTACTGTAAAAACCAACTGAGATAGAGAAGCCGACATTGCCACATCTCAAATTTGCGCCTATCTACTTAATTTGATTTGCAGAAAAGGTGACTTTAAAACCTTCACCGGATATCAATAAATCTCAATTTCTTAATTAAATTAATAGTTTATTTTTAAAGAAGCATGCGTAATAATATGTTATTAACCAGAGGATATATGCGTTACTATTAAAGGACATGTTTACTGTTTAATGTGCTGAAACGTCTAGAACTATTGGCAACGTCGCTGCTAGTCTTCCAGAATGAAAATGAGCCGTCCGTCCCACCATCCCTCGCGACGGCCCTTGGTCCGTTATAGCGTACTACATTTAGCTTGCGGTGTGTTTGAAGTCGGAATCAAGTCCGACGTGAACTTTTCAGTGTTTTTCAGTAGTTTTTTTATTTAACGTACTTTTGAATCTGCGAATTTTCAATAATAAAAAAAAGTAGTAGCCTAAAAATTATTTACAGAAAAAAAAAATATTTTTTTAATACAAGATTAAACAACTATTACACAGTACTTCACAGGAAGCTATCGATTGCGAACTAACTAAATCGTTACTAATTACTAATTTTGAAAAGTTCCTTTTAAGATCAAAAAAGGTAAAACTAAAACCTAAACTATCATTTGAGATTAAACTGGAAGTTCTAAATAATGTTGCCTATTCTAAACAAGAAAAATTTATTTATAAGTTTTATAACATCTCTAATTAAATTTGGACGAAAAGAATATTTCTGTTTGCTGTAGGTAATTTTCTCAGGGAAAATACGTAAATAAAAATGACTTTTTAAGTCAAAAAAAGTCAAAAGGACAAGTTATTCCAAAAGGACTGTCCTTTTCAAAAAAGGACAGGTGGCAACCCTAGGTATTTCTGGAATGGAAATTTAATGGCAAATCTACAACTTTAGTTTGAAAATATGTTCCGGCCACCTATGTTTACAAAAATGTCTAAAATGTGCTTTACCATTGCCTCTATATTCTGAAAAAAAATTGAATGAAAAGTCACCAACAACAAACCTAATAGAGAACTGTTTCAGAAACTTGAGTCACCCTGTAAATATTCAAAAGTAACTGAAAGTTTATATAGAAGTAACTGAACGTTTAAATTGAAAATCGACGTTGGAGCGATTTTCGAAAACTACCTACTAACGTTTCAACATAAGTATATATGGGATATTAATTATATTATTATATTAGACCTTATAACAAAACTCATCTGACGAAAAAGTGTTAATGTAGTATATTAATATGGAGTAAAAATTTTACTAATTACTTTACTTTTACTTTACTAATTAAATTCTTTCCAAAAAACGATACGCCACTGGCCATTAGAACAATCCAAATGCGCCTAGTTGCCGGGGTCGGAAATTTTAGACTTCTCTGTCTCTTCTGTCCTTGTTTGACACGTTGGAATGTTTGATACACTTCCAACGAGTATTTATGAATGAGATGTTCGGTCTATCTTTATAATGTCTTTGGTTCTACTTCATACGTTTTGACTGTGTGAACCGGTTAGGTCAGACAAGTAAAACGTTATGTGTAAATGGGGCTTCAGTAAAGTGTTAAGCGTTTTCTATTTATTTTATATAGAACTATCATAAATGAGTACATTTTACTTTCAAAGAAGTTCCACGTAAGAACGAAACTTGAAAACATTAAATTTATTAGAATTATTTGGTAAATTTTTTTAGTTCAATGTTTAATTTGGAAATACACTTTGAGTTTCAAATAAAACGTCTATAACTATTAATTTATTTTGTATATTTATTAATTAAGGTTATTAACAAATGTTGATACCATTTTTTTGCAACTTTCGTTCTGTATTTGCATCAAGGTAAACCCGTGTCTATGATGACATTGAAAAAATACTAAAAAAATTAAGAATAAGGTAAGCATCCTTGTACCAAAAAAATATGTTGAAATGTAACACATAAATCTAGTAATAATGAGGTTTATATGGCAATTTTAATAATTTATAAATATTAATTTTTAGTTTTTTTTGTGTCAAAACTGACAAAATCCATTAGAATATAAATAAATGTTATATTGACATAGTAAGTTTATTTGTTATACTGTTGAAAATTTTTTTATAAAATGAATGACAAAAGTTTTAAGCTTTTTTTCTTAGTCTCTACCTTTTTTGATTACTGGTTATAGTGACAAGATGGGTTGTTAGTGCTCTATATCGTTAGGTTGATATGATTTATTTATATCATCGTAGTTTTGATCTCCAGTTAAAAATATGAAATGTAAAAAATGATTTGACGTTTCCAGAACGTATTCCAAAAAATAGTTTTTCTCGAACTTTAAACTACACCATTAAAATAGCCCAGTCAAATTAGACATATCGGTGGAAAAAAATGTCTGAATGCTTTTTTTTCATAGCTCTCACCTTTTAAATCTTTGAATAAGAAGACTAAGGAAGGAGCATAATGCTATCCATGTATTCATGCATGGTGGGCGGAAAAGGCACCATAAAAGCTCTCTAGGGTGGGGATCCTTGACAGTTCTGTTTGACGATTCATTTGACACATTTGAATTTGATTTGAAATTTTGAGGATTTGTCAGTCTTTACGGAGCTGATTTTATGTTATTTATTATTTATTCTACTACTGATAGTTGTATAAAGGTAGTAAATCTAGATGGAAATTGTGGCAGAACTTAAATTAACAGTGACACTATCGCGATTTATCGAAAAAGACTCTAAAATAGTTGGTTGTGTAGCGTGCGGTAGATCTCGGCAAAAATTGAGAGAAATAATGGAACAACTTTTCGCTAGTAAGTGACTATATAATATACATACGTGTAGTAAACCGATCATTTATGAAATTCACTTAAATTAAGTAAATTATATATTTTTCTTGCATTTTAGCTTTTATTTATTACTTGTCAAAGATTAGATATCAAAGAATTTAGATACGTTAATTTGACTTACCTGCTTCAGTAGCGTATCGGATGTTTGTGTTAATAAATACCTATTATAACTTATCTATTTTTATTAGAATTATATATTTTTATAACAATTTTAATAACTACCAACATTTATTCACAACGTAAAATAAAACAACAAATTATTGAGTCTACCCCACGTCTACCCTACATCATAGTTTTATATTTTTTAAATAAAATTAGAACGACACTGATAAACCGGAATTTAAGTCGGTCATATTTGAGGCCCATCGCGGTGTACCTAATATTTTTGATATGCTCCTTCCTTAGTCTTCTTATTCAAAGTTTTAAATTAACTCCATTTCTCATATTGTATTTTTCGCATTTAAAATGCATTTAAAATCTAAATTTAAGCTTTCATATTAATAATGGTAGTACTGAGAGGTCGTTATATTATCTCTCAAGTCTTCATTGCATCCTGAATTTTTGTCTTCCATTGGAGAGCACTAGCGCTAAAAGTAAAAAATAAACTAAAATTAATTTTTACTCAATCTATACTAATATATAAAATCCTTAAGTGACTGACATACCGATTAATCACGATCCTGCTCAAACCACTCAACGTAAAAAGCTCAATTTTGGCATACAGGTTGATTCTAGGGTGTAGAGGTTCGACAAGAAGGGATTTTTCGAAATTCCAGTTCCAAGAGGGTGAAACAACCCCTCAAATATTACAATATTTTTTATTTAAAAAACGGTCAAGTTTCCGAAAATACGCTTAAACACGTATCTTTTATTTTGTTTTTTTACATATTTAAGATTTTTTTAAAAATGTATACAGGGTGTTTCGAAAAATCTGGTCATTGATTAATCACGATTCTGCTTAAAGCGCTTGACGTAAAAAGCTGATTTTTGGAAAACAGACTGACTTTATAGGGTGTAGAGGTTCGATAAGAAGGGATTTTTCGAAACTCGAATTCTAAGGGGGTGAAATTATCCCTCAAATATTAAAATATTTTTTATTTAAAAACCGGATTTTTCGGAAAAACTCTTAAACACGTATATTTTATTTTGTTGTTTTACATATTTTAAGATTTTTTATAAATTTATACAGGGTGTTTCATTGGTAACCGTTGGACCATTGAGTAATCACGATTCTGCTTAAACTGCTTGACGTTTAAAGCTGATTTTTCGCAAACGGATTGACTCAGGGGTGTAGAGGTTCGATAAGGAGGGGTTTCTCGAATCTCAAATTCCAAGGGGGTGAAAACGCCCCTCAAATATTACAATATTTGTTATTTAAAAAACAGTTAGTCTTTCGGGAAAACGCTTGGACAAGCATAATTTATATATTTTTTACATATTTTGAAATTTTTAAAAAAATCATACAGGGTGTCCCAAAAAGTTGGGTAACTTCTTAACCACGATTCTGCTTAAACTGCTTGACGTAAAAGCTTATTTTTGGCAAACGGATTTTTCGAAAGTCAAATTCCAACGAGATGAAACTACCCCTCAAATATTACCAAGTTATATAATAATATCGCCATATTGTTTTTTCTCCTGCTGACATAAATGTGAGAAAATTTTATCCAGTTTGTTTGTTAATGGAAATTCTTGCTTTGCTTTATCATCACCATTGCAAATGATTAATTCGACGCGAACGAAGTCGCTGGTAGGTACACGCTAGTATAAAAATAAATTGCAACCTTAGGGCCAACTGACAGGAAGCGTCATTAAAAAATAATGAAGAGTAAATGACGTGATCTAGGGCTCGACCGCGCCAAAATCATTATCGATTGTCGTTCCTCAGCCGTCTTTGACGCCGATTTTTTTTCGATCGTTATTGTTTCAATAAATGGTGATATAACGGCCTGATTAACGTTCGATCTCGATTCATCTTCCTAAAATATTTTTTCTTAATGTCGTACTTTCACACCACTACACAACGCGTCAGTTTCACTAATAACAATGAGAAATAAATTAAAAGAAAGCTGTCAAGGTGAGAACGGCGCCCGAAGAAAGACCTACATAATAATAATAACAATAAAAACAAAAGCAAACGCAACGTACAGAAAAACATAAACAGAGAATGTGCCCAGAAGGCAACGCCACAAAAAGCAATGACTAAGAGATCCCTCGAGGCTTGTAAATGAGACTTAAAAACATTTTCTAAAAAGTGGAATGTTAGGCCTCAATAAAATTACATTTTTCACTTTTAATGATAATCTTGGAGGAATCATACAATCCAAAAGTGATTAATATAGATTCCAATTAATAATTTTTTTTCATTAAAAATGTACAGGGTCTTCCATTTCGTGTGTTTTATGGAGCTATATAGAGCTTCTAAAGATGCGGTTTTCAAATAATTGTGCTACTTCCCATACAGCACATCAAATCACATTTACGATGTGTTTACATTATTAGATGTAGACACAGGGTGACACAATGTAAATATGCTACGTTTGTAGCTACAGTAATAGCATTTACGTATACACAAAGTAAGGGATACACAGTGTGCCGTAGGATACACAGTGCTTGTGTATTACGTTTAAACTCTGTTTACACGTATATACATCTATGTATCTATGTTTGCTTCGTATATACATCTTGTGCTAGATAAAACTACTTTTTATAAAACTAATGATGTTACACACAGATTTGTCCTAGTTCCCTTAGTTCCTGAAATACAGGGCGAAATTGAAAATGTTGCATTTTTAAACTCCTCCCGTATGTCGCTTATCCTACAACTTATTGAAAAGGTGAAAAATGGATCCCGTAGAGTCTTCACCATTGCCTGGAAACTTATATGGTGAAATTTTGATAAAATAATTTAGTACACACTAAAACACGGTATGTCGCTAGTGGTACAAAAAAGATTTTTTAGAGGTTACTAGTTTATTTGGTTGCCTGTGATATGCATATACAGGGTGTTTCCTAATTAATCTAAAAAATAAAAAATCGTTAGAAAACCAATTAAGGCGGGCTCTTAATAAGTATATTTATTTTTTTCTCGACAACCGTTGGATGAACAAGAAAAACTCAAAAGATCATTTTTGTTGAAAAAGGATGGCCAGTCAAGAAAAAAATATATTTTCTTTAAAAAAGCAGTGGTGTACCATTTATGTTAAGCAAAAAAATCGATTTATTTTAATTTTTAACACCCTGTAGATCAGAAAGGAAGTACTTTAGACCCAATGGTTATATAAAAATTGTTTTAAGAACACATGAAGAATCACACCATAATTTTTTAGACTAATTCGAAAACACCCTGTATATTGTCAACTTGACAATGACTGCTGATAAATTAAAAAATACCTTTTCAGTGAAAAAAGCCTGATTTTCGCAGGAAAAATTTTGATTTTTAATGAATTTGGGCCTGCGTTTGCAAATACTCGTTTGTTTTTTAATTTTCTATCTATCTAAATTTTAAATATCATAGTCGGAAATAGTTTTATTATTTATTAACTGTAAAAATGGTGTTTTCTTGTTGTGTTGCATCTTGCAAAGAAACTAACAAAACTGCAAAAATGTACGTGTTTCCAAAAGACGATAAGGTATGTATCTTAGATAAAAGAAAAATATATGGTATGTATTCGTTGTTTGATTTTTTTTCGTTCGCTTTAAAATCTATAAATCTCGGTCTATTCATTAGACAGCCAGTCGACTTACGATCATTTACATGAAACTCGTAAAATAAATAAAAAAATAAATTGTAAAATATATACAGTGTGACCCACTCAAGACCGGGCACCCTCCATAAAATCTGTGTTTATAGTCCGATTTTGATGATTTTTTTTTCAAATATAAAGTTTCAAAAAATGTACTTTAGGGCTCAATGTCATGTTATTTCACAAAAAACAAGGCCTACTTAATAAAGTTTTTGTGGTGAAAAATTTGCAAAATCATATTAGCGATTTTTTTTTCAAAAAATTTGAGTACACCCCTACATTCGGCATCCCCAAAACAGTTCTGTACCAAATTTCGTTTAAAAATATTAATTATTAATAATTCTGCAGTTAAATTAAATAATTCCCTATTTTTGCCAATTTAACGATGAGTTATCAAGTAACCCTTGAAAAAAACAATCCACGACAACGAGTTTTATTACAAACAATGATAAAAATACTACAAGCAACATAATAACCGAATAATAAGTTAAACATATTCAAATAATTCTAGTTGCTTCTACCAGCCCTCCATTCAGTTCAATACATTTGTCGCATCTTTTTCTTAGATTAACAGTTGCATTCCTAAGCTGCTGTGGTGTAATATTTGCAGAAGCCTCTGTAATTCTAATACGTAATTCATCTACAGATTGAGGTCTAGACTTGTAAACTTGTTGTTTTAAGAAACCCCAAAGAAAGAAATCAAGGGGTGTTAGGTCCGGGGATCTCGGTGCCCACTCAATTAGCGGGCTATTTCGACCTATCCACTTATTTTCAAAATTTTCATTTAACCATTCCCTGACAACTGCCGCGTTATGCACAGGTGATCCGTCCAATTGAAATTTTAAATTCAAACGGGTTTGGCATGGTAAATTATGTATTGCATCCCAAAAGTCATTAATCAGAAAATTCAAAAACGTTGGACTATTCAAATTTCTCTCAAAAAAATATGGACCAATGATTCTATCATCAAGTATGCCACACCACACATTTAATTTCTGAGAATACTGTCTTCTTGTATTGATCACCCATTCAGGGTTTTCGACTGCCCAGAATCGCGAATTTTGAGAGGATACTACTCCGTTTGTACTAAATGTTGCCTCATCACTAAATAAAATTTCTTTTAAGAAATTTCTATTATTTAAATACTCTGCTTGAGCCCATAAGCAGAATTCTAATCGTCTAACATCATCTCCGTTTTCCAAAGTGTGTAAAATCTTTGGTTTAAAGGGTTTAACTTTATTAGTTCGCAAACATCTCCTAATATTTTCCCTTGGTATATCCAAATCAACACTGGCGCCTCTAATGCTTGCACGAGGATTGTTACGAAAATATTCTAATATTTCCTCATTCCGCCTATTTATTCGATGTTCCGGCCTTCTGTTTTTTAGTAAGTATTTTGACACACAACCAGTTTCATTAAAAACTCTATTTATTCGTTGAACCGTGCTTCTACTTACTGCAGGTCTGTCGGGATGTCTGTTGTTAAATTCTCTGGCAGCTTCTCCTGCTTGAAGATAGTTATCACCCACTAAACGAATAATTTCAATTTTATCCCTAATATTTAATTGTTCCATAATGCAAATAATATTTCTTGATACAACACTTTTCTGCGTGCTATTAAATTAATATTCAATTCTACGCTGCAAGAATTGACAGCTAATAAAACCCATTGTTGTGGATTGTTTTTTTCAAGGGTTACGTGATAACTCATCGTTAAATTGGCAAAAATAGGGAATTATTTAATTTAACTGCAGAATTATTAATAATTAATATTTTTAAACGAAATTTGGTACAGAACTGTTTTGGGGATGCCGAATGTAGGGGTGTACTCAAATTTTTTGAAAAAAAATCGCTAATATGATTTTGCAAATTTTTCACCACAAAAACTTTATTAAGTAGGCCTTGTTTTTTGTGAAATAACATGACATTGAGCCCTAAAGTACATTTTTTGAAACTTTATATTTGAAAAAAAAAATCATCAAAATCGGACTATAAACACAGATTTTATGGAGGGTGCCCGGTCTTGAGTGGGTCACACTGTATATTCTTATGTTTTATTAAAGTTACTCTGATATACTAATATATCAGTGTAACTTTAAAAATAAATCCTTTGAATTCAAATATAAACATAAAAAACATTTACAGCAGAAAAGGCGAAGGCGCTGCGTTAAACGTAGTCTCCACTAAAAACACGGAGGGGCGCTTTGACCGAAAATTTTACTATTAAGTTTCATATCTATCTTAATAGTAGATTATTTTCTTTATATCTATGGTCTTCACGTAGAATCCAGGGTTGTAACTAATTTTTTGTTGAGAGCTATCATTTTCGAAAAACGAGTCAAATTTATGTTTTTTAAATGGGACACCCTGTATATTATTTTCTATTTTATTTGTCTTATTTGAACTTTAAGAATCTATTTTACTGATCCGAAAAAGTAGAAAAATAAGCATGGTTGGAAAAGTTTGGACACAGGGTGTACGGAAAGGTCATGCTAGAGTGTACTATTTGCGCTATTTGATACTACTTTTTGTTCGCGGAGCAATTTCGTGCATGAAAAGTAGTACCAAATAGCTCCACGAACATTAGTTTCAACTATCTAGTTTTTTTTTATAATACCATTATACCAATATAATTTTGTGTATAATACCAATTACCAATATACGGTTTTTTTGCCTCGACTTTATTTTACTTCATTCTCAACTCTAAAACACTGGCTATGATAGAAAAAAGAAATGAACACAGGTCAATATTAATGCCGGGTTTATACCACATTTGCATAAGTCGTAATCATAATCACAGTCTTAATCATCGTCATAATCACAACGCAATTTTAATGTGCGTTTATAGAACATTTTCATAATCATAATTTTTATATCAGTGAAGTTGGGTAACATAATTAAAGGCTAAGTTCATGGTAGATGTCAACAGGTTTATCAGAAGTGGATAGTGTAACTTTTATGATGACTATGATTGTGCGTGATTACGACTTTGTAAATGTGGTATAAACCAGGCATAACTTGCGCAAAGACCTAATTATTAGTAGTGGGAACTATCGAATGAATACTATCGAAACATTCGATAGTTGCAATTCATTCGAATAATTCGATAGTTACTAAGAAAACATTCGTTGAAAACTATTCGAATAAAAGTATCAGAGATGCGTCATCTGCCTTGAAATATTGTATTCTAGTAATTCGGCAGCAAAAACCATTCATTTATAAGATTCATTCATTTATAAAATTCATTTATTCGTCAGGATCGATTATAATAAAACATTAACTGGATTTTAGTTGTCGCTCGGCATAGGTTTCTTTCCGAGAAACCCGGCAGCGGTCGGTGGCAATGCTATGAAAGAAGCCGGCATCTTTCATTTTTTGCGGAGTCAGATAAAGATAAGGACACATTATTTTTTTTATTGAGGTGTTCGTATTTACACAGAAAATACATTATGAAGGGCGCTGTTGCCATATATTGGTATTAGTTGATATTAGCAAAGAATATTATTGTTTGGCTTTAGTTAGTTAGGGATAGTATGTCTATATATTTTGCATTTTTATTATTAATATTCTGTTGTTACACTTCAATAATACTTGCTATTTTGGATGTAGGAAAATTATTTTTAATGTTTTTAAGCAAAGACTGGTTTAATAAATAATAATAACAGTAATAATTTTTTATACCTATTAACAACAAAATTTAAAATAATTTAATATAAACATTTTTTTAAGTAGTAGCAAAATATAAACAACAAATTAGATGTCAAAATTATTTATATTAGATCCTATTTAAATATAATATAGTCTCTAAATTTTTTGTGTGGCAACGTTGGTTTATTAAATAATACTAATTACAGAACTAATTTGTTATATTAACAACAAATTTTAAAATCATGAAATATAAACATTTATTAATTTTCTAAGCATGCAGTGTAATGGAAGGAAAATATTAATAAAAAATTAGAAATCAAAACTATTTATATTAGGTACTTTATATTATTATTTAAAAATAATATTTACTTTTACTGGCATTTACTTTAAAAATATAAGAGAATTGGCATAAACAAAATACAAACATCGTTATCTTTTTTTTTAAATTGGCACGTGTAAAACTTTCAATTTAATTATCTCACCCCATAGTTTGAGTTCGATAACCCCCCATTTACTTAACCACATTACTTAAATATGATTATTAAGTTCAACTAAGTCATATTATTATAACATCCAAAATACAAATATGTATTTTTAAAATTAATTGTAAGTTCATCTCATCTCTCTTAAAAATTGCTACTTCTCAAAATTTCCCATTAAAAAATAGACCATATATCATATAAAATTAAATAATTGAAAGATTGGGCTACGGAAAATCACACAAATTTTCGGAAAAATTTTGACCACCTGCACATGCACACAATCGTCAATAAATAAAATTAAAAAATAACTACTATTTTAGTATTTTAACTATTTTAGTAAACGCAAAAATAGCACAGTATTTATACGGTGAAGTTATAAAAATTTGGAAGAACTAATAATGCACTGACGCATACAAAAATCAAACGAATACTAAATTTCATTTATCAAAAGCATTCGATAGGTAGTCGTGGCTCACCGATAACCATTTAGTCGCACGGCGAGGTTGTCACATATGCTTTAGTATACAAATGAATGAATGATTTTATTCGAATAAAACCATTCGATAGTTGAAATCATTCATTCATTAACCATTCGATAGTCTAATTCATTCGATAGTTCCCATCGCTACTAATTATCACTTAAAAAAATGTACCATTTCTAACTTTCAAGAAATCTTGCAAGACTCTTGGCATTTCTTGCATATTAAAGTCTTGTCTTGTCTTGAATTTTGTCTTTGAATTGCAAGACCAAGACTCTTGCAAGACTTTTTCAAAACTCTTGTGCAACACTAAGCTTAACCCTATAGATTCCCAAAGATATTCGCCTAGAATTTTGGTTCTTACAAATGTCAATGCCAAAAGAAAAAAACGCAAATCCCATTCGTCGTCCACTACCCCTGCTCGCTTGCTAGTCCGCTTTACGATTCTGACACGACGCGGACACGCCGCGACCAAAACTGACCATCCTCCTTCGAGATGTAGCAGTATGGTTCGGCTAGCTAAAACACGCACGCATACACATCTACATATATTCGAAATAATGACCCAAATTTAAGCGACGACAACAGCGGTCGTACCGTCGTTCTCCGCACGGATTTTTTTCGATTCGCGCCATGGTTCTTCGGCCGCGTTGTAGTGGTACCACCTCAGTGGTTCTTCTCGTGTGCTGGGTTCGCGCGGTGCAGGCCTTCACGCTGGTCGAGTTCCTCGTGGGACCTAAAATCGGAACCACCGACGGCGGCGGCGGATCCGTTTCGCCGAAAAGCGTACCAATTTCTCCAGCGGTAAGTACCGTCCGTCATGCATATCCTATAAACACAAATTCTCTATAAAAAATGTTCGCGGGAAGTCGATTTGTTTGGTTTTTTTCGAGCGGAAAATATTTTATTGACAAGCGAAATGAGGTGAATTAACATAAAATTGTGTTGTTATGATTCAAATAATTTTTTCAAAGCAAGTGTTTAAAAAAGCACCATTACTTGTTTTAAATGTTTTTCAAATATACACTTTCAAAGAGAACCAGATATAGTTCGCGCTAAGCACATACTGGGTGTTGAAGGTTCTTTGTCACACAGTATATACCCGGATTGTCTTTACAAGAGAAAAACCTTTTTTATTATTGACATTTTGGGCAAAATGCATTCTTCAAAAAAAATTTTGCTTGTTCTAAAATGGCCTAATCCCGTTTATACTTTTGCATATTTCCATACCGTTTTAGAGAAAATTTAAAAAAAACACGAAAATCTGGTTGAATTTTTTTAAGGTCCTAAAAATCAAGAGGCGTTTCTATGGTAATATCGTTTAGATTTCATTCATTGATAGATTGTTACCATGGTTATTATTAATTTTGATTAACGTAATATTTTTTGTTGTTAAAGTATCACATTTTCCAATAACTACCTATTATCACCCTCTCTGTAGCATCGAACTACATAAATTTTGTGCTTTTTAACATTTTAAAACGACAAAAAATATAATGTTAATTAAAATTTTATCAATAACAATCCATCAATGAATGAAAACGAAATTATATTACCATAGCGTTTTGATTTTTAGGAAAAAACTGAACTATATTTTCCTATTTTTTTAATTTTCTCTAAAACGGTTTGGAAATTTTGCAAAGTAAAAAAGTTTTTCCTCTTGTAAAGACAATCTGGGGACATACTGTATACAACTAAGATATACAACTAAGAGCAACTAACAAATTATTTCTTGAAAGCGTGGAATACATTCTCAGAATACTAGTCATAAAATGAAGATTTATTCAAAAAAAGATATAAAAATCAAATATATCAAAATCTATAGATTTCTGTTCTTCCGACAATGTCAACGAACTAGTAAAATTTATTCTTTTTACAATAATTAACCGTCTTAATTGTTATTATTTTTAGAACCATTATTCATTGAAGTTAATAATTTTTAGAGAAAAATTTTTATCAGAAATTTGAAATGCACAATAAAAAAATGTTATCAAGACAAAATCTGTGGTAAAATAAATAGAATGGACCTCGGAATTGACTATAAATTTTCTGGAAATACGTACTACATATATATAAATTCTGTTAGATTCGCATGATTTAAATAATAAATTTCTCAAGAAAAAAAAATCTTATAATAAAAATTTCGTATGATTTAATAATAACTGTTTCAAGACCAACTAACGTGTAAACACAATACCTGTACGACATTTTAATGAAGCTGGAATTCAATCGACAAATTAATATCTATGTTAACGACACGGATAAGCCTTAAAACTGACCTCAGAAACACGTACGAGACGTCTTTGTGGTATGGTATTAGACATGTTCAAAAGTATCGATTTTTTTCTAAAAATGTTTATTTTATTATATAAAGTTGTAAAATCTCTCGTAAGAACAATTAGGTTATTTTATTTAGTATCTATGGAAGAATCTATTAAACAATCTTATTATAAATTGTTATTTAATGAATTAACCTATCATCAGTGACTGTATCAATATTAGGAGTAGACATTTTTATATCTATCGTAATAAAATTAGTTAAAACTATTTTCCAATTACGCTACTACATATTCTACTAATTAGTAAATAGTATATTTTTAAGTGAGCTCTTTAGATTTACTTAGTAATGGAAATAGTAGATTATTCTTTTACAATTATGGTGCCGTGCGAGCGCTAAGGCATGATATAATTATTATAGGTTTGGGGCATTTCAGTCGATTTTTAAAATTTCGATAACAGCGCTCGGTATAGGCTTGGTGCATTTCAGTTGATTTCAAAAAATTCTTTTCGTTTCGGGTAGTAAAAAAATAAGTGAAAAAGAATTCGAACTAGGCGTCGTGTTGTGTTGTGACAATTTCAAATGGTAATAAAATTGCCAAAAAAAAATGTTAAAGCATAAAGGAGAGCGTAATTAGGTGTTGGTGAGTGTAATAACAATTCAATAACTCAACTTTCCCGAATATTCAACTCTCCCGAATCAACATTTTATAGCTTCACAGCTTCTCAAGTCGATTTGATAAAGCAGTTTGACCAAACAAGTTAGTAAACAAAGTGCCAACATAATCAAAAAATTAAATAGACATATTATACTATGAGAGGATAAAATATAATTTGCAATAATAATGGTATAAAATAAAAACACTAAATCACCACAATACACCAAAACACTTTTACTTTTACACTGGACGCGCGTTTCGCTAACCATGTTAGCATCATCAGCAGATGATTATAAACTATGTCAGTTTATAATCATCTGCTGATGATGCTAACATGGTTAGCGAAACGCGCGTCCAGTGTAAAAGTAAAAGTGTTTTGGTGTATTGTGGTGATTTAGTGTTTTTATTTTGCTGTTTAACACCAAAGGTTCCAACCCTCAACTGTAATAATGGCATACTCTTTTTTAATCAACTAGTGCTTAATTTTTTTATGAATATCTTCTAAAATTATAATTATGTATCTTCAAAAAAATTCGTTATAGCTGAACTAGCCCTAAATTATGTTCCCACTAGCAAAACCGGTGCGTAAAGCTATGCTCGCTGCGGTATTTGAATTCATCTAAAAAGTTTTATTAGCTTCAATAACAAATTATAATACAAGTTACACCTCAAAGAATACAAGTTACACATCAAAATATTTACTTTTTTATTTTTTTTTTGGAATTTTTACAAATTATACTTCCTAACAGTTTTAAATAATTATATAAACTTTTTTTCGTATATTCAATATTTAAACCCGTGTATTTGTATATAACAATTGTTTACGATATTCTCCTATGGGGGCAGCACCGGCAGAGAATGCACCAAGCCAATACGGCAGAAATCGGGACTTTCCGGCCCTGTATTTTACGCAGTCCCGGTTACTGTTCATGTTGATCGCATCGATTTTATTTTTTATTTAGAGAATGTACCAGATTTATACAAAAATCAATGTCTAATATTAATACTATACAGGGTGTTTCAAAACAAATGCGAAAAACTTTAGGGGGTGATTCCTTGTTCAAAATAAAGGGTAGTTTGCTTTATAAACGTTGGGTCAAAAGTCAACCATTAGGGAGATATCGCGGTACAAAGATGGCGGAAATTTAATGTTTCTATTTTTTATCTTGAAAACAAAAAGAGATAGACTAATGAAATTTTATCGAAGCATTACTGTTATGAAAACACACTTTCAGGTAATTTTTTTACTTTTTTAAAATGAGTGGAAGGGGTTGAAATAAACTACCCCTATCATTCTTGTTAACGAAATTTAAAGAAAAATCTTATCAAACACATGCAAATGCTTTAATTTGGATAGTTTAGTTTGTTTAGAAACTTTTTTATCTCTTGTGTTTTTTTAATAAAACTCACCGATTTGAAATTAAAAAATAAAGTATAAAGCATTACACGTCAGGACAAAAAACATTTTTAGATTAAGAATCTAGTGATAATAACGATAATAATAATCATCTAGATAATAACGTATTGCAGTAGAGTAATGTCAAATAAAATAATATTAGGAACATCCTAAAAAGTAACAGTGGCTGACTAGATTTTTTCCTAAAAAAATTACAGCAGTCCACTAGATTCTTTATCAGAAAATGTTTTTTGTCCTGACATGTAATGCTTTACATTTTATTTTTTAATTTCAAATCGGTGAGTTTTATCAAAAAAATACGAGAGATAAAAAAGTTTATAAACAAACTAAACTATCCAAATTAATTTTGTTGCATGTGTTTGATAAGATTTTTCTTTAAATTTCGTTAACAAGAATGATAGGGGTAGTTTATTTCAACCCCTTCCACTCATTTTAAAAAAGTGAAAAAATTATCAGAAAGTGTGTTTTCATAACAGTAATGCTTCCATAAAATTTTATTAGTCTATCTCTTTTCGTTTTCAAGATAAAAAAATAAAAACATTATTTTTCCGCCATCTTTGTACCGCGATATCTCCCTAATGGTTGACTTTTGACCCAACGTTTATGAAGCAAACTACCCTTTATTTTGAACAAGGAATCGCCCCCTGAAGTTTTTCGCATTTGTTTTGAAACACCCTGTATATATTAGGCGTCAAGGAAAAGCTCGGTCGGTGGAAGGAGTATGTTGGTTTGCTCTACGCAGATACACGGCCCGATCAACCACCCATAGCTAGTAATCTCAATGATTCCAGTCCGGATATTACAAAGGAAGAAGTCAAACGTGCAATAGATCTTCAGGAGAAAAACAAGGCAATAGGACCAGACCAGATCCAGGGAGATGATAGGACAATCAGACATTGGAAAACCGCATTAACGCGAGATGTACTTGTATCGTGGTATGCGGCGTATATCCTGGATGGATAGAGTGACAAATGAGGAGGTACTCAGGCGTATGGGCAAAGATAAAGAGCTCCTATCAACAGTGAAGGAAAGGCAGTTACAGTACGTCGGTCACATCATGCGGGGTGATCGATACGAGGTGCTCAGACTGGTCATCGAGGGCAAAATTGAGGGCAGGAGATCAGTGGGAAGAAGGCAAAGCTCCTGGCTTAAGGATCTGCGTCGTTGGTTCGGAAGAACATCCATCGAAATTTTCAGAGGTGTGGTTTCACGCACCATCATAGCCAGTTGGATCGCCAACCTCCGAAGGGAGACGGCGGCCTAAGAAGAAGAATATTAATACGGTCACTAGAAATGTTGACTGGTCAATGATTAGTTAAAAATTTGTTAAATAGGTGCTTCTGTAGATACTAATTAAAATAACTAACTTGGTTTTACATGAGATTTTCAACTTTTTGTGGTGAAAAAACTGAGACTTGACATTTTTTACAATTTAATTTTTTTCTGGAATTCATAAAGCTATGATTTATTTATCAGACAACAGTATAGTCTATTTCACTCGCAATTTCATCCATTACCCAAGTAGCATTTGGACGTTATCTAACGTCGGGTATACGTCGCGTTCAATAAACCCGACATCGGGTACCAACGTCGGTTCGACCGCCTGTCGACCCTTATTTGCACCTAAATGGGGAATACAGATTCGGGTCGCCTCGACGTCGGTATCTGACCTAATAGGGAATGTAATTCTACCAATTAACAACGTCATATTACGATGGATTTCAGTCACTTAAAATTCGTCGCTAAGCACTTTACGTTACGTTTGGTTGACTTGAATTATACTTGTTAGATAAATATTTTATAACTACCTAAATACAAATGGGTTCATAATCACTCCTCGAATATATCTATAAGTGCCTACCTAATTTCATATAATAATAATTCTGAATCATTAATCCCGACATCAGTTTTGTCAACGGAAGTCACTTTTTTGATATATCTGATTAAAATACTCCGGAAAATAACGAACACCTTCAAAATTATGTAGATTTATGCAAAATATTTTTTTTTATTTTCTAGCTGGTTTAATCATAAAACTACTGTGGTTCCCCCCAAACTCAACCTTATCAATATTATTCTACTAGAAATCGGAATGTGAATATAAATTTTAAAAACAAAAAACGATTTTAAAATGGCTGACAATCGGATACTTGTTAATAATGGCGGATTTCTGTGTCCGACTTAATATGAACTACCAATATAATATATAATTCCAACGTACGCCACGTAAAATTTGCGATCGGCCGGCATACGTAGGAGCATCCGTCGTCGGCCACAGAGCATATAGTTTTTCGTATTCCTGGTAAACGATTCTCGACGTTATCTGTTATTGGTCTATGATAGGTCAATTGTTTGTTGTCAAAAAACGTTTGACGGTTGACGGTTCAACGGTTTCGTAGGCGTAACCTCACTTTGCGTATCAGTGATTTGTGGATTTGTACAATTATATTTTAGTTTTTGTTTTCTCCTTAAAAGAATTGGCAGCCACTTTTTTAAGATAGTATATATACAAAATTTAAAAGACCAAACCTCACATGTGGGAGGAGGATGGGGTCTGCTGGTTTCCTAAGCTAAAAAAAGATATTAAGATGCACCAGTGTAATGCAGCATCTCTTCCGGATTATTACCTATTAAGTTTTTACCACTACTTGAACGAGGAGAATGCGTGGTATTAAGACCACAAACAGAAGTATTGTATACCTACCTGTTCTGGCTGATGTACAGTCTCCTCTGCATTGGTGGGTGGAGGCAAGACATCACTACTACTATTATTATTTTGCAAAAGCCTCGACCTCTTTCTGTAAAATGTAGATGAATGTCTAAATGCCTTTATAGTGTTTTTTTTAGGCATAATAAAAAAATTAAGTTTGTTTACAAAAACTTTTTACTAGGTTATGTTCATGATGTTCATTAGGCCGCATATGCTACTTAATGGGTTGTATTTACGGACGATAAATAGAGATACGTAAATTAGGTTATAAATATGAACATAAAATACAACAAAATATAATTGGACGTTACTTTAGGGATTATGAGTGAGACGTAACCTATTCGGACAACGGATTGACGTCGGTCTAGTTCAAGTATATGTACGTCGTGCAAGCCAACGTGGGAACGACGTTGGTAAATTAATAAAAATGGTACGTTGTTATTTTTTAAGTTGACAGATCGTTGGATTTACCGACTCGGATCCATCAACGTACGTCGCTTTTAATAGGAAAGCGACGTCACCGGTCGTATCACCAGCACCCGACCTAAATTTGCACAAAGTCGCTTCAGGTCAGATTTAGTTCGAAGTCGGATAGATGCTACTTGGGTTACTTTGAAACAAACATACTTTATAATAAAAAAGTACCTAATGGACACACAATTGATTAAAAACTATCGATACTTTTTTAAAAGGAACGTCCCTAGAAGCTGTTGCTCTTGCTAAAGCGCCGTAACAGTAAAATATGTTTTCTCAAAGCTCGATTGTCACAAATCGAATGAATTAAAATTTTTGTGGGGAAATTTCTTAGCGGTATTTTAGCACACAACTCGAGATGCCACAAATCTGCTTCTTGCGATTCTACTCTCACTGCTGACCGAATCATAGAAACCTATGCGTTGATTATGAGTAAACAAGCGAATTTTGTTTAGAAAGAAGATGAAAGAGACATGCATTAATATGCAGTGGGATAAAATCTGAAGAAACGCGAAAAAATAAAATTTAATATGGTTTGCCTGTATAAAGTAATTGATTATAGAAAGATTAAAAAAGAATAGGCTATATCCAGACACACAAATCTATTTCCAAAAATTATCTTTTTTTCTCGAATTCTGAACTACACAGCTTAAAAGTCATTTTTACTCAATATAAAAATATATTATAGCATTCTTAAAGCCAACTGGCAGTAAGCGCCAATAAAAAATAAAGAAGAGTACCTACGAGCCAAGTAGTCATCGTCTAGAGCTTGACCTCGCCAAAATTACCATCGATCGTCATTCACCAGCCGTCTTTGACGCCGTTTTTTTCAATCGCATGGCAGTAATGCATCAGCATAGGTATTCCAATAATTCAAATCGTCTCATTCAAAATTTTCTTACACAATCTGTATTTTTAAGTTTTGTTTGATAGCTGAAACAATTCATATAAGCAGCGTTGCCAACTCTCTGAAATAATTTTTCCCACGAAGACGGTCAAAATTTACCTTTTTTTTTAAATTCCCAAGAGTTCTCAAATCCAATTGTGTTATCGAATGTAATACCACAAAATGTTTCGGGATTACCGAATAATACTTTTACCTGACACGAAATGCGTTATCCGGCAACACTACGACTCGGAAGGAGGATGGGAAATATGGCCACCAAGCGATAATCACTTAAATGAGTAATAATCAGTTATTAATCACATTCTTCTATATAGAAAAAATATACATAGAGTTGTATAATCAAAACAATATTATAGATATTATGTTCTTTAACTAAAAAGTTAAAAAAATTCAAACAAATTTAGAAATATACTTTTCAATTATTTTTTTGCGCAAAAAAACTCATAGACGTGCTCCTATATAGTGGAGGAATGGAAACGAAAGGTATAGTGAGAATCAACCTTAAAGAGGTTGCACTCTATTTAGTAAAACAGTTAATTAAAATAGTAATTATAATAAGAAATTTGGTTCTTAAAGCCCTTTCTTACAATAGATCATTACTATGAGCTAACAAAACATTTGACCGGCAATTTTGAGTAAGAGTAAAACACCTGCTAATAAACAGAACATACAGTAGTAGTTTTCACTCTCTATTACAATACAGACAAATCGAAAGGCATCGTAAACGGCAGAGGTTTATGTACTATTTTCATTAAAAATCATTATATTCTACATGGCAACCGAAACTAAAGAGTAAATAGTAATTCTGACGACATAAATATCTAAATATGGTTGTTATATTGTCGCAATGACTATTACAATATAGGTATTAACTGCAATTGACATCTAATATGGCCAAAGCCTATAGAAATTGCTACTTGAACATTTGTTATATTGCAATAACGTATATATATTGTCATTTTCTTTAGAGTTGCAATTGCAGACAGTTATTGTAATAAATGTCTTTGAAACTATTAGATGTGTAAACGTTTGGTATGTCTTGAGAAATGGACAAAATTGTTAAATATAATTAATTTTAGTACAAAAAAATACCTACTTATTATACTTATTATACCCGCATAAAATATACGAATATGGGACACCCTGTAGAAAGTGGATTTGATTCTTTACTGTAAAGGCATCGTAACTGAAATTTTAATCCGGTTTTAGTACTCGTTTTATTACTTTAATTATAATAACATGGCTTTAACTAATTTCTTACCAGACAAGTCTAGCAATTGCATGTCTTAGTTTATGCAATATTATAATGTCTACGTGACAATTTACAGGGTTTATTAATTTTTGTTTCATTAAGCCATATAAAATATGTTAGAGCAATTTCAAAATATTATGAAGTCACTCTAAACACAGAATATCTAGCTACGCAACAGAAAAATACTCGAAATGAAAGAGCTAAAATTGCACAAATAGAATACTAGATGGCGCGACAATATCATAATCAGAATATAATTAGAAATTTTGAACTTTCGATTTTGGATCGACGGCTCGTCGACTGCCTTGTAGCTCGGCTAAATATGCACAGTTGCCAGATTCAAAAAGAGTTGAATTGGAATTGGCATCCCATTCTTTTTACTGTGTATAATTAATGCAGTATATGTTTCTTTCTATTCTTCTTTTCTTGTCAGATACACTTATATTATTAATTATTCCTTTGGCTATTAAAATAGTTTTAAGTATATTATTACAAAACATATACATTTTTAATATACACTACCTTATAATGTTAACTAAGAAAATACCTTTAATTACCTTTAAAATTAATAATATACAGGGCGATTGATAGTGATATTTATTAATGCTGGAACGTTAGTAATGAAATATAAGTTTAATATTAATGGAAATAATTTATTAAAATGCAGTACAAAAAATGTTAACTGACTAAAAAATACTATAATAACAAATTTCTTCCGTTTGCCACGTTATTTATATAGACCTAGGTAGATTTTAAAAAGTGACACAGGTACAATTAATAATATATTAGTTCGGCATAAAAGTTGCTGTCACGACATCGAACAATAAATTAAAATTCAATGTCACCGAAAATACGTAGTATCTCAAGTTTAAGCCCAATCGAACACCATGTACGTAATAGAGTACTATATTATGGTACCAGTTGATATGCTTTAAGGTACCATAATATTGCAATGTCACCGAAGATCCGTAGTAGGTATACCAAATTAGTATACCAAGTTTAAGCCCAATCGAACGCCAGGAAATGGTATCGTAATATGGTACTATATTAAGGTACCACTTTATATGCATCATAGTACCATCATATTACAATGTCACCGAAAATACGCAGTATCCCAAATTTAAGCCCAATCGAACGCCATGTACGTAATATAGTAATATATTATGGTGCCAGTTGATATGCTTCATGGTACCATAATAATGCAATGTCATCAAAAATACGCAAGTATATATGAAATATGAGCTCAATCGAACGTCAGGAAATGGTATTGAAATATGGTACTATTTTAAGGTGCCACTTTATATGCATCATAGTACCATCATATTACAATGTCACCGAAAATACGTAGTATACCAAGTTTAAGCCCTATTGCCGCCATGTACCTAATATTGCTATGTCATCAAATATGGTACTATAGAAAGTACCACTTTATATGCTCCTTGGTACCATGAATTACAATGTCACTGAAGATGAAGAATGTCACTGCGTAGCTAGATATTCTGTGCTCTAAATCAAACTGTGTTTTTAGATTTTAGTTTTGGATGTTATAAAAATTCTTGACAACATGGTGAAAGAAAAATATGTGTTATTTTGGTATCGACTTCGTATCAAACTCAAATGTTTGCCATTTTACTTTTTGTTTAAATATACAAAATTTTGCTACTTTTATACTACTATATTATGTCTTAAATAATAGATATTGTAAAATATAGTTACAGATTATTATTTAGTAATATTGTGAGAAATAAACAAGTAATATTTTTTCAGCAAGAACTGGTTAATGGATATGGCTATCCATTCGAAGAGCACGAAGCGGTCTCAGAGGATGGCTATATTCTTAGTTTGCACAGAATACCCAGGAGCAAAAGTACAGATAAAATTCGTAAACTCAGAAGGCCCGTAGCTCTGTTTCAACATGGATTACTAGCGTCATCAGACGCATTTCTTTTTAAGGGACCAGAACATGATTTACGTAAGATAATTATTTATGGAAAATATATAGTTTTAGTGATTTAATTTATTGATAGTTTTACATATTGTCAAATTTATAGTGTTATATTGTTGTTAATTTTAACCCTATTTTCATGATTTTTTTCAGCAAACTGTATATAATTATATCAACTTTAGTATTTGGCATATTATACAAGGTTAATCGAGGGGTTGTTTTTAACCCTAACTTTAAAACACCCTGTGCAATAATTTCTTTGTAAATTTTCCTAAAATATAATTTTACGGTCAGAACCATGACTCCTGAGAATTTTGTTTTTTGATTCATGTCAATACATGCTTTGGTTAATTTTTAAGAGCGAAATGAACTGATCATGATCAATTTGCAATTGTTTCAATTATAATCACTTTTTGATGTAATTTTTTAATATTACGTTGTAACAGTCAAATTTCCTCGCTACGACCTCTGTGTGCTAGCTCATAAATTATCGCAAATAACTATTATTTTTGCATCATCTTTACTATAATTTTATTGTTAAATATTATTTTATTTAAATTTTACAGTTATGCAACCCGATATACACCGCGATATACAGCCACAGCTACACAATATTGTCACTGAACCAGTCACACCAGCAGTAGTAGGCTTTTTGTCCATCTCTCTATATCTTTGATCATCACCTCCGTCACTTGTCACTGTCAGATCAAATCAGATGTTTTTGGATTTATTTATCCTTTGTTTTGGTTATTGAAATTTTATAATTATCAGATAAAATTTCGTAGTTAAATTGGTTATTTTTGATGTGGATCGCAGTGTGCAATTCGTTCTTTTAATTGTGGAATTTAGTTCGTTCATTGACCGGATATGGAATATGGCTGAGGAGAAAATATTCTAGAACATTGTTTTTTATTTATGCCTTTTTGTGAGTTGGACTAGTCAAGATATATAGTTCTCTATCTATATCCTGGAGGGATATTTCCGGTTGAAATCTGATTTTGTGAAGGAAATCGAATCCTTGCATCACTTCTTGTGTATCCACCGATCGAAGAGTATCGTCGTGAAAAACTGGCTGCCGTTCCGTGAAGCATTCCCTGTTGGTGATTAGCAGGTCTTCCTAGTGAAGGATTAAGTCTTCCGGAACACATTTGGTCAGAGACGTGGTTGTATTTAGTGGGATTTACCGACCGATATTCCGATTGCACGTGCCCAAGAAGTCCCCGAATAGTTCCAAGGTATGCTATAATTCTTCTGCCTATTCTAAGTCAATGTTCAACTGATTTTTGTTCATATTGCTGTCTGGTTTTCGACTTTTCCACGCCCACGTGGTGTAGAAAGATTAGTTGAGTGTTATCTTTCTTAAGTCTTATTTGGTTGTTCGTAATTGTAGAGCAAGAAGACCGATCCAGACCGTAGCACAGAACAGTCTAGAATTCCATCCGTTCCTGTTGTCCGTGTAGAGGTACCCATTGGACATCATAAACCCTCGTTGAGGTAAAGTTCAGATTTGATTAGTCCTTCTTTATTACCTTTATTAACTCCTACACGTTGTGCTAGTCCTTGTTCTATAATTGAGGCTCTTTTCTAAGACAATCAATGTTATTTAGGGTTTTTATGTTCACCTTTTGAAGTAATGGTTTTGGTGACTATTGACTATTGTCGTAACGTCATATTGCGCTGCATTGTATACTCTAGTATACTAATTAAAGACCGTTAAAGACTAACGGTGCAGTCCTGGTTTTAAAAAACATTAATAACAATAACAGAATTAACGATATTAACAGAAAACATCTGTACAAACAGAAATAAAAAAATTGTAAAAAATACCCTCATACTTTGTATTGCCTCCCTTGGCTGTGATACTTTCGTACTTACCTGTATACTTTCGTTCATAATGTCATTGAGGTTTCATTCATAATGTCATCATATATTATATTGCGTTGTTTTTCCATTCTTCTTTAAGTACCAAGCGAAGTTCAAAGTAATTTGCTAAAAAAAAATCGTAAAAATAGGGCTAAAAATGACAAAAATATGACACTAGAGTAATGCCATTTTGGCCTTTGATTATCATCCATCAAGAAAAATTCTGGTTAAAAATAAAAAGTTTATTGTTTAATAGGCTAATTTCATGCTTTTCTCTATGGATACAACTAACACAAACTATTCCTATGACATTCCATTGATTTATTGTACTGTATTATATTACTATAATTAAAACCACTAATCTATTCCACTCATTTTGAGATTCCAAATGAAGGTTTTTAATTTATTTTTAGCCTATTTACTAGCTGATGCGGGGTATGATGTATGGTTAGCAAACATGAGAGGAAATTTTTATTCCAGTAAGCACCAAACATTAGACGCCACTAAAGACTCAGAGTACTGGAGATTTTCGTAAGAACCTCAAGTTATCTTTCGAGAAACTAGAAAAAATTAATATATATTTTTTTTATTTTCAGCTTGCATGAAGTTGGGTTCTACGACTTGCCAGCAATGATAGATTACATCCTGAACAAAACGAAAGAAAATTCTTTATATTATTTGGGCCATTCTGTAGGATCCTCGGCAGCATTAATACTGGGATCACTTAGACCAGAGTACAATTCAAAAATTAAACTTCATATTGCCCTGGCGCCATTGGTTTACGTTCTACACGATATTTCCCTGCCTCACAAATTAGTTCAACAGACTTGGACTAGCTTGCAAGTAAATTAGATATAGAGAAATCAATAAAAGTTGGCGTACACGTCATGAAAGACGTCGAAACTCCTACCTAATTAAATTTATAATAAATAAATTTCGTTTGACTCTTAAAGCGCTTAGTACATTCCTACTTCTAAATATGCTTGTAACTTTTTAAAACTGTGATTTTCATTGCAATTTAATACAAAAACCACTAAATCGTCAGAATCAGCAACTTGTCTCCTCCCTACTCATTCTTTTTGCTTTCGTTTGGTTTGGCGCTTTGAATAAGAAGACTAAGGAAGGAGCATAATGATATCCATGTATTCATGCATGGTGGGCGGAAAAAGCGCCATAAAAGCACTCTAGGGTGGGGATCCTTGACAGTTCTGTTTGACGATTCATTTGACACATTTGAATTTGATTTGAAATTTTGTGGATTTGTCAGTCTTTACGGAGCTTATTTTATGTTATTTATTATTTATTCTACTACTGATAGTTGTATAAAGGTAGTAAATCTCGATGGAAATTGTGGCAGCACTTAAATTAACAGTGAGACTATTGCGATTTATCGAAAAAGACTCTAAAATAGTTGGTTGTGTAGCGTGCGGTAGATCTCGGCAAAAATTGAGTGAAATAATGGAACAACTTTTCGCTAGTAAGTGACTATATAATATACATACGTGTAGTAAACCGATCATTTATGAAATTCACTTAAATTAACTAAATTATATATTTTTCTTGCATTTTAGCTTTTATTTATTACTTGTCAAAGATTAGATGTCAAAGAATTTAGATACGTTAATTTGACTTACTTGCTTCAGTAGCGTATCGGATGTTTGTGGTAATAAATACTTATTATAACTTATCTATTTTTATTAGAATTATATATTTTTATAACAATTTTAATAACTACCAACATTTATTCACAACGTAAAATAAAACAACAAATTATTGTTGTTTGTCTACCCCACGTCTACCCTACATCATAGTTTTACATTTTTTAAATAAAATTAGAACGACACTGATAAACCGGAATTTAAGTCGGCCATATTTGAGGCCCATCGCGGTGTACCTAAGATTTTTGATATGCTCCTTCCTTAGTCTTCCTATTCAAAGGTTTGGCGTCAAATAAAATTACGAATTTTATTTGACGCCTGTTAAAGGTCAAACTAAAGTTAATTAATGACGTGCACGCCAAATTCTATTGATTTTCCTATAATAAGATTCAATAAACCATAATTAATTCTTCGTCATATCTTTTTAGAATACTATAATATCTGACGATATATTGAACGTATTTCCTAGGAGAAAATATTTTTCACAATTTTTAGATGCTATGTGCTCTGATGGAATGCCGACTCAAATTCTATGCTTGCTTATGACGTTTTCTTTTGTCGGAGTAGATGTAGAACAATTTAATACTGTAAGCAGTTCAAATAAGTAATATAACAGTTGATATTGTTATGTATAACAGTTGCCAAATATTGCACGCATGTTATTAGTGTCTGGGGATAATAATGTTGTACAATGCTCAGAAATTTACTTTTCAAAGAATAAAAATCAATCTTTTCCTTTTTTAAATTTTATTACGAATTTTCTCTTATTCTCGAAAAAAAGATAGAATTTTGAGAATATTTAGAACAAAAGGAAGAATTAAATGGGAACAAATAGGTATTCAGAAAACATTACTCTCCTTTCTGGGCATATTTATATTGTTACGGATTCCGTGGGTCCACTATTTAAGCTCACGATAAAATACTTAACAAATTTATTTGTCACAATTATCTGTCGAATTTTCTACACATCTCCTCCAAACTTCTGTGGGTACTCTCGGGCTGTTCCTCGACCGTTACAGATCTTATCTTCGGTCTAGGGATGGCGCTAAAAGCAGCTTCAATTTCCAACGCCCTGACCAGTGCTTCGCTGCTGGTCGAAAATCGGGATATTTGTAGCGCCCTTTGTAACTCGTTGTCCTTCAATCCACTGATAAAGCACTGGGCTGCGAGTTCCTCCCTAAACCCTTCCGGTGCTTCCAACCGACGTAAGTCTGCTTCAAATTCCTGCAGACTCTCTCCGGACCTCTGTATGCGTGTCTTGATCTGGGCCTGGTAAAGTTGACGTCGATGTTGGTCGCCATATCTTCTGTCCAGTGCAGCAACCAATGTTTCGTATTCCTGCTGTTGGGCTGCAGGAATAGTTTGCAGCAGTTCCAGGGCAGGGCCACGCAGCGCGATGACAAGTGCCGCTGCTTTCTCGTGGTCGGTCCATCCGTTGGCAGCAGCCGCTGCTTCATACTGGCGGTGGTACATCGTCCATGTCGTTTGTCCATCGTAGGTCGGGGCCTTAAGGTTCGCAGTTCCCGGAACGCCAGGTGTCCTTACTTGTACCTTGGTCTTCTGTAGGTCCATCTCCAACTTTTCTATCTTCTGCTGAAGGCGCTCCTCCAGATCTTCTACGGCTTCTTGGAAGTGGTTCTGCTGTTCCTGGCAACGTTCTTCCAACATTGCTTGTTGCTGTTCCCCCAAGCTTTTCTGAAGTCGAATTTCTTGATTTTCTAAAGTTTTCTTAAGACGGTCCTGATCTTCTTGTCTTTCTTTCTGGCGGCGCGTTTCTATATCTTCTAAAATTTCCCTCCATTCATTCTTCTGACGAATTTCTAAATTGCCTAAAATTTTCTCAAGCCGGTCCTGTTCTTCTTCTTTGTCTTGTTGTCGTTGAATTTTCAAATCTTGGAAAATTTTTTCAAGCCGGTCCTGTTCTTCCTGTTTATCTTGTTGTTGTTGGAATTTCAAATCTCCGAAAATCTTCTCAAGCCGGTCCTGTTCTTCTTGTTTTTCTTTTTGTCGTTGTAATTTTTCCTCTTCTTTATCTTTTGCTTTCTCTTTTTCTAGTCGGGCTCGCTCTTCTTCTCGTTCTTTACGGAGTCTTTCTTGTTCTTCTGCCTTCTCTCTTCTCATATTCTCCATAAAATCGCCCAATAATTTGCTTACTTCCTCCATTTTCTTCGCTTGCTCCCTTGTACCAACCATAAAAATACTCTAATTCGGTCTAAAAATCTTCCAATCCACTTAATTTCTTCTTAAGATCCTCTTGAATCGCACTTCCGACACCAATTGTTACTGATTCCGTGGGTCCACTATTTAAACTCACGATAAAATACTTAACGAATTTATTTGTCTCACTCTGTACACACAGCTTCTACTATTTACAACACAATTTATGCAACTACTATTACTCTAACGGTATTTCGCGGTATTAGCAAACTTCAGACTTCAGACTATCTTCAGACTGCTCCAACTGTCAAAGCGCGGGCCTTATATACCCCCTGGCGATGGTTTCTGGAATTTTCTAAAGAATTCTGTAATTTTCTTTTACTTTCTGTCGAATTCGCCAGGTTCCTCAATGCACCGTTGCGGTTATGCAACCAGTAATACACCTTGACCTTAACAATATTGCAGGTTAACTATATATGCTTCCTTTATATTAATCATCGCGGCCAGATCTATTATATCCCCGTTTCTTGAGTTAGAACTCGTCATGCTGTCTATGATACAATCTCAGGGTTTTGAGAGCAAAATCCAGTATCTGAGACGGTTTTACGGTTGTTCTGCCGTTTCCACATCTTTCCCACAAAATCTGCATTCGCCATTGTTTCTTAGCTTCAATCTACTGAGGTGTTAGATGTTAGTTTTTATAATACAAAACTTGTACGAAAGCAAGAGCGGCCAGGTAAAAGACGAACTCACCGAGCATTTTGGTGTTAGCAAAGGTGTTAGGCAAGACAGTTATTATACTAAGCCCTATGCTCTTCAATACACAAGGTGTTCCGAACTGTATTCCGTAAACTTCGGCAGCATATTCTGCAGATAGAATAGAATAGAATAAGTGGGAGGGGGGTTAATCTCTACGACCTTAGAGATCTATTGTGTCCCCCTTTCTTGAGTTATAACTCATCATACAGTCCCAGGACTTTCTACGGAGACCCGTGTCCCTCACAGTCGAGGAGCTACGACCCAGGCCGGGTAGACGAAACGGTAGCTTGTGTCGCCTGTTGGGTTTAGAGGTAGGAGGTAGGCTCCCGACCCTTGGAGGAGGTGGTAGCTTGTATGCCACTTGCGGTGGATGGTCTCACGCAAGTGTCAGCCACCTCTCCTGTAGTTCTCTTTGGGTTTGGCCCCTTGGATTTGGCCCCATTGTTACTGTTCCTAGTGTCGCTAGGGGGTTTCCCCACAGCTTCACCGGTGATGTTTTTATTACTATTATTACCAGATCTCATAGTGTTCCTATGAGTCGCTAGGGACAGTCGGTCCACTTCTACAGAGCCCCGCATGTAGAAGTAAGGCGTAAAATACAATGGGGTGCCCCCCGGTGCCCCAAGGTTGAGGCTGTCCGTAGCCCCGCCCGGTATCGTTATATGTCTTGGTGCAATTCCCTGGCCACGACACTACAGTCAGGGACAAGACGATAAGTGAGATGCTTCTTAGACCAAGTCAAGTGCTATGGGGGATTCCCCCCAGCACCTGACCAGGAGCTTCCCCACCAACGACAAGGTCTTGCATGTCCTAGGGGAAGTTCTACATATAAAAAAAGTAAAAAAGTTCGGATAAATGTATGTACCAAAATGGGCATACTTTCAGAGATACAAGGTGTAGAAATTTCATTTTTATTTCGCTTTTTTCGACAAATGTATACCGCAATAAGTTCAAAAATTCGTGAAGCAGCATTCGAAGCACTAGGAAAAAAATCGGTCACAAAGAGTCAAAGACGAAGAAACTGCCCTTGGTGGAACGAAGAACACAAGATACTCGTAGACCAGAAAAAGCAAGCGTATCAGAAGTGGCTGCAAACTAGGACCCAAGAAGATCGAACATGGTATAAAGCTAACAGGCGCTTAGTGACACAAGAAATAAAAAAAGCTCAAAATCAGTACTAGTGTAAAGTGTGTGAAAACATAGATCAAAGCATGGGAAATACAAGAGCGAACAAAGCTTGGAAGTCTAAGTAAAATCTCTTAGATCCAATAATGCTGATAAAGGTGGTATAAGTATAATCAGCATGCCCCAATGGGTACAGCACTATAAGAACCCCCTCACTGAAGACAGACCACAGTATGCCGAAACCAGTACAGAATGCACCACAGACAATTCCAGTGATGTATCAAATATAACGATAAAAGAAGTGTTAGATGCGGTAGAACAAATCAAAAATGGCAAAGCACCCGGACCTGGATGTATCAATATTGAACTTATTAAGGCAGGTCCTTCAATTCTCATTGAATTGCTAACAATGATATTTGATAAATGCCTCCAGGGTGCTGACCCTCCGTCAGAATGGAAAAAGGCGGCAATTTTATCCATTTTCAAAAAAGGGGACCGCAGAGACTGCAATAACTACAGGGGCATTAGTGTTTTGAGCACGGTAGCTAGAGTATATGGGCGAATATTGAAACTTCGAATGGAAAGAGAATTTGACGAGTCGGAGGAGCAGAATGGGTTTAGAGTCGGCAGATCCTGCACAGATGGAGTTTTTACACTAAAAAATTTGATCGAAAAAAGAGTCGAGCGAGGGCGAGAAGTACATTTAGTATTTATTGACTTGCAAAAGGCCTATGATACCGTGCCATTGAACAAGCTATGGCCAGCAATGGAAAAAAATCGTATCAATGAAGTCTATATTAACGCAGTCAAAAAACTTTATTGTGGAAGTAAAAGCTACATTAAAATGGGCGGAAACTCTTCTGAGGGATTTATTGTTTCCAAGGGACTCAGACAAGGATGTTCTTTAGCCCCTCTACTCTTTAAGATATATGTCGAAGAGGCTCTGAAAAAATGGAAAAGAAGATGTGGTGGAATGGGTCTACCAATCGGGGACTCTATGCTCTATACTCTTCCCTTCGCCGATGACCAAGTTTTGATAACGGGAGATCGAGATGATGCTAGCTACATGCTGACGGTGCTTGAGAAAGAGTTGGGACAATTTGGATTGATTGTAAATATGAAAAAGACCGAACACATGTCTGTAGGAAACGACGATCATAGTGATTTGGATATTGGTATGGGCATAACAATAAAACACTGCTCCAAATTTAAATACCTTGGAGTAACTCTTTCCTCAGGTGGCAAAAGCAATGAGGATATATTTAATAAAATTGGACAGTGAAGAAGAATAATTAGGGAACTGAACTCTCTTCTTTGGAGCGATAGAATTTCAAGAACGAAACAGATGATGTACAACTCTATCTTTGAATCTGTTTGTACCTACGGATCGGAGACGTGGGAGCTCGCAAGGAGAAACAAGGATAGATTACTTGCACTTGAAATGGTTTATTGGAGGCGTAGTAACAGAAGATCTCGCCTAGATCACGTAAGAAATGTTTGTATAAAAGAGGAAATGCATGTAAATGGTACTATCTTGGATACCATAGAATCCAAGCGATTGCTATGGTTTGGCCACCTTCAAAGAATGGATGATTTAAGAATACCCGAGAGAGTATGGGACTGGATGCCAGTAGAGAGAAGAAAACGTGGAAGACCAGCAAGAACATGGCAGAATGATGTTCAGGAAGCCATGCTTGAAAGACAACTGAGAAATGGCGACTGCTGGGACCGGAATTTATGGAAGTCGAGGAGCGGAAAACGACACTAGTCGTAATAACACCCGCATGCATATATATATATATATATATATATATATATATATATATATATATATATATATATATATATATAATATATATTTTGTGTATTTTTCTAATTTCGAAAAATCGAAAGTAGAAAAAAAAAAAAGTAAAAAGAAAATTGTTTTGCTTGTCGTAAAGGGGAACTAAGCTCCACTCCCACAACCGGTTTCTGGGCCTACCCTTCATCAGGTGGGCTGTCCAGGGGCTGGTTCTCACCGATACGGCAAGCAAAACTTCTTCTATATCTACAGACGATGTCGTAAAGTGTCAGTGAGATATTAGTGCATCTCCCGTCAAAAGATGGTAAAGAGCGTTTTTCGGCCCGCTCAAATATATGAAATGAACAAAATTCTTACAAGAAAATATTATTTATTAATATACACTAAGCTGTAAGAATTTTGTTCATTTCATATATTTGAGCGGGCCGAAAAATGCTCTTTACCATCTTTTGACGGGAGATGCACTAATATCTCACCAACACTTTACGACATCGTCTGTAGATATAGGAGAAGTTTTGCTTGCCGTATCGGTGAGAACCAGCCCCTGGACAGCCCACCTGATGAAGGGTAGGCCCAGAAACCGGTTGTGGAGTGGAGCTTGGTTCCCCTTTACGACAAGCAAAACAATTTTCTTTTTTACTTTTTATTATTTTGATTAATTTTTTCTAAAAAATTTTAATAATTAGAAAAAATTTTATAAAAAAGAAAATATTATATATAATATACACTAAAGCTGTAAGAATTTTGTTCATTTTATATATATATATATATATATATATATATATATATATATATATATATATATATATATATATATATATATATATATATTTCGATTTTTTCTAAATCATTTCTGACGTAACGTCAATATTTGGATGAAAATCTTGGAGGTGCCTTGGAGTTTTTTGACATGAGAAATCTGATTTTGGTGTCAATATGACTCCTACTATAGAGGGCGCCATCTACATGTATTTTAACTGTTTTAAAGCGTAATAACTTTTTGTTCGTATACCTGTATGAAACTACCGAGCGGAAAAATATACATCTCTGCGAAAATATCTCTTTGTAAAAATCGCAATATATTTAAAGTCGAAATAGTCAATACATGTCATTAATAGAGAACAACGGTCTACGGTCGAATCGGCCGCTGCTGGCACGTATACGTAGACGTAAAGAACGTATCTTTTACGTGTATAAAAAATAAAAAATATAAGAAATGCGCATGCGTACGTAAACGTTTACGTGTTCGTAGTCTGTGCCGTTGTTCTCTATTGACAAAAAATAATCACGTTGAGTAGATAGTTATTTCAATGAAATAATAAATTTGGGAAATTTTTATTTTTTTTAAATTAATCATAATTTTTTCTGCAAAAAATGATGATAAAACAGTTTCTGTTGAACTTTTGGCACAAAAACATTTCAAATTTATGATTTCAGTCGAATAACTATTTAGTCAACATGTTTAATTTTATGTCAATGATGACATGCAGGTATTGATAATTTCGATTCCAAATATCTTGGAAACCATTACTCGTAGCGATTTTTACCAAGAGACCTTTGTAAAAAACATCGTCAATGTATAATTAATAATATTGTGTCTGTTGTTGTATAAAACTAGTACCCAATTAAAAGAAAATTATTTCGTAAATAATAACATGCGTGCATCTTTGGATCATCATTCGGTATAATAATATAAAGTTATTTTTTAGACCTATATACATAACTTAGTTTCATATTACCCTGCTGGAGCTTCAGTATACTTGATTTCTCATGCAGCACAGATATATTTTGAAGGTAAGTAGAGTATCATAATAGCTATTTATGTAACTAGTACCTAAAATGATGTTTTTTAGGACGAATCATTACTGTTTGCGGACGAGGCGTTAGCCGAGTCCGAAATAGTAGATGAGTCCTAAAAAACATAATTTAGGTACGTGTTACATACACTATTTTTTGTCATACGCTTTTTACAGTTTTTTAGAACGCATATTTGCAAATTTTCCATATTTGAAATTATAATGTTTGAAAAAAGTTGGCTTATAAATTCATATCTTAGTAACGAGTTTGTTTATTTCATCGCATTTTGACATGTCATTCGAAATTTGTCACAAAATCACACAAATTCATCAACAATTTTAAAATGTTCCAAAATCCCGAACATATTGCTAATAAGGCCAAAGAAATCGTGTTGGATTTACTTCCTGTGAAGTCTCGTGCCATTTACCAGAAAGAATATGATGTTTTTAATGAATGGAAAGACAAAAATGGCGTATTCGTTGTAAATGAAGATGTATTGCTAAATTATTTCCACGAAAAAGTAAGTACCTAGGTACCTATTTAAAAGAGGCTTTTAAATTAAAATATTCTTAAATTACAGTCACAAACATTCAAACCATCGTCAATTTGGTCGAAATATTCCATGCTGAGAGCAGTGTTAAGTGTTAAAGAAGATATTTATATTGACAAATTTCCAAAACTTATTGCTTTTTGAAGAGGAATTCGGTTGGTTACGAGCCTAAAAGTCTAAGGTTTTGTCCATAAAAGAGATCGGTGATTTTTGGCCACGGCTAGTGATGAAACTTATTTACTTACTAAGGTAAGTTTGCGATAATGATTTTTAAAATATATAGATGGTTTCTTATTCCATTGTATTTGATTTTTAGGTAGCTCTTGTCATTGGCCTTTGTGGAGCATGTAGAAGAGAAGAATTGTACTCTCTACGAGTGCAAGACATCATAGAAAAAGACAACAGCTGCCTTTTAGTTACCCTTGCGGATACAAAAACTAATATCAAAAGAGTGTTTCCGGTGGTGAACAGAAGGGAACGTTGTCAATCCAGTTGAGTTGTATAGAAAATATGCTTGTCTTAGGCCAAAAAATGTACCACATGATTATGTCTTGTTTGTGACTGTAATTTAAGAATATTTTAATTTAAAAGCCTCTTTTAAATAGGTACCTAGGTACTTTTTAAACAAATAACTTAGCTTTTGATATTGTTAGTATTTAATAATTTAATTATAAATATATGTATAATTTTATGTGATTTTGTGACAAATTTCGAATGACAAAATAAAACAACCAAATAACGAATTTAGACATTTTAGTCCATAAAGGTTGCCATGACGACCTTTACGGCCTAGGCCGAAAAAGAAACATTTTACGGACTGAAATGAGTCCGTAAAATAGCTGTTTTTGGGAGCGTATGACAAAAAAGACTTTTATAATCAATCCTGTATTGTGTGATAATGTATAAAAGCCGTGTTTTTGGTAAACTTTTTTTTCGATCATAGGGTACTATAGTCTATCAGTATAATATTTAATAGAAATATATTTTAATATTATTTTAGGGAAATTTAGATCGCTGGATTATCAAGATCAGTCGATTAATTTTCGAAAATACAACTCTATACCTCCAGTTTACAATCTAAGCTTAGTGAACCATCCAGTTTCGTTACATTATGGTGAAGGTGATTATTTAGTCACTGCAGAGGTAAGAAAGTACTATAGGATCGAAAGAAACGGCGTCAAAGACGGCTGGGGAATGACAATTGATGATAATTTTGCCGAGGTGAAGCGCTAGACGTTATTTATTTGGAAAATCTTTGATTTTTTTCGGTCGTAAGTCCGGAGAAATTTCTTCGAGTATCTTACGCCGTTGGAGGACACTCATTCCAGGTTACGGATGGAGTCTTCCAGATTCTTCAGTTCTGATTTAAGTCGGTTCCCGCTTGGAAAACAGAACGGTCCTGGTCCAGTTAGTGGGAGTATTCGCTCCTGTTCTAGCTAGATCATTTGCTTTTTCATTACCTTCTATCTTTTGATAGGCTGGCACCCAGAGTAGGAGGACTTTATTTTCTTTGCCTAATTTGTCCAGCTTCTCTAGATATTCTTTAACCAACTTCAAATTGATGGTTACCTACTGAGTTGATCGCTCTTGAGGCTGCTTGTCTATCGAATAAGATGGATATTTCTTGTTTCCTATAGTTCCTATCAAAAATAAGTTGTTTCAAACATTGTTTCATCTTGTTATTTATTACTCTTCTTTATTTTTTAATTGCGTTTACTGCCAGTTGGTCTTAAGAAGGCTGTTATTTATTTTTTTGTCGAGTAAAAATAATTTTTAAGTGGTGTATATAAAAATTCGAGAAAAAATAATTTTTTGGAAATAGATTTGTGTCTGGAACGTTCTATCCTTTTTTAATCTTTCCATAATTAGTGTTAATTTTTTACAAGTTCAATAAATGTCGTCTGGAGAACGACATCTGCAAAATGATCGGCGATTACCATTGACAAGCCGTCTTTGATGCCGTGTTTTTTTTGATCATACGATACCAATGACGTAGGATTGTTTCTACGTCATTTACGGTACTATCTATCCGTTTTCTTCATTTTCATGTAAATATACCGGTTGTCTTAATATTCCATTGACATTGAATATATTACGTATTTTTTCAATCAAAAGATTTAAACATAATTTATAAACAAAGCGATTTTGCATAGAGGTAAATTGTGTCCAATTAACTTATTTTAATTTCAAAAATACGTAGTAGTTCTCAGTCCACGAAATATTTGAGACATTCTGTATAGTATTTACCTAACGCATATAATATGCATTGTTAAAATACTATATTTATTAAACTACCTAATCATTCAGCATACTACAGAAGAAAAAAAATATATTAACAAGAAATAGCATAAACATAAACCTATTTTAGACTTCAATGATATATCATTAGTGAAACTTTAGTCAGCACGTCAGCAATATTACTTTAAAAATTGTGAGCTATCTAATTAGTCAGTAATTAAATTGCCATATAATAACACTTCACCCAAAATAAAACACTAAATCACCACAATACACCAAAACACTTTTACTTTTACACTGGACGCGCGTTTCGCTAACCATGTTAGCATCATCAGCAGATGATTATAAACTAAAATACAATCTACAATTGGAGCGTTTATATACTTGCTCAGTGGGCACAAAGTGGGCGTGGTAAAATCTAGCCAACCAAGAGTCAGAACCCACCGAGCGTAACAGTTAGATTTCCGCCACTAGAGTAGTAGGAACAAAGAACTTGAAGGAATTGGACCGTTGTTTCTGTTCATACTATCATTACATTTATTAATTCTGATGCTTTCATATGCATCTAATTACCTGTAATTTGAGACTTGTTTAATTAATTTCAAGTTATTAAAATCTATACAATGTCCTTTATCAACAATATGTTCGGCAACGCAAGATTTATCCGGTCTACCATATCTTATCTGAGCTAAATGTTCTTTAAATCTAGTTAATATTGATCTTCTAGTTTGCCCAACATATTGATTACAATCTTTACAAGAAATTTCATAAATACTCGACCTTTCCAGTGGATGTGTTTTATCCTTTGGATTACCTAATAATTGTTGTAATTTATTATTAGCACTCTACACAAGTTTATAATTGACCTGCTTAAAAATTCCTTTTAGACCACTGTCTATCAAACGGCATTGAAAAATATTTTGACGTATCTTTCTCTACTTGAAAAGTCGAATTTTCGTGAGTGAATGAGAAAGTTTTTAGTGAAGGAGAATATCCATTACACTCAGCTACATTCCTAATGTAGTCTCTTTCTATTTCATATCTTTCATTGGAAAGTGGAAAACTAAGTAATCTATGAACTAAGAAATTTAAACTTGCCATTTTATGTTCAATACTATGATATGATTCATTAGGAATATATCTGCGTGTAGTGGTATTTTTCCTATAGATATCAAATTCCAGGCAATTATTAGTATTTCTAATAACTAATACATCTAGAAATGGTAATCTGTCGTTGTTCTCAATTTCATGTGTAAATTTAATGGAAGGAAAACGATTATTTAACTTAGAAATAAAATTATCTATGGTGTCTGAATGTGTGTCAAAAACAGCAAAAATATCATCCACATACCTAAACTATACTCTTGGAAAATACTCAAACTGATTCTTAGCCTCCACTTCAAACCTGCTCATGAATAAATTAGCCAAAAAGAGAGACAATGGATTACCCATTGCTGTACGTTACTTTTTCCAACGTTACTTTTTGGAATATCAACTTTAATCAAACTAGGATAAACTGAATTGGCTTTGCATGATTTAAGAAACCAAATATCTGCTCCTAATAACCTAATCTTAGTGCTAAACTTACGATAAAGATTCAGTTCCGTTGACCGTGAAGCCATCGAAGCACAACTAGAAGATCAATATTAACTAGATTTAAAGAACATTTAGCTCAGATAAGATATGGTAGACCGGATAAATCTTGCGTTGCCGAACATATTCTTGATAAAGAACATTGTATAGATCTTAATAACTTGAAATTAATTAAACAAGTCTCAAATTACAGGCAATTAGATGCATATGAAAGCATCAGAATTAATAAATGTAAAGATAGTATGAACAGAGACGACGGTCCAATTCCTTCAAATTCTTTGTTCCTACTACTCTAGTGGCGGAAATCTAACTGTTACGCTCGGTGGGTTCTGACTCTTGGTTGGCTAGATCTTGCCACGCCCACTTTGTGCCCACTGAGCGAGTATATAAACGCTCCAATTGTAGATTGTATTTTAGTTTATAATCATCTGCTGATGATGCTAACATGGTTAGCGAAACGCGCGTCCAGTGTAAAAGTAAAAGTGTTTTGGTGTATTGTGGTGATTTAGTGTTTTATTTTGCTATGTAACACGAAATGTTCCAACCCTCAACTGTAAACTTCACCCAGTAACATCCCTTTTGTTTATTTTCAGGATATTAAGTACACAAATTTGCAACTTCCGAATAGTGTTGGAATATTTAAAGTACCTTTTAGAAGTTTCAATCATATAGATTTTATGGTAGGTTCTAAAGCCAAAGAATTACTTTATAAGGAATTAGTATTATTAATGAATAAATATAAGTAGCAATAAGTATTATTGTTTTTTTTTCCTTACACTTACTATTATTAAGTACTCTAATTGTGTGTGTTAAATATACAGGGTGGTCCAAACTGTACTCCGGAAACTTCGGCAACATATTCTGCAGATAAAAATAAGTAATAAAGTAGGTACCTATAAATGTATGTCCTAAAATGCTCAGTTTCGGAGATACAGGGTGTAGAAGTTTCATTTTTTCACTCCCGGATACCAATTTCCATTCAAATATTGACGTTACTTCAGAAATTATTTGGAAAAAATCGAAATAAAAATGAAACTTCTACACCCTGTAACCCTGTATCTCCGAAACCAAGCATTTTAGGACATACATTGAACTTTTTTACTTATTTTATTATTTATCTGCAGAATACGCTGCCAACCTCTCCGGAATACAGTTCTGACCACCCTGTAGACGATGTATAGGAAGAAGATTATTCATAGAAAAACAAAGATTTTGAACAAAACACATTTATTTAATAATAAGTATTGTGTATACAAACCATGAACATAATATTATTGCTAACATCAAACATACAATATCCTTACATTTACGTACAATTTTTTTTGAAGTAATAAAATAATACATTAAGTTAATACTTTATATTACCGCCCCGCTTATAACCTATATCGCTCCATAAAAATGAAAAACAAATTTTTCTTATATACATTTTATAAGTTTGATTTATCTGGACAGATTTGCAGTATAATACATTTGCTGGAGGGAATGACATTAGAACACCGTAATATAGCCCGTCATTAACTTTTTACAATTTCTTTTATAATACTGCAATATAAACATCGATATTATACAGGCTTCTCAAAGTATGATACACAATATTTTGTTCAATAAAATATTTTGTGAATGTTTGATGGTTAGTTAATAGCTATCAATACTATATTTACAGGGTGTTTGAAAAATGCACTGCCAAATTGTAAGGGATGATTTCTCGACAAAAAACACGGTACCGGAAATAGATAGTTTTAAAGATACAGGATGTTAAAACTTTAAAAAAATGTTATTTTTTTAATTTTCATAAATACGTACGTTTCATTCCTTTACTAAAATTACTAATAATTTTAATATGTGATATTACAATTTTGTATATACAGGGTGCTACAAATTCGAGGTACGAGCATTGGTATCTCGGAAACCGTAATAGATACGAAAATGGTTAAATTGGGGCAAAGTTGCGCCTTGGGATGTTCGCCAAGATGCCATCACAAAAGTTTTAAAAATTTGAAGGATTTCTGAGATTTTTGAAAAAAAAAGGATTTTTTGGAAAATCGATTTTATTTTTTCCTGTCGTTAGTTTTTAGAAAATCAAAAAACTAATTACACATTCTCATAGCCACTTTATTAGGGCTATCTGATGGTATTCTTAGATTTTCAAATTAGCTGATAATTTGTGAGATACAATTGCCAACTTAATTTTTTTAAATACAGATCTGCATTTTTTATTTTAGGTTTTGAAAGAACTCGGGTTCCTGAGTACAATGATGTACCACACTTTATACTTTTTTTTGTTTTGGGTACCTTAACAACAACAAAACTCTTTAATAATTATTTGAAATAATTTCAAGTCTGACTCTGGTTTTTTAAATTATTTAATCTGATTATATTCGTCGCAACAATATTGATCAGCGCTAATTAACGTTGAATAAGGAAAATCGAGTCAATTGAAAGATCCAAATAAATAATATCCAGGTCAGCAATTTAAAGATATTATTTTCAACTTTTTTATTGTGAATTTGAAATCTCACTGTACGATCTCTAATAATATGCATAATATTAATCATAGTTACTATAAATAAATCAACTTCTACAACTAGTTTCTAATGCTCTACATGTTAGTAACGAAAGGATTATAGTAAACGCCACGAATGTTTGGGAGTGATTTATCGGTCGCTACCATGTGACCTAATCTGTTCAAGGTCACATAAAACTTAATTCCAGTGCCGTGGTGTTTCAAGTCATATAATAATCAATATATAATCTGTTGTAATTTGTTATTTTAACTGTCAAAGTCTTGTCAAAACATATATTTGGTTATAAATATAAACTGGAATGCCCCATTGGTCGCACTGCAAGCACACCAATGGACTGACGCACAAAAACGAATCAATCAAAGAAACGCGATATAGTATCGTCTTTGTCAATCACGCTAATATTTTAGAATAAGTAGGAGGAGCGCAGGCAGATGATTAAACCGGGCCTTTAAAAACCTACGTCTGCGGTAAAAAATTACGTCGATTCTAACTTCATCAAGCGATGAATCACTCCCAAACATTCGTGGCGTTTACTTTACTACCCTTCCTATTGCACAAATTTATTATTCGTTCAATTTTATTTATAGCTCTTTGAACATATCTTCTTATTATATTTCCGCTGGCCATTTTACTGCTCTACCATTTCCAATCCATCTTCCGAGGAAATGATTTGATTGTTTAAATTATGTATATTATATTTATATTATTTTTTATTGCATTTGATTTTCCGTTTTCAATGTTTTACGCCACGTTATTGTTAAGTTTGAAGGCGTATCAATATTATAACGATGAATAGAATAAATATTTAAAAAAAAACAGGAGCTGGACTTGAAATTAGTTTAAATAAATTGTGTTCAAATGTCCGAGACAAAAAAAAGTGTGGCATATCATTGTCCTCGGGAGATCAAGATCTTTCAAAATCTAAAATAAAAAATGCAGGTCCGTATTTAAAAAAATTATGTTGGTCTCTGTATCTCACAAATTATCAGCTAATTTGAAAATCTAAAAATACAACCAGATAGCTCTAATAAAGTGGCTATGAAAATGTCCAATTAGTTTTTTGATTTTCGAAAAAGTAACGACAGGAAAAAATCAAATTGATTTTCAAAAAAATCCGTTTTTTTTTCAAAAAACTCAGCATCCTTGGAATTTTTAACCGTACCTCGAATTTGTAGCACCCTGTATATTATAATACTTTAGTCACAAATTGATATTTTTATTTTTAATTAATTTAATTTTTTAATTTTTTTCACTAAAACACTTCAATGACATATTTGTAATTTGACAAATGTCATTTCCATATTTTTTGATGTGGAACAACTCCCTAATATACAGGGTTGTTCACCACATACGACACGGAGTATGGTAGCTAAACGATTAGATTTTTACAAATTGTAAGTGTTGGGTTCGTTGAAGGACTATTAGAGCTACAATCTAAAAATATTTTTACAAGATACAGAGTGTCCCAAATAAGTAAAAAATATTATAGTTGTATTTTTATAAATAGAACACCCTGTATATTATTCTATTTTTGGATTCTACGATTGAAATAAAGGTAAATTTGATTAAGGTTTATAACACTTAAACCTTACGGTTTTTGAAATATTTTCAATTTTATGAAATTGCAGTAACAAATTTAAGGCTTTATTTCTCCAAGAGTATCAAAGTTTCTAATATTAAATATTTACTGAAGATTATTTATTGATCAGATATTGTGTTGCAGTAATAAAAACTTTACTACATTATACAGAGTGTCCAAAAATTTATATTAAATAATTACTAGCTTTAAACGGCAATAACTTGTTTAATTTAAATGGAACACCCTATATATTTGACGTGAATCAGATGCACAATGTAATTGTCTATCAAATTGTATTGTTCCATTTTAACCCATCTCTTCAAGTTTTCATAGAAAATGCATTTTCTTATAATTTAGACCTCATTTATCACTATACCCATGGAATATTGACATTTCAGCTTATTTTTAAAGATGTAACAAATTTTCAAAGGGTACAGATACTAATATTGTCGATATAGTTGGCTTATTTAATTAAAAAATAAAAAAAAACTGTTATATTTTTTGTTAGAGGACCAATTAATATGATCTTAGTATTCAAACTACATTAATTGACTATTTTCGTTGTAGTAATACTTGCTCCAAATAGTAAAAAAAAATAATTTTGTGTGGGTATTAGGCAGTGTGGTAAAAAGTAACACCTTATAAATTTTATTTCATTTATTGAATGCTTATTTATAAAAATAGAGACATTCATTTTCATAACTTATTATTATATTGATTTCTGAGCCAAATCCACATTTATTTAGAATAATTTATTAATTAAAACAATTTAAAATATGTAATTAATTAATTTTTAGTGTTTTTGGTAGGAAATAATGATGGTATATTTAATTGGTATACTCTTTTACAAAGATTTAAATAGTTTTTTGTATACCAATGGGCTTGCAATATTTACCACCAGTACATTTTGTGCATATTATGGTGCTATAAAAAAATATGAAATGTCAATATTCCATGGGTATAGTGTGTATATAAATGAGGTCTAAATTATAAGAAAATGCATTTTCTACGAAAACTTGAAGAGATGGGTAAAAATGGTATAATACAATTTGATAGACAATTACATTGTGCATCTGATTCACGTAAAATATATAGGGTGTTCCATTTAAATTAAATAAGTTATTGCCGTTTAAAGCTAGTAATTATTTAATATAAATTTTTGGACACTCTGTATAAGGTAGTAAAATTTTTATTATTGCAACACAATATCTGATCAATAAATAATCTTCAGTAAAGATTTAGTATTAAAAACTTTGATACCCAGGGAGAAATAAAGCCTTAAAATTTTCAATGCAATTTCATAAAATTGAAAATATTTCAAAAACGGTAAGGTTTAATTGTGATAAACCTTAATCAAATTTACCTTTATTTCAATCGTAGAATCCAAAAATAGAATAATATACAGGGTGTTCCGTTTAAAAAAATAAAACTATAATATTTTTTACTTATTTGGGACACTCTGTATCTTGTAAAAATATTTTTAAATTGTAGCTCTAATAGACCTTCGACCAACCCAAAACTTACAATTTGTAAAAATCTAATCGTTTAGCTACAATACTCCGTGTCGTATGTGGTGAACAACCCTGTATGACCGTGCATTTTTTGAACACCCTGTACACAGACTGTTTTAAAAAAACAGTTACAAAATATTTGAAAAATCTTTTAATGTAATAATAGTTTCCCGTTAAATGTTTGGATTGCAGTACGGCCGCCGGGACTATACAGGATGTTCGAAAAAGTGCGCCAAAAATTGGCTTAACAAATTGCTGGTGTGGATGTGCTGTAAGCCGAAGCATTATATCCTACTTTGAACGTGTGCTTAAACTTACAAAAGACCAGCTTTGATTGACTTGATTTTTATATTACTGTAAAAACCCTTAACATCTAAGTAAAAATAAGTGCAGGCTATTCCTTAACGAGCCTCATATTATCATGATTAAGTTTTAAGCAGTTAGAATATTTTGATTTTATTAAATCGCCTTTTTTATTATTTATACCTACATAATTATAAGTCTACGGTAGTTAAAATTTTAAAAAAGGTTAAAAACTATGTTAAAAAAGTGACTATAGTATGAACTAAGTACCGTCTGCTATCTACAAAATAGAATCACTCAATATATTGCACAAATAATTATAACGGGTTTTACATCGATTCAGGACATGTTATAGAAAATCCCATGTAAATTTTAAGGGTGTCGATTACTGGCTCTCCTGTTAATTTTAGATAAAACGTTTAATATAAGTTTTTAATGTACTGGATAAATAACTTTGAAACTCCTACGCTAAGCCGTATTTAATTTATTTGCAAAATAAGATCCTTAATAAAAGTAATTTGTACAAGGGTAAAACACTCCGGCCATCAGTAATTTATTAATATATTTATGACATTTATATTGATATATTTTTGAAGCATTGAAGCACAAAACATCCCCCTTTAGAACTTTTTCTTTAATGGCCATAAGCGAGAGTAAAAGACCAACCGCCCGAGCAAACACTAGAGGCGCCACCGGTCATCCAATGGTGTAAAAATTGCGAAAATTTAATCATCTAATTTTGACACAAGGGGTCGCGCTTAACTTTTTCAATTTTAATTCAATATTCATTGTTTTCAAACTATATTATTAGACTTTGTTGTATTTTGTGAATGTATAAATGTTTTCTTAGTATAAAGTTGCATTAAAATAATTTAAATTATATTTCTAAAACGTTTTTTTCGTTTATAATCTGATAGTAAAGTAAGAAATATTTGCTGAAACTAATATTAAATAAAAATATTTAATTCAATGATAATAATTAGATTGTAATGATTTAAACATAGTGTCTAAAAATAAAACTAAAAATGTTGGCCGTAATTTTTTCTTCATTTTAAAGATTTAAACATAATATAGAAAAATTAACATTTTAATATTTATTAAACGTACCTAATTTCTGCCTTTCTTTCTTCAAAATATTTTTTTCAGCTGTTGTTTATTATTTTAATAATCATTTTAATAATACTTTTTTTTAACAGATTGTTATCTAAAAGCTACACAAGTTTATTTTCAGTTCAGTTTGTTAAGATAACGATGGAAAACAAAATTATCTGGTTAAACTAAATAAAATAAAATAATAATACTTTTTAAACAAGATTGATTAATGTTAATGTGTAGAAAATGCGCAAATCTATGGGTAGAATATTTAATTACATAAAAAAGTAGCAAAGTAATGTGAAAAAAACGCATCATTGTATCTCCACTCATAAACGAGAAATCCCAAAAAACACACGAAAATGAGACACCCTGTACGCATGTGATGCGCAGTAGTGAACGCAACCTACCGGCGCGCGGCGCGGCAGCCAGACCATCCTAAACCTATCTAATAATTAATTACCACAATAATCCTTCAAAACAAATGAAAGTATCAAATTCTACTTATATACACTACAGATCATAAACCCATAAACGCCATCCGGTCTGGTGATAAAAAAAAAACAAATATTTAATACTTTACTATCAGAATATAAACGAAAAAAAGATAAAAAAAGTTGCACCCTCAGCCAGTATCGAACCACTGACCTTCGCTTAATAGGCGGAAGCTCTACGCGCCGAGCTAATGGAGACTTACTCGGTTTTTATTCAATACTAGAACTTAAAGCGCTAAGTAAAAAATATAGAATCTTCTTTGGATGCGCAGTAGTGAACGCAACGTGTATCGGCAGTCAGATGGCCTACACGCTGTTCCAGAGAGCATAATAAAAGATATACCAAAGGACCAGACGTCTTAAAATACTTTCTCGAAAACGTTGCTAGCTCTCTAGCTTCTAGTTTCAAACTGTATTTTATTTACAAAATTAAAAGAAAATAGTAATAAATTTGAATCATTAAAAGCTTGGGAATGCGACCGTTCCAAGAATAGCGCCAAATAGTATTTACATTGTCCTTATGGGCATTTTACAATAAACATTTTACTTAAACTTGTTTCATTTATCTATGGTTTGCATGACGTTCCTCGTCCAACGAGTATTTCACCGTTGGCGTTGTACGAGTTACTTTCTTTAAGGATCTAATTATGCAAATAATTTAAAAATAAACAATGAAAGAGTTTCATTGTTGATAGATAGCTTGATATAAATCAGTACTTTAAAAAGTTCCATTGAAAGTTTCTTCTCAAATCAATAGAGGAGCAAATAATCGACATCCTTAAAATTATCATTAGAATCTTCTATGTCCATGTTCTGAGCCGATTCATAATCCAGTACAAATAAAAATGGAATAAAATATTACCTAGAATTACTATTATAAAATGCAGATACTAGTACGCCATCTAAGTTATTATAACACTTCTGAATCTCGTATAATAATTATAATATGGTAACTGAAGTAACGACGACAAACACAAAGTGTTTTTCAATTAATTTTTAGTTTTGAGTTTTGGTTTTGAGAGTCAGAAATAAAATTACAAAAAGTAAGAGAACGTACCATTCAAATACTATAAGTAGTGTATTGGATGTGACAAGTGACAGCATCTTTTCTTGATGCGTCGCCTGATGGTCTTCCATCAATATCTCTGTTGAAACTCGTGGTGCCATCGGTTGAAGTCGATGTGAAAGACCACGATCGATCCTAGCGCTAGACCCGCTAGCAAAAACCTGAAAGAATGATGTTTATGAGTATAATCAAGAGTTTTCTATGTTGAATATAATCTGTCCATTGAGTCCAAGAAGATTGCGACAGAAGACATCCAAAAAATGACAGAATATATACAATTATTTATTAAAATTAATTAAAGTGACCGAGTCAGAACCATGAAAAAGATTCATAAATGCAATTTTTCGTATAATTCATAATGTCGTGAATACTGTTGATGACCTCCCAAAAACAATAAAATTTTTGTACAAATATACCTTTCAGATTCGACTCTCACCAATGAGATCTAGGAAACGGTAGAGATATACGCTGGATGGCTTAAACTACAGGCACGGCATATAAATCACACGGCAGGCCGACTCGCTTTGGCGGGAACGCTACGCACATATCCTTGCGCACGCCGCCATTATGGGTGCCAGCAACAGAAATTAACCAGTGTCATAGTCAGTCGTAGTTTTTGTCATCGACAACATACAGTTACGGCAGCTCTGAGTCAGTAGCGTGCGGCTTAATTTATTTCATTCCTTTCTTTAGTGATATATTTTGTTTTTTAGTTTTATTTTCGTTTCTTTTGTGTTATATTTTGTTTTTGTAGTGTTATTTTTGTTTTTCTGAAGGTTTTTAATATAATAGTGGTTTGGTAATGTATTATATGTATATATTATATCACTTATTAATAAAATATTCTTCATACCAATATTTTTAAGTTTAATAATTGCGTCAAACACAATTTCCTTCAAATGGTTACCTGTGAATGTAGTATGATAAAAAAATAAGCTAGGGATTGCTTCTAATTGGTAAAGATACCACTTACCATAACAACATTAGAAACCGAGCTGGTTTAAACTCTCTGTTTCCCTTCTCCTGGTCCTCAAAACCCACAATATTATCACGATCACTATTATAAAATAAGTTGAACTTGATATTCATATCATCAATACATAGAACACAATATCGATTAAGTTTATCCGGTTCATCGAAACTTTCAACTTTGCTTTTTAGAGTCTCAAATACACTAAGATTTTCTAAGGCAGGTTTGATATCGATGTCATATATTCTTTTTCTTAGTGTCTCTGAAGAATATCACCAGACATTTATATTTAAATTCATCAGATTCTTCCTTTAGCTGATTTGTTAATTAGCAAAATTTGAGTATTAACAAAATTTGCTACGTCCATTGATAGACATAATTTGTACGTAGCCTCTTTATATTGTTCAACAGATATTTTGTTGGGTATTTCTTTAATTCTTGTATGTAACTCCTGGCATGTTTTTTAATTTTAATTGTCTATTCTCTACAGTTAAACGTTTAATTGATTTTCTCATTTTTACTTTTCGAGGAGTATGCGCGGTTTACGATTCATTTGTTTAGATAAAAGTACTGTGTAAAGAAAATTTAGTTTCAGTCAATTACAGTATCTTTGTAATACGACCCTGTCTATCAATAGTTTATTTTCTGGGAAATTTTTTGATACGTTTTAATCCGGCCCTAACTCGGCACCCATAATGGTGTTTTCAGGGTCAAATTATATAGAAATTTTAAACAATGGAATCTGGGCAGAGTTAGCCTGCCGGGTGATTTATATGCCGTGCTACAGGTGTGTAGTTCGTGAACGAACTAGTTACAATGAACTATTTCGACCCCAGAATGAAGTTCCCGGTTTCTCAAAGAACTAGTTCCTCAGTACCTATTCCAGGACCAGGCACGATCGTAGCCCTATGCTAGGCAGGAGTGGGGAGCGGCAGCCGTATGCTATCGGATCCAGACCTAGAGGACCTAAATAAAAGACTAGTTTATGTACTGATCGGCCAGCGCGATCGCAGGAACTAAAGACCTAGAGGAACTACAGGAACTAAATAAGAGACTAGTTGGCGGATAGGCCAGCGCGATCGTAGGCCGATGCTAGGCGGGAGTGGAGAGTGCCAGCCGTATGTTACCTGTCCCGGACCGAAAGGAGGGAGAGGAACTAATTAAAAGACTAGTTCACGGGAATCTATTCAGCCGGCAGATCCGAAAAATACTATAATACAAGGCGACGACGATGTATTCGACGAATTTCTAGCTAGCCGAATCTATCACGAATATCGATGCTAGGTAGATTCTGATGATGTCTAAAATAAAAATTGGCGAAACGTTAACTTAATGATATAATTTCAAATTAAACCAACAATACCTAGAACCAAAATCCCAATAATACAAAAAATAAATTTATATTCAAATGAAAGTTCAAGTAAATACACAAACACTTCCAAATAGAATGATGTACAATGAAGAAAATTTTCATAAGAGGCAATGTGTTAGGGAGAGATGGGTATACGGATCACTTTGTGATGTGCGTGTAATGGTGCGTTTAGGCTTGAGCACGCACGAGCTGAGCGTGTGCGCACGGTATTCGTTCGCGCTCTCGGCTCCGGTCAAATTAAAAACTTATTTTTCGACGAATGAAGTGATTTATTTGTGCGCGCACAGCAGAGTTGTGTTGGCGAAAATAATGGACGACCAAGAAATAGTCGAGACTGCAGTCATTGTTATGCACAGCTTAATTATTAAAAAGGAGAAAAATCGAAAACATCGTCGCTGGTGGCAAACCCAAATTTTTAGAAATCGATATAATTTATTGCAACAACTTAGTGTCTGAGGAGGTCTATGATTAGTTCAAAAACTTTACAAGAATGACCAGACCCGACTTTGAATATTTACAAAATTTAATAACACCAAAAATTACGAACAAAAGATACAAATTTTAGAATAGCAATTTCATTACCATCGACATATTCTTCAATTAATAATAACGAACATTCATTGATCCACTCCATAATTTTAATAAAGAAAACGAAAAAATCACACACGTACGCACGAACGCAGACAAAACAAATTGCCGGTGCAAAATGAGCGTTCGCGCACACATAAAATCCCTTTGAGCACGGACCAAAAACCGACAGCAGACGGCTCACAAAATTTATTTTTTTCCGGAATATCTCTGGAAACGACAAAGATAAGTTCAATTACTAAAATTGAAAAAAATTGAACGGATTATTATTGCTAACAAGCAACTTTGCCCCAATTTAAGTTGTGAATAAAAAAAATAATTTCAGAAAAATTGTTTCTCTAGTAATCGCAAAACAATTTCCGATGCACGTGATTAACTTTCGCTCATAAGCGATGGCGACAGCGCTGCCATATTGTTATGGATTTAATGAATCTTAATGTAAAATAGGGAAACAATTATATTTATTATCATTTTTTAAAGATTTTTAAGTTTTATTTTTAATTTAATAATTCATATTTTAGTAATTAATTTATTATTTATTACTTCACTGACTACAGTTAAGAGTCAAGGGTAAAAAAAATAAAGTACTTTTATTGTCACGTTCTCGTTCAAAATAGTTTATCAGGGAGGCTACAAGCCTTTGCTTCGTCTGTTTAAATGCTTCGGCATATTTTCAACAGACAATTTCAAGAAATGCAATACAAAAAAAGACGAAAGTTTAGTTCTTTAATGAACTGTTTGTTCTTAAAAATACAACTTTTAAAAAAGAGTATGAAAATTGGCAAAAAACGAGAATTACTCCCAAAGATTCAACAACAAAACGATTATACAAAATAATGACTGGCACTATGATAATTGTCCTTCCCCTAGGAGATGCAAGACCTTGTCGTTGGTGGGGAAGCTCCTGGTCAGGTGCTGGGGGGAATCCCCTCTAGCACTTGGCTTGGTCTAAGAAGCATCTCACTCATCGTCTTGTCCCTGACTGTAGTGTCGTGGCCAGGGAATTACACCAAGACATATAACGATACCGGGCGGGGCTACGGACAGCCTCAACCTTGGGGCACCGGGGGCACCCCATTGTATTTACCCCTTACTTCTTCATGCGGGCTGTGTAGAAGTGGACCGACTGTCCCTAGCGACTCATAGGAACATTATGAGATCTGGTAATAATAGTAATAAAAACATCACCGGTGAAGCTGTGGGGAAACCCCCTAGCGATACTGGGAACAGTAACAATGAAAGTTCCAAGGGGCCAAACCCAAAGAGAACTACAGGAAAGGTGGCTGACACTTGCGTGAGACCATCCTCCGCAAGTGACATACAAGCTACCACCTCCTCCAAGGGTCGGGAGCCTACCTCCTACCTCTAAACCCAACAAACGACACAAGCTACCGTTTCGTCTACCCGGCCTGGGTCGCAGCTCCTCGACTGTGAGGGACACGGGTCTCCGTAGGAAGTCCTGGGACTGTATGATGAGTTATAACTCAAGAAAGGGGGACACAATAGATCTCTAAGGTCGCAGAGATTAACCCCTCTCCCACTTATTCTAATTCTAAATGATAATTGTCAAATAATAAACGACAACATTGCTGAACACGGAGCAATGTGACCAATAAAGCAGTAATAAAATTCGGTTTAAACTAATTTTGCAACTTTAATCTAAATAAAATGACCAAACCAAACCAAACCAAACCAAACCTACAATCATTTGCTTTATAAAGTAAAATGAAGAGGTGCTTAGATTATTATTATATTATATTAGATTATACAAGAAATTTAAACATTTGGTCGACATTTTATTTAGTCTGGTTTATAGACTAGCTATAGCTTTAGTGTCAATTTCGATATGATGATGCATCGGAAAATATTTTGCGATTAGTTTACTTACTTTTGATCATGCGACAACGCTAGAGACCTAATGCTACTATCACAAGCCGGAAATGCATAGAGTAGAGCTAAGTTAAATGTCCTCCATACTTCCACGATTCCTTTGTCACCTCCTGTCATAAGATATTCTCCATCACGGCTTAAGAGCAGGCACTGGAAATATCAAAAATGTTTAAGCACACTCCTTATAATACTATCGGTTAAACATACCTGAAGATTGTCGTTATGAGACTCATGTCTAAGACGTTTTCCGTTGATGGTAAACGAAGCCACGTTGCCTTTTTCATAATTTACCACTATAACTCCTTCTCGAGACATAGCGATATTTTCTGGAGAATTGAATCCGCTTGGCGGTTCTAGAGATCTTAGAAGGTCGCCGAAAGTGGTGTGAACTAGTACAGGACCGTCTTAAAAAAATAAAAAAAGTGGTTAACATTGTTGAAACTCATATAAGTAATACTCCTATAAGACTAGTAAAGACTTTAAGCATAAACAATATACAGAAAGCTATGAAAATAAATAAATCAAGGATATCAAATTAACCTATCAACTACTATATATACTCGGGTCATGTGGTATGTTTTCCTTATATAAAGCATCACGTGTAGTGCGGCCAAGCGCCGGTGTTGTTTGGAAGGTCGTTTTCGTTTCGTTCTACCGTATGATCGAAAAAAAAACGGCGTCATAAAATGAAGATCGCTTTAATTTTATATGTAAAATTATATGCGGAATGTCAGATCTTCATTTCCAAGCCAACTGGGCGCTTATTTTTCGAATACGGTATACTTGTATTCATTTAAAACTTCCCAATATGGCGGACTTCAGTATGGGAGGCAGGCGGATGAAACTGCCATTTGAATTTTGAAAACACGGCGGAGTTTCTGCCAGTAGAGGGATAGGTGGCGATGCGTAGAAATTTCATCTAAAGTCCCTAGACATTCATCTAGGGACTATAATTTCATCATGATTTTATCAAGTCATCCACAGAGTATAGTTTAATTAACAATTCGTTTGATTCTCTGTTGAGTAATTGGAGTAGTTGAAGTAGTTGAAAAATATAAATATTTATATAAAATGTTGATAATTTAACAGTGATGTGCTTTGTTACTCTATGAATAAATATTGGTATGAAGTTTGCTTTCGCGAGAAAGAATTATAATTAAATAATTTAGTAAAAATTTAATTTCTAAATGACCCGGATCAGTTAGATTAGTAAAATAAATTGAAAAATAAACGTCATTCCATATTTGGCCAGTCTGTCAGTTTCGGTAAAGTGAAAGTGAACGAAGTGAATTGTGATTTGTTTTTATGGGAATATTTTACGGATTTTCTCGAATTTAGAGTATTTTGGACGATAGGATTGTGAAATTTAAGAGCCAAGTAGTTCGATATATAAGATTAATTGATCCCTGTGATAATTTTTATGGAATCTCTCATAATCAAAACAAATTCTTTCAACAAAATGGCTGTCTCAGAAATTTGGAAGATCATTAATTTTAAAGTTTTATTTAAATGAATTTATATCGAATCAAGAATTTGTATAACACATATTAAAAGCTTAATTTTAAAGGTTGTGCAGTAATTTATGTAAGTATTCGCTTTTAGATAAATATTAAATAAATTTGCACAGACAAACAAGTAATTTTAAAAAGATCATTTATTTATTTAAACGAGTATAATCATTAATCATTTAGTTTGAGAATATATTTGTATTTACTTATTTATATATTTTCTATACCCTTGTATTATTTATAAGCTTTATATGTCCTGTTTTGTTTGTAAAAAAATGCTTCGAGTCATCGAGAATAGATTTACTAACAATTTTGTCCCTTGGCTTTGTGTATTATATAACGCGAATTGTAAGATGTTTCTATTTCAATAGGTCATTAAAGTTGAGATTAAAGTTATATTATCAAATTATATACACGTTAACTAGGTATATGTCTTTTATATAATGATTTATTTATTTATAATTTATAACCCCTTTTTTATAATTACTTATAACTGATTGTATAAATTCTGATAACTTTTATATATACTTGTATAGTCTTGAATGTGTTATATGTAATTTTAACAATGTTATAATAAAATAATCAAGTTACAGATTTTTCGTGTTTTATTCTAATTTCAGGGATAGTTTCAACCTAGATTATTAATTTATTTGTATCAAAATACATTATTTTTATTTTGTAAAGTGTTTTGTTACAAATAAATTCATAATCTAGATTGAAATTATCAAATATAAGTAAAAAACTTATGCACTGGCAGTAAAAGTCCATTTAAAAATATGGCGCGAACTTTTAGTTGTGCCAGTAGCCCGCTTGGATCGCGTCGAGCGCGTGTTTCCAGGCTTTAACATAGGAGTTTTCATTTCTTTCAGTTAGTTATTCTATGATGGGAGGCTTAAAAAATGAAAATCTCTAAACTGGAATCGACTGTACTTCAAATCGTTCAAATTGATAATCTGTGGTAAATCCAATTGAACTCTGACACTTGGCTGACATTGACGTTTACAGTTCCTTTTTCTAAATATTTTCTTTATTTTTTTTTAGTTTTTATTCACAAATTCTACTTGATTTTGTTCTTTTATTTAACCTGCAACCTGCAGTACTAATTATATAGTTATAAATAATCTTTTCACCGATCAAGAATTGACGAATAGGCTGTAAGATATTCAAAATGTGTAAAACGCTTAAAAACGTATTAGAAAACATTGACTCGTTCACAAATTCGTGAAAATAAATTAGTCCAGATGTTTGTAAAAAGGTCTAATTATTTTGAGAAGTTTCATCGTATTTTTCAGGTTTGTAATATGTACTATATGACAATAAATAGATTAAAACTTATATTTCAGGAAACAGCGCGGGCATTACAGATTGTTGTAAATCAGTTTTAAAATATAAAGAAGGTTTAAAACAGGTTTAAAAGTTGAGTTAGTAGAGAAGACCTAAATAAGGTAATGTTGGTAATGAGAGACCAAACATCGAATAACACTTGCAATATATAATTATGTACAATAATTGTAAATAGTTTTTATGAATCTGTTTGATATCTATTGCATTGTTTTTATATTTCTTGAAATATATATTTTTTACTTTACAGGATACACAAAGAATAATAAAAAATACAGTTACTCACTAAAAGCACTTAAGGTTTGTAATAGATGTACAGTACGTCTGTCCGTTCTGTAGCTACGGGGTATCCGTGAGAGGGGAAACGATATTCTCTCCATATTTTTCGTAAAAAATTAGACGACGCGTTCCATCAATAAAAATTCGACAAATTTGCAAGTAACCAATAAAATGAGTGGGAGGAGCGATTTGCGGTGACGTACTCGTCAAGTCGACGTATAAAATATATTGTTGTTTATTTAAATGTTTTTTGTCCGCATTCCTTTCATAGACACAGATCCAACAGATGTACTGTAGTTAGAATATCAAACACCAAACCAAACCAAAAATTATGTTTTATTTTACTGGTATTCCTCACATTTGAAGGGAAAGTCATTTCATAAATACGCAGGACATTGTATTACACTCTATATTAATAATTGTTTTTTATCCTATACTTGTTAGTTAACGCATCACTTACTAGGTATAAAATTTAGTACTGATTAACCTATAGTTGTTGTTGTGATATATTCTGATGTGTTTCTGGCAATTTAAAATAAGTTAATATTTAAACAAACATTTCTGGCTTTCCTGACAGGAGTGTGGACACAAATTTAATAAAGGTATAATGTGGATAATGTTCTGATTATTACAGTTTGCATGGATGTTTTTGTATGTTGTTATTTTTAATAATGTATATTTAATGAGTTTTTGAGTATTTCTTTTTCCTTCAGAGGATTGTGTTCTAACCTTTATATATTATAAATTTTCATAAATTATATCTACAAAATTTATTACCTTATAATTCTTTGCTAAATACTTTGTAGTTGATACAGTTTAACAGTATATAAAAGAACTATTTAAATAAGATGTTTGAAAATATATAGCTGTTTTTGCACACATCAATTCAATTTGTGATTAACTGTACTGAAATAAAAACAAATTAAGAGAAATGGGGTGATCTATCAACTATAACATGAAAAGCATCATCCTATTTCCAAGTCTTCTATTAATTTCACTTATTAAACAACTATAATCATTCAATAATCTTGATAATTCTAGGAACTCTCAGATATCGTCAAAACATAAAAACAAAAATTTACTTCCTATAGTTCTTACGTCCCTTTAACTGAAATATAAGAAACAGGGGAGTTAATATTCTCACTGAGAAAGTTTATAAAATACCTTTAAGTAAAATATCTTCGGATCTGCGGTAAAATACCTATATTCTTATTAAATAATTTCAATAATCTATGTTTTTATTTATGACAACCACCTAATAACCTAACTTTAACGTCAACTTGACAATCCTGAAAAATATTATTGTTAACCAAAGAGTAAATCAATTTCTGAATTCGCTAACGCCAACTTATTTTTCATTAAAAAAAATACCCATTTTCGTAACTAGGTCGGCCATATTGAGGAACTTTTAAAAGAATAGTACTTATAGTAGTGAGAGAATATCGCCGCAAAACATCGATGTTAAGTTTGACGAATAGCAAATCCCTACAATGCTATTTTGTAAAAATAGTGTAAAATATAACAACTTCTATTTCCTTAGTCTATTTTCTCAGTAAATTGAGGTTCCGTCATTTTAAAAATATTCGTGATTTTTTACGCAAATTGTAAAGTACATATTAGTATTGTTTTTTTCTGCTCTTTGGAAAACAATACTGTTTAATATTTAAATTTCGCGTCTCTAAATTGAATCACAATTATTGAGGTATTATAATTGCAGTACTCCAAATTACCGATTTACGATCGAAAAAAAACGGGGTCCAGATGGCTTGGGAATGACAATCGATAACATTTCTCATATAATTTTACATATAAAATTAGATAGCCATCGCTAACGCCGTTTTCTTTCGATCATATTGTATATGACTAACAATCCGAAAAAAAAATGGAAGAGGCGAGGAATTTTTAAAATTTTTTCTTTTCAACCAAGTTTAGTGATTGTTTAAAATAAATGATAAATATAAAAAACAAAGACTGAACCACATTTTGAAGCCCTAATGTTATAGTAAAATGAAAATTACTTTTTCTGTTTTTTAGAAAGCTTTCTATATTTTAAAAAACTGGTAGCGCTATCAATTAGATGAAAAGCATAACAGTTTTTATGACAATATACATATAAATGTATATAAACGTATTTGTATTAAAATCAAAATTTAGTAGATAAGCTCTAATCTATTTAACTGCACATTGACGTCACCATCGATGTATCGGATTGTTTAATATTGACACTGTTGTTAAAAAACATGGAATATTATATATCTAAACGTCGTACAAAATAGAAACCGTTGCATGTCATCGAGCACGTGCGTTGATTGTAGACAGCATTGTTGCCATATTGTAATCGGAAGAGAAATATTTTTGAAAAAGTTACTATATCTAAGATCTATTAAAAATTCTAAAATAAACTTTAAATTGTTAACAGTTTTTTAAATAGTTTCAAGCAGCGCTGAAAAAAATATTTAGCCTAATCGATAGCCCGCAACGGTTTTTATTTTGTACGACGTATACTTAGGTATTTGAATGACTTACTGTATGAACCTGAGACAACAAGCCCCAGTTCAGCAGATATCACGACACTGGAAACAGGCTGCTCGTGTCCAGTTAATGTCGCTCTAGGAGTCGGTACTTCCCCTTCTCCCACTATGGTTTGCGTTCGGGCATTCCAGTGCCACAGCAAAACCGTACAATCAGCCGATCCCGATGCAATGTAACAATCGGAGGTTATGTTACATTCCGATCTCGACAGACAGGTCACTACGCCATAATGACCAAAGACGATCTGGACAATTTTGGCACTCTCCGTCGAAAATACTCGAAAACTGTTGTCCCAGAAGCCGCAAGCGATCAGGAACTTGGAGTCGACAGTCGTAACGAAACAGTTCGAGCGTATTTTCAGATTTTGGCTAAAGTTGTCGCCCAGATTCCTTCTAAGCATCTGGTTCTGCTGGTTGCTGTTATTTGTGAGCGCTAAAACAAATATTCTGTTAGTATAGATAGGAGATAACTGGTTGGGTAGATACAAAAAACAGCACAATTAATTACAAAACACGCTAGATATAATGCAATATTATGAGTACAAAAATATTAACTCCATCAAAAGCATACCCATCGAGTCATCGTAAAAACATGGTCTGGATTTTAGCGTGCAAGACCGTGATGTAGACAACTTAATGAAAAATAAAATGTATTAAAAAGAGATAAAAGTTGGTTCATTTTCCAAGAGTATGGTTTAGGTATGTTGGATGATATTTTTGCTGTTTTTGAGACACATTCAGACACCATAGATAATTTTATTTCTAAGTTAAATAATCGTTTTCCTTCCATTAAATTTACGCATGAAATTAAGAACAACGATAGATTACCATTTCTAGATGTATTAGTTATTAGAAATACTAATAATTACCTGGAATTTGATATCAATAGGAAAAATACGACCACACGCAGATATATTCCTAATGAATCACATCATAGTGTTTGAACATAAAATGGCTAGTTTAAATTTCTTAGTTCATAAATTACTTAGTTTCCCACTTTCCAACGAAAGATATGAAATAGAAAGAGATTACATTAGGAATGTAGCTGAGTGTAATGGATATTCTCCTTCACTAGTTGATAAATTAATTAGAAAACGTAGGTATAGGTTAATGGTTTCTGAAAATTCGACTTTCCAAGTGGAGAAAGATACGTCTAAATATTTTTCGATACCGTTTGATAGAGAGTTATCCCGTGGTCTAAAAGGAATTTTTAAGAATGTCAATTATAAACTTGTGTATAGTGCTAATAATAAATTACAACAATTATTAGGTAATTCAAAGGATAAAACACCTCCACTGGAAAGATCGGGTATTTATGAAATTTCTTGTAAAGATTGTAATCAGAAATATGTTGGGCAAACTAGAAGATCAATATTAACTAGATTTAAAGAACATTTAGCTCAGATAAGATATGGTAGACCGGATAAATCTTGCGTTGCCGAACATATTGTTGATAAAGAACATTGTATAGATCTTAATAATTTAAAATTAATTAAACAAGTCTCAAATTACAGGCAATTAGATGCATATGAAAGCATCAGAATTAATAAATGTAAAGATAGTATGAACAGAGACAAAGGTCCAATTCCTTCAAGTTCTTTGTTCCTACTACTCTAGTGGCGGAAATATAACTGTTACGCTCAGTGGGCTCTGACTCGGTTGGCTAGATTTTGCCACGCCCACTCGGTGCCCACTGAGCGAATATATAAAAGCTCAACTTGTAGATTGTACTTTAGTTTATAATCATCTGCTGATGATGCTAACATGGTTAGCGAAACGTTTTAGTGTTTTTATTTTGCTGTGTAACACCAAAGGTTCCAACCCTCAACTGTAACATTTTCTCTATGCGGTATTGCCGGATTTTACATCAAAATTACAAACCGCACAAGTAGGCGTTTACGAAATATATTGCACCTAGGCTTGAAACTTTATTTTTCACAATTAGTTGTTTCAATCACTCATTTTACTACAACTATAGGTAGGTACCTGTACATGTAATTTCAGTAGTATACATGAACGTTTTTAAAATAGTTTATTTTTTAAATTTATTTAAGGCTAAGATAAAATAAACTTATACCGGGTTGACAAGAGAGGGGTCTTTGGTCGGCGTTCGCCTACATGTCTAGAAGTGAATAGCTATAGCGATCTTGTTAGTCGGAGAGAGAAAAACGCGAAGGGTGTCTCACTGTTGGAATTATATGTATATTTTCTTGCCAGTGGCTGGCAGGCGTTGACATCGGTCTTAACGACATTTGGAATCAGTGTTATAGCAGGCATAGGCAGTCTTCTTCGCAGTCACTGGCAGTCGTGTGGCAGTAAAATGATATTTTGACAGTCTATGTACATTATTTACCCAAGTGAAACACCTCTTGCAAAATGCGAAATTTATTACCTAACATATCCACACAAATCCCTGCTTACAGAACTCTCATCGTATCATTATCAGTATTATCACAACACAGTTCTTTCACTACAAAATTTGTGAGATCTCAAATTGTTATCTAATCAATTATAATGATCGCATCAATGTTAGACATCGTAATTTCTATAATAACTGTAATGGCTTGCACTGTTTAATTTTACATACTTAGTAACTAAAATAATAAATTATTCTTTTAGAATTATCTGTCCTGCGAGATAATGCGTGTAAGTCATCCTCCTTTTTTGTCGAGTAATCATTCAAAATAATATCAGTAGGATAAATAAGCAGTATTAACAATCAAAATTATAAAACAAAAAGACATTCAAAGCAGTCAAAATAAAAAGAAGAGAATCGCTAAAAAAATTGAAACCAAAGCAATCAATACTCGCAACTTCTGTCGATTAGATAATCACCATACCGGTAACGGCTAGACGCTTGAACTTTAATATTCATTAGTTTTAATTTTACCAACATTGGGATTGGAATTATTAAATTTTTTCTTCCTGTAAGCGGGCCTCACACGATCAGTTTTATTGACATTCTTTTAAAAAAATGTCAGTAATATTGACAGTGTGAGGGCAAAAATACTGATCGATCTGTCAGTATACTTGTATACTTTGGCAATCCCGAGAGTATTTTGGGATACCGAGAATATTCAATAATGCGCTAACTAAGGGTGTATTCCGTTGCTCCACAGTGCGGCGGATGGTTATTCTAGCGGGACAAAATCTCAAGAGCAATGTTTGGGACTTAAAATCTAAGAACGTAGCAAATGGTCTAATATATAACAACTATATGGTTAAATTTATTTATTTATTAACAACTTATTTTATTAATAAATAAATACAAGATAATAAAACTATGATATTATTTGTACATGACACTCAAAAACCGTATTGTAAACTATTGCCAAATACATAAAATTATGATATCAAAAAACTCTTTCGCAGTTTTTTTTAATTAATTTGTAATCTTGTGTCACCCTCTATAATTTATTTTAAAAAAATATATTTTATTTTGAAAATAATAAATAAGATAGATATTTTAATTTTAATTTTAACACTCGGTAATTGTAAATTCATATATAGTAAGTATCTAAGACAATTTTTTAAACTCAGTGCCTTTTGAAGGAGTTGTTTTGTTTTTATACTATCCGATTGAAATGAATCTTTTTGGGCATTCACCTGTTAAGCTTGAACTCCCTGTGACTGTGACTAACTGTGTTGGTAACTATTGGTAACTCAAAAGATTTACATCATTCAATATATCGATATTTGAAAGAAAAAGTGAAAGTTTGATATCTACAGAACAAAGACACGAAGGATTTTAACAAATAATATACGTACAGTAGAAAAGTACATACCTTTGGCAATCTTCAACATAATTTGGCTTTCTAATAAAATGTATAAGCACTTGTAAATATTTTGTTTTCGTATGATCTCTGCCTTGCTGAGCAGGAAACGACCAAATTTGGTTGATAAAAATGTATCGAAATACAAAGCATATTCATGCATTTTTGTATCAATTGGAATGTCTACTATTTATTCTTATCAGTACACATTTTTTGGCTTATTTCTAACCAAACGCTTTTGTCCCGCTAAATTTATCTTCCAACGCACTGTGCGCTCGTCCGTCAAATGCAAAAATAACTGTCAATGTCTAAAATCTTTAGCGCCAACTTCAACTCGGTCAGTAGATGGCGTAAAAAAACTGACAGTGCAGGAAGATAAGAATCGAACTATCCTTATCTCTATAGTATCCTTGGGTTTTCCTGGTTTTGTTTGTCAATCAATGTCATTTATGTGACAGAAATCAAGCAAATATTGGAAGTTCGAGTGAAATTCTTATTTAATTTCTAAAATTTGTAGTAATATTTTATATTTACATTCAAAAGCAATGGACGTAGGCAGTAAAGGTAAATAAATTTCAATAACTAAATAGAATTAATTTTCAGGACCATTTAAACTTATCATGCAGCCATTGTTCCCTTTCAACAGTAAACTAATCTTCGTTGATGAATTTCACTTGCCGACATCTCAAAACTTTGCAGATTTGTCGAAGTTAAATTCACTTAGTTATTTCTTAATGGAGCATAATATATTCAATTTCTAATTCATACATCATTCATTTTGGTTTCTCCATGGTTAAATATAGTAATATTTGACGACGAATATTTTTAACTCTAACCCCAAAATATCGCGAATCGGTATGAAAAACAATTTTTAGCACACGACGCACTACGTCGCCTCAAACAAGACCCTAAAATCATCCACCATTTTGGTGCAAATATGGGTCGCTTAGACGTCGCTTCGATGTTGTCCGGCAACGTTGGGTTGCTCCTGGCGACGTTGTGATTACGTCGAACAACGTAATTTTGCTACTTGGGCAAAAATGCCGAAAAAAGAGAAAAATATGGTATACAGCATTATTAACTAGAGTGCTTACTAATTAACTGAAATAAAAATAAACCATTCCTGCCGTGCACAAATCCAAGATTCTACTAACAAGGAGATAGGAAAGTGTGTATAGCTTACATTCTAACTTACACAGAACGGGGTCCATGGATAATGGCAAATTGGCTGCCTGGTCCTTGGGTGTCTCTGCGTAGCTAGGAGATTGAGCTACGGCAGCGTATGCAGAATTCCATTTGTTGACCGCAAACTGTTGGTGCATCGAAACGGTCACCACTGAAGGGTTTGGCAGTTGTGGATAAGTGTTAGCTGAAATGTGAACGATCGGACTGTTCGACAGGAACTTCATCGTCATACAGACATCGTCGGGAATGCTGGAGAACATCATTGGGGACTGAAAATTGTAAATTTGAGTTAAAAATATAAAATTAAAAAGGGAGATTTTCTGAAATCAAAGATTTGTCAGCATTCGTGGATACAAGGTACAAAGTAGATTTTAAAGATGTAAAAATTATATATTCGAAAAAGCAAATGTTACCCCGTGCAGTTATGACATTCTCCATGTTGAAATTGCAAAAATTTTTAGAAAGCTGCGACCATTGAAAATAGTTAGCCTTAGTAACCCTTATTAACATACTAAAAGTCCCCATTTGTCCGATGTGTGCGTCATCAAAAAAAATCGGCCGCCATCTTGAATTTTGGTACTTTTTGGGAAAAAATATAAATAACTCGAAAACGGTTTGTTATAGTGAAAAACTTCAAGAGGCAAAAATTAAAGAGAATAAAAAACTCTATTACAATCAATAAAAAATTGTTTATTATCCTAACGCAATGACGTAAAAAAAAATGTGAAAATCGAGCAATTTTTAAAAGGAATCACCGAAATGCAAATTACTAATTTTTTAAGCTTATTAACAAATAACATGGATATTTAGCATAAATTCAACTGAAATATAATCCTTGTGACATTTTCAAGAAATATTTTTTATTGGTGGGTTAATAATATTTCAAAATTAACAAAAATTGTCAAAGCTATCCTTTACTAAATACATGTGTACTAATAATGTGCGAAAGCAGTCTCCACCTTGTCCCGGTCGGGGTTATTTGCACTTAAGCCAAGGTCTTATTGTTACCATTTTGTAAACAACTTGTTTTTAAAAATACAGTGACAATTTGAAAACTTAGGCTACAGCTTTGGCTACAGGTTGGAAGAAAAAAATAAAATGTAATGTAAACTGGCGACTTTCAAAACGTTGCAAAAAGATCCTCATCTGCGACAAATTACTTCCGTTTTTTTTTAGATCCTGCAGCACAAAAATCTGAGCTAGTGGAAGCTGGAAATACATTCCTATTTTCATTATATGGTCGACATAGGCTAGCAAAAGATTTAGATCAGTTGAGGTATTTTAAATATAAAGCCCTTACATCTCGTCAGGTACTTATAGTAAAAATTTGGATTTAGCTCCCTTACCTCCAACAACTAACGCAGCTGAAAATCATTGTTATGGGACCTATTTATAAATGCAGTATTGGCTAAATAACGGAGAAGAGGCAACAGAGTGTGGATGGAGTAAAAAATGGATACCTTAGTTCCAACAACAATGTCAAACGCAGTGGCACCAGAATTTGTATTGAAAATGATTTACTGTAATTGCAAATCGGGATGTAATAAACTATGTACCATTGCGATCAAAAAAAGTAGTACAAGAATTAGTAGTCCCAGATGGAACTCCTGGTCTATAAGGATATTTGAATTATATTGAATTTTTTTTTTTGGATTTAGCCAACAACACTGTTTTTTTTTGTTTATCCCTAATGCATCTGCAATGTCCCTTATGGGAACCCCATCCCTTAATCGCGTAAATATAATCGATTTTTGCTCTGAAGTTAAAGGCATTTTTTAAAAATTACGTGACACTGACAAGAATATAGACTAGCAGATTAAAGCCGAAGTCTCATGCATCCGAAATCCGATGACACGACGATCCGACGGTGCTCCTATTGGTCGAAATATTTTGACAACAATTTTTATCCGATAATTTTAACTAATCGTCCGACGTCGTATAAAGTTAAATTTTGTTTAACTTTTGTACGATATCGTGTGTTTTTTAACCTCACTTTTTTTGAAAACATTTGTTTTTAAAAACAAGTTTAGTGGGAAGTGGGCAATTTCGGGATATTTGGCGAGGAAGTTATTTTTATAAGTGTTTCTCTAATAAAACATGACATGAATCTCTATTCAGCGCAGCAGAAAAATGTTAAAACTGTCAAATTTCGGAACGAACTTTCGGATGTATGTGACAGGCTTTTTTTATTTCACACGATAACTTCAAATTTCGGATGTCGTACCATCGGATTTCGGATGCATGAGACTCCGGCTTAAATCATATTTTGTTGTACTATTTTTTTTAATCGCAATTTTACATGTTTAAAATCCAATATGCCATGTTCATACTTGTGTGGTAACTGTATGTGTGTATGGTATTTCTTGCGAGAACAAATAAATATCGGTCGATGAAGAACAAATCGAATAAAATTGTAAATTTCATTTTTTTTTCTAGAGGTGACAGTTAGGTTACAAGTTGGTAACACATTTTTATTAAAATGGTCATAATTTGAATTATTGTTATTCGATTTGTAGGGGTATGTTTATAATGTATTTATCACAATGAAAAAGTGTTAAGATCTTAGGTTAAGATCGTAGACGATATTTATGTCAAAAAGATATTCGCAAGTAGTTTATTACATTTTATTTTTTTCTTCCAACCTGTAGCCTAATTTTTCAAAATGGTAACAAAAAGACCTTGGTTTAAGTGCAAATAGCCCCGACCGGAACAAGGTGGAGGCTGCTTTCGCACATTATTAGTACACATGTATTTAGTAAAGGATAGCACCAATAAATATTTCTTGAAAATGTCACAAGAACTGTATTTTAGTTGAATTGATGGTAAATATCCATGTTATTTGTTAATAAGCTTAAAAAAATAGTAATTTGCATTTCGTTGATTCCTTTTAAAATTAATCGATTTTCAAAAAAAATTTGTACGTCACTGCGTTAGGATAATAAACTATTCTTTATTGATTCTGATAGAGTTTTTTATTCTCTTTAATTTTTGACCTCTTGAAGTTTTTCACTATAACGCACCGTTTTCGAGTTATTTACATTTTTTCCCAAAAAGTACCAAAATTCAAGACGGTGACCGATTTTTTTTGATGACGCACACATCGGACAAATGGGGACTTTTAGTATGTTAATAAGGGTTACTAAGGCTAACTATTTTCAATGGTCGCAGCTTTCTAAAAATATTTGCAGATTCAAAATTATTTGCACTAGCCTATGTGTTTAAGATTTCCCAAAAAAAGATAAATGATAAGTTAAATCATGTCTGCCGTGAATGGCGTTGCTGTGGGTGTGTTTAGTTGCATTCATTTGTTTCAACGAAACGTCAAAGTTGTTACTTCTCACAGATAAGAGGTAAATGGCTAAATTTATGTTTAAAATTATAAATTGTTGTTGTTATTGCGCTCTTTTTACGTTTATATTATTGTTTTGATTGAAAATGGCTCAGCAAGCTGCAGATATGTATTCTACAAAAACGTATTATTTATTTTGATATTCTCTATACTAACGATTTTTTTTGCAACTAAAAGTTAGGCGTTCAGAAAATTTGATTAAATTTGTGACATTTTTATTATACTTAGAGATTTAGTTGCGCATTTCGAAGAATTCAGCATATTGTCTATATACGTTTTACTTAATAAACGTTGGGCTTTCATACAGTAAAATAAAATACTGCGACTTTTTGCGACTTTGCTGATAAAATGAGAAAAACATTCTTGGTTTCCTCTAATTTGCCATTCAGTGATATACTAATGCGAGGTGCAAACCGCGATGGCATTGTTGTGTACAAAGCGATCGCATTAGTGCCATTAGCAGTATAGCACAATTTGGCATTAGTCGCGACTTTAGTGGTATGGGCATTGCTCGCGGATCAGTCGTAGCATTAGTAGTATTAGTTGCGATATTACTACTGGCATTAGTGGCATTGACCGTGGAAACACTGGAACAGTGATTTTTCTTTCTTTTTTTTAGAATCGACGAATTATCCTTTATTTTGTTCATATTATTTCCTCTTTAATTGAAATTATCAATAATTTATATAAGCTCTACATAAAAACAATTCGATCAACTATCTGTGTCAAATACCCCACTGTGGGCCGGCGCGAAGCACACGCATGGCAGTCAACGTGTTAATACTAACTTTGTCTACAACATTCAAAGTAACGTAGTAATTGTTAATTTAAAGTTTGACATGATGTAACGTCATTTTAACAAAACGTCAACAGTTTATAATAGACGTATCGGTAAAAAAAATCTTCTTGAATAGTCGTTAAATAGTTTTTCTTTGCTTTGTGTTTTATTTTTTCTTCTGACAATGTTAGGAGATAAACCTCCTGAAGCGTTAAAGCCGGGTTGATATGGTCAAAGTGTACTAGAACTGAATGCTGCTATTATAAATATAATATAGAAGTTATTTGTATGGGTATCAACCATTTTATCAAAGTCGAGTTGGAGGGCTTCAGTCAGTGGTGCTTACAAAAAAAAATATTGCAGTTTTTGTTCTAGTGGCGGAAACCCTAGAATTCTTTTCAAAAAGACATTCTAGTTAAACCAAAAATAGAGAAATCAAATAAGAGAAAAACAAAAAACTTACTAAATGCATTGCCGAACTGCGTGGTGGATGCGGCTCCATCAACAACTGGGAAGGAGTTTGACCGAAATTTCTTATTTGATTTTCCACGGCTTCTTTCATAACTTTATCTTGAATTGAATCCAGATCAACACTTCCTTCGTACGTCAAATAATAAAAACAGTTAGTAGCTCTCACGGCTTCGGGACCTTTCTGTTTATAACCGAAAATCAAATCGATCCATTGATGTAATTGACAGGAAACAAATTCCGATTCCAGAGCCATGCGATTAATTCTTACAAATTCTTCGGGAGTATTTGCCCACGGAGGCAATTCCACATCGTTTATGGGCCTGCCATCTTCATCAACGCCAAGCCGATATCTACTAGAGTTAATAAACATTTCGGGAAGGAAATAGAATTCGGGAATAAGCTCTTTCACATCAGACGTGTCCCTTTGACAATTCTTCCATGACAATGCTATCGAAGAAAATAGACGATTAGGGTAGTCAAATTTTCCTCCTTGCAAAGCGAGAAACATCGTAGTAAAGGGTTCCTGAAAACAAAACATTTATATTTAGATATTTCTTTCTCTCTTGCATCAAACATAAACAAAGTCCGGCAATAATGCATCGGGCATCTGTATAGCTCTTAGAATAACAAATTTTGTTTAAGTGCAGTTTAAATAATTTAACAGTGATGCCCCACCGCCGCCCCTGACCATTAAACCTAAATCTAATTACATCAAATTAAGTCCCATAGTAAGTGTTATAAACGGATCAAGTTATATCAAAATTGATTAAATAGTTTTTCAAATATCTTAATTTTTGTTTCTTTTTTAAGTAACTTTAACACCCTGTATCTCAAAAAGGAAGCTTTAAATCTTACAAGTGGATATGAACTTTTGTACTAGAACTATACAAAAACGCTACACATAAAGATTGGCACCCATAAGCGTGGGGCCTTAAGAAATTTTTACTCGGGACATTTCACTAGTGTAACGATTTTAGTTCGTTACATGTCTTTTTTACATATAATATATGATGTCTGGCCTATCGTCACCGGATTCCCTCTCGTTCAGGCCTGATCATTTTGTTGGTACGCTTGGCGTAATTTTTACGTTCCCTAGTCGCCAACCCTGCTATCGTTTCACTATTCTGTGGAGGCTCGCGCTGTCAACATCGGTTCTGTCAACTCTCTGTGATTTAACGGCACTTTTGGTTTGACCGTTTGGCCTGTCAGACGCCATTAGTCCCAGTTTTTAGAAATGGTGATTATTTAAGTGCTGTATAATCTGAATCAGCTGTTATTTCGAGGCTACAGGTAAAGATGAGTTATTACCTTTTATAGATTCGATATTATTATTGAATATTTTTAGAGTAGAGTTACGGATGTCCCAACTTGTATTTGTATTTTGCTGGCACGTTGGCGTCCCTTTTCTTTTGTCCTCCAGAATGTCACATGGTTAGTTACGGCTGTATCAATTCATGGTGTCCTCATTCTGGCCCCTTTGGTTGTGTTGGATGGCTGAGTACAGAGATGCGGGACCACCTCACGCTGTTACTGTTTAAAGCAAGATTACATAAAGAACAGCTAAGTGTAGATTTAAGTTCTAGTTTTACATTTAACATTTAAAACATTTACAGTCTTAAACAATAACGTACATCTTAAATAATATCGTACTGACTATATTTAGTGGTTAGATTATTAAAAACATCTTTGTCGATTTAGTTGTTAAAATATGATTTAGACTTTAGGTTTCATTACATTGCGCCTTGTAATAGTGTTACTTTTTTAGAGATATTATTATTGCACTAACATCATATAAAATATATCAAATTAATTAAAGTAATGCTACATTTCATATATTCTCTTAAACTTTACATGTCTTGTATTTTATCATAGTTGTTTTCATAGATATTTAGTACAATTCTTAACACCACTTTCGTTGACATATAACCACTATAATAATTATTAAAATTGTACAATGCTATTTACCATCACAATCCATCTTGAATAAATATAGTCATTAGTTTTAAGTAATATACAACTGTGTTTTCTTTCTCTGTACATGCCTGGCGCCCAATATCTATTTTTTTTTGTTTATTGTTATTAATTAGTTTTCTTTCCTTATTATATATATTATTTCCGTTATTAATTAGTTTTCTTCCAGTGAAATACCTTATCCACGACTGCTCTCCGATGAAAAGCTGCCGTTCGCAGTGGTAGTTGCTTAAAAAACGCTACACATAATTTGGCGCCCAACGTGGGACCAGAATGAGGACACCATGAATTGATACAGCCGTAACTAACTAGCTTATAGCTGGGAACGAAGCAGCATGGGACTCAAGCTACATCCACGATGTGGCACTTATATGTAAGAAAAAATCATTCTTACTGGGGACACTCGTTCACAGGACATTCAGATTATTTTTGCAAGTTCTATCGTCTATTAAATTTTTCCGATTAAAATCTGAGATACCCTGTATGTATAGCAGTGTAGTTAGACGATTAGTTCTTAAAAAACTCTTGAAAAAGGCCTAACAAGCCGAAACATATATGTAGAGTTAAAGTTACTCTTATTAAAAGTTTTTAGATACATCTAAAAGCGTGTTTTATTAAAATACTAATATTTCAACGATACAAGGAACCAACCACAGCTTCAGTACTATTTAAAAAAAATAATGTCTAAAATCGATAATAAAATTACGAATTTTATTTGACACTTGTCAAAAGTCAAAGTAAGAAAAGTACCGGTGACGTGCACGCCAACTTTTAATGATTTTACTATATTTACCAATCGTATCAACCAGTTGTAGACAAACGCCGATGTGGAGTAGTGAGTTCCGTAATGAAATGGTGGAATGCTCTCGTGCTCCCAAGTTGAGTACCTCTCTTCAAAGTAAGCTCTTCTGCTTGGGTTCAAAGCTCCAATAGGTTTGGAAAGGTCTCTGTAGTTGGTTGGTTGGCTCAGGTCGAGATCCTTGGACTCGAAGTTGGTTAACACCCATGGGAATACGGGGTACTGGTTGAGGTCGTTGTAGGTTCGACCTGAATAACAAAAAGAGCTGTTAGTAGCAATATGTAGGTACGATAAATCTTTGAATAAAAAAAATATTTTTTTGTCTGAACTCTCCGGAGGTCGCGCGCGGACTCACAGTCCGCAGGTACCTATTTTCCCGATATTTCGAAAATCTGGAAACATCAAATGCTGCACCGTTTAGTATATTCCTGTCTCTGCATATTTTATGAGATGTAAAAAAAAGTGTACGTTTGCACATCGTTTAGGGTAGTTAGTATTTTTTTATGTCGAACAAGCTATGTTATTTTACTGATTTGTTTTAATTGAAAATGAGCAAATTGTTATAAAAAAAGTAAATTCGACTTTTTATTAAATAAGTATTATTTTTTAGATGTACCTACTCTGCAAGAAAGAGTGCAACAGCTCATGCAAGATTGTTTGAACGAAGATGACGAATTAACTACTGAACATGATAATGAAAAGGAAGAACGAGCAGTGGATATTATATAAAAGCAAGGGCCTAAAATAGATTCTGATGAAATAATAAATTTCAGATTCTGAAGCTCTGAATACAGTATTACCAGAGGATCGACAGAATTATGATTGGCGGAAAAATAGAACAACTCGTTACTCTACGTACATTGGCACAATTTCGTATGTTTTAAGCTATTAATAGTAATATATAAATTAATATAATGTTTGCTATTTGTAAGCAAATTATTAAATAATTGTTATTTTGATTATCATATTATTTTATGTCTCTACACCACTAGGAACGCTTAAGACCTCTTGAATTTACTGTGAGTAAGTGATCACCCAAGCAGTATTTGGACGTCGGCGTCGGGACAACGTTGTGTCACGCGACCAAACGTCGGGGCGCAACGTCGGCACAACCTCGTGCCAACCCTAGTCTGCACTAGTTCGGAGAATAATTTTTGGGTCGAAACGACGTTGAATACCGACGTTGGCTAGAAGCCTAATTTAGTACAAACTGCAACGTTGTTTAAAATCCTAATTCACAGAAATACAAAACTAATATGGCGTCTAAGTCGCGTTTTATCCTAAATTGGGATAATTATAGTAAAAATATTATTTTTAAGATTTAGTTAGAGACATATGTCAGATGGCAGTGAAGGAAAACAAAACAAAAGTATTTAAGTGTGGAGGATGTTTGAAAATCATACTTATTGAAACACTTTAACCGACTCTGTAACTCGTTAACCAAGGCAAAAAAGTTAAACGCAAACAACTTTATTGATAAATGTATTGTTTCTACTTTGAAAAATACTAATAGGCCTTAAAATTAAAAAAGTTTTAAAAATTTTCTTGAATTTTTTTTTAGTAAAATGAGAATAATTTATTCGCAGTCGAAGAAATTGCTTCCGCGTATTTTTTAGGGTCAAATATTTCAAGTTAATGTATTCAAAAAGCAGGAATTGCTAATTTAGGAACGAAACATTTTCTTATTTAACAACATGGCGGCTTTCACTTTGTTGTTTTGGACATTAAGATGGAGTAGTTTGAGTAGTCGCATACTGGACTAATAAAGTCGCAGTTCAGCCTTAACAGGTAGTATACTAGTCGCAAGATTGCCAATTTATTCATCCTAGAGTCTAGCTTGTGCCGCCCTCTATATTCTAAATAAACGAGGGAGTGGATAAACTATCGGTAATATATGTCAATGTATATTTAAATTTAGTTTTATATGTACCTTTCTTATGTCCCATTTTAATTAAGTTTTTTTTTATAAAAACAAAAACAGCACTGAACTGTCTGACTGAACAGAACAATGAAGTGAAAATGTAAGATTTAAGGTTATGGTTCAATACAGTTGCAAAAAGGTAGTGACTCGACGTCCTACCAACGTAAGAATAAGGAAATCTAAACAATGTTGGAATTAGTAAAACAGACGACGTTTGCATAACGTTAGAATAGGTCCTGAAACTGACGTCGGAAAACTCTATATTGTTCAACGTTGTAACTACGTTGTCCAAATCACCTAAAGATCACTTAAGCAAAAAAGGTTACAAGACAACGTTTATTCGACGTCGCAGAAGCTTCTCTACTTTGCTGTAGTACTAGACAAAGTTATAAAAACGTTTAAATTTATTTTAATACCTAAGGTAGGGAGCTAACTATTTTTTGTAACTAATCCAACGTTGTGTTTAGTAAACATGTGGTCGCAAGTCGTGAAAATGCTACTTGGGCAAGTGATCAAGTGAGGACTGTGAGTCCGCATGCTAAATTCTTTCATGTAACAAATAAAGTGCGACCTTCGAAAGGTCAAGAAAACAAAATTATATTCCAAAAGCCCCAATATTAGTCCATAAGGATACATTTTCGAAAACTTCTTAAGGTAGGATCATATCAACGAATTAAGATGGAGCGAATTAATATGGCTAAATTAATGCAAAATTTCAGATCAAACAGATATCGTCTTATACGATAGTTAAGCAACATTAAAAACGATTAACTCAGTATCCATCAATTCGCTAAGTTGGTCAAAGAATGCCTGAACAAATTAGGCCTAAAAAAAATTATGTCAACACTCCACTAACTGTACCGGAACCGTTCTGCTTCCAAAGTGCAAACCAACTTAAAGCAAAACTCATGAACCTCGAAGACAATATCCGTCACCTGGAATGGGAATCCCTGAACGGTCCAAGAAAAATCCAAGGCTTTCTTTCATTTAAGTAAGAACAATCTTCGGATTGTCAAGGGATTTTTAACAAGAGTCTTTTTTTTAGTCTCCTCAATGAACACCTTGCAGCAGATCGAAGCTAAGAAACAACGGCGAATGCAGATTCTGTGGGGAAAATGGGGAAACATCAGAACGCCTCATCACTGAGTACGCCGAGACGACAACCATTCGTGCCATTAACTTTGGTACGACTGATATCGGAGATGGAGAACTAACCTCTGTAAAGTCGTCTCAGACACTGGCTTTTGTCAAAGCCCAAAGACTGTATAATGAGTTATAATTCAAGGAAGGAGACACAGTAAAACTATAAGGACGCAGGTGTGGTGATTAACTTCATCCCTCTTCATCTATATCCTTCATCTATATACATTTTTTATTGTTTAATCTTATCTTTGAATAAGAAGACTAAGGAAGGAGCATAATGTTATCCATGTATTCATGCATGGTGGGCGGAAAAAGGACTCTAGGGTGGGGATCCTTGACAATTCTGTTTGACGATTCATTTGACACATTTGAATTTGATTCGAAATTTTGTGGATTTGTCAGTCTTTAAGGAGCTTATTTTATGTTATTTATTATTTATTCTACTACTGATAGTTGTGTAAATGGATGTTTGTGTTAATAAATACTTATTATAACTTATCTATTTTTATTAGAATTATATATTTTTATTACAATTTTAATAACTACCAACATTTATTCACAACGTAAAATAAAACAACAAATTATTGAGTCTACCCCACGTCTACCCTACATCATAGTTTTACATTTGTAAAACTTGGAAAATAAGTTCGTCATAATAATGCTTTTATTTATTCACTATTCTAATAAACAATATGCATTCCTTCGGAAACTCTCTATTTATTTATTTGGTAATGCTAAAACACTCTATTTGAAAGCCGATTAGAGAAAACAGTATGATTCATTGGCAAGCGATGTAAATATTTGTGATCAGGTAAAATTGTGATGTAAGAGGAGGCTTAAGGCGGGTTCTCACTTGTCAGTTTCGCTGACGCAGTCTGACTGATTCATTATCAATGAAAAATAAAAAACAACGATTGTATTCACACGTTTCATGTTTTGCTACATTCAGTATTCAGTTGGTCCAAGCATTCTAATGTGGTGATTTCGTATAGACATGAAAATGGTTAAAACAAAATTGAAACCAGGTGTTCGCGAAGTTTGTTTACAATTAGCAAATGAATTACAGAATATTCTGGTGAATCAGAAAAGAAAAAAAAAACATCGTAGGTGGTCAGGTCCTGGATATTGCGAAGAAATAAACGGGGTGCTAGTGAAACTATATTAAAAGAATTAATTAGCTTAACTTGTAAACTGCACAAATCACGAAAATGTAGTTCTCACGCTTCAGTTTCTATTCATTATTCGATAATGATCAGTCAAAATGAAAAAAAGTAGAACTGGTTTTCACTTTAACTGAAAGTACGAATGTACTGATCATTTAACATGAAAATGTGTTCTGACGTTCATTGTTTGTTCAGTATCACTGAATCAGTCAGACTGCGTCAGCGAAACTGACAAGTGAGAACCCGCCTTTAGCTCGGTAGGCGGCAGGTCAGTCAGTCGTTGATAGGCCGGCCGGCTGTGTAGTGTTGTGTTTTGTCACAGAGCTGACAAGTGGAGGTTGCGAGTCTTTTGACTAATATAGTTGCAAGTCTTTTGACTGTAAGCCAACGGGGTCGTTTGACCACGGTCAGAAAACCTCTGTGACGTCTTGCCTTCGAGTTGGTCTTGAGAGTTTGAGGTCTCCATAATGTCTTCTCGATTGACGATGCGGCGTTGGGATGGTGAGCCACCCAAATAGCTTATTCGATTGGGATGCGAATCTGTTTAGCGGCAGAATTGCGTCCGGGGGAAGCCCCTATACTATTTCAGCTGACACCAGCTAGTTGTTGAAGATTATTAACCAATAGATCCGAATAATATTTGAATTAGATGGAAGATATGGAATGGGATATATTGAATAGAATGTCAGTGATGTCAGTGGCTAGAGTACCCCCGGGTGAGTCTTACTATTTAACTATCAATTTTATCCAGATCAGTAAATGTTTGTTTTGTTATTTTCATGTACAATGAGAGAGTGCTTGCCAATGACCAACTAAATGGATATTTGAGGTGAATTTGCATTGTGAGACCCGGTTGAGTAAGCCCCAAAAATACCGATTTTACACATTTTTTAAATAAAATTAGAACGGCACTGATAAACCGGAATTTAAGTCGGCCATATTTGAGGCCCATCGCGGTGGACCTAAGATTTTTGATATGCTCCTTCCTTAGTCTTCTAATTCAAAGAATTTTATTATAGACAAGGTAGAAGTTGGCATAAAATACATTCAGTGTCTTGGAAATATCCTTTCTAGATAACGGAAAAGATAAGGGTTCTAAACTTCAAAAATACAACGGCATACGCCCGTTCATTAGACAGTTTTTTATTTGACGACGTACAACCTTACAAACACAAAAGCGGCGCAACTTATTTGGGCGGTAAATAATTAAGTTCTAAAAGCATCGGATGTAACGAACTTAAGCTGTAATTAATTGGGTAATTAGTATGAGTTATGTCGCGTCGAAGCCCACCGTTATATATACACGTTGTATCGGGCGTCGTCGGCTAAGGTAAATCGTATAAAAAAGTCGAGAGGGTAAAAGCCTACGATAGTTAAATCGATCTTTTTTGCATTCTATTTTAGACTTTAGTTTTTAGATTTAACTTATTTCATATACAGGGTTGTTCACCACATACGACACGGAGTATTGTTGCTAAACGAATAGATTTTTACAAAAATCTAAAAATCTGCCTCTTTGCGGACGATACTGGTTTCACTTGGAGCGGCCCAGATGTTGCGGCACTATATGATACTATATCCAGTGACTTACGCACCATTAAGTCTTGGTGCGATTCTAATCTCCTATGCCTCAACCTATCAAAAACTAAAGTTTTGTCATATAAAAGTACGAGGCATGTTTTTTAAGTAAGTACCGTTTTGGAATTAAAAAAAAACGTGCAAAGATATCGCAATAATTTTATTTTTACATGAAAGCCTGTACCTTAATCTACTTTTCTACATAATTTCCGTGAATATTGTCGCACTTGTCATAACGTGGCACCAGTTTTTCAATACCCTCCTCATAAAATTCTGCCGCCTGACTGGTTAACCACTGTATCACAACTGTTTTGACTTCGTTATCGTCTTGAAGACGCTGACCGCCCAGGTGTTTCTTCAAGTGCAGGAATAAATGGTAGTCACTGGGCGCCAGATCAGGGCTGTATGGAGGATGATCAGAGTTTCCCATTTAAAAGATTTGATGAGATCTTTGGTCCGATTAGCCACATGTGGACGGGCATTATCATGCAGCAAAACAATACCCTTACTCAACTTGCCACGTCTTTTGTTTTGGATTGCACGGCGCAGATTGTTCAATGTCTCACAATAAGATGCTGCCTTGATTGTCTCATTACGAGGCAGAAACTCCACTAGCAATACTCCTTTTCTGTCCCAAAAAACTGCACATGATTCTCCGGGCAGAAATTGTTTGCTTAAACTTCACTGTTTTGGGTGATGATGAATGTCGCCATTCCATGGACTGTTGTTTCGATTCTGGTGTTTCGTAGGCCACCCATGTTTCGTCACCAGTAACAATTTTGTCTAAAAAATCTTCACCTTCATTGTGGTACTGCTCAAGGAAAGTCAATGCACTGCCTAAACGTTGGGTTTTGTGCAAATCCATCAACATTTTCGGAACCCAACGTGAACACAATTTCCGGTAATTCAAGTTCTCGGTCACAATGCGATACAAAACACTACGAGAACATTGAGGAAAGTAGTCGCACAATGATGAAATTGTAAAGCGTCTGTTTTCTTTCACCTCTTTGTCCACTTTCTGCACCGAATCTTCATTAACGACCGAAGGACGCCCACTCCGTTCTTCATCATGCACATTTGTGCGGCCATCTTTAAATGCTCTCACCCTTTTCCTTACCATTCCATCACTCATAATGGTTTGTCCGTAAACTTCACAGATCTCACAATGAATATCGATCGGTTTTACGCCTTTAGCACTAAGAAATCGTATGACAGCCCGTACTTCACAATCGGCGGGGCTCACGATTGTCGGAGGCATCTTAAACACTCAATAAACAACGTATACAATGAAGAATCAGACTGTACTGGCGTCTGTGCATAGACATGAGATGTAGGTAACCAGCGCGCATGCGCGGAACGCCGACCGTAGCGCTGCGGCGGCGGAATCGCAAAACGGTACTTACTTAAAAAACATGCCTCGTACTTTACAACCTTTTGTACTTAATAACACCACTATTGACGTCGTGGACTCTGTGAAATTCTTAGGACTTGTTGTAGACAACTCGTTAAAATGGGACTTTCACATCGAAGCTCTATCAAAAACTAAGCGCTGCCTGTTTTGCGCTAAGATCAGTTTCTAAGGAACTTAACTCATCAACCTCTAGAATAGCCTATTATGCCCTTTTTGAGTCACGTCTTCGTTATGCCCTTCCATTCTGGGGTACTTGCTGCGTAACAAAAATTGATCCGTGTTTTCAGACTTCAAAAGAGAGAGTTCGATATTTATTGGGACTGAACAGTAGAACTCACTGCCAGAATTTCTTTAAAAATTTGAAAATACTGACTCTTCCTTCTTTATTCATTTTTGAATCCGTTTGCTTAATCCGCAAGCACATATCTGCTATTCCCGAAAGGCCATCTCATAACTATCCACTTAGGAATGCAGAGCACGATCTTTATCTGCCAACCCCGAGCTCAGAACTAGTTAAAGGTTCAATACTGTACAATGCCAAAAAAATGTACAATCATGTGCCTTTGAATATCAAGTCGCTTTCATTCTTTCCCGCATTTCGCAAAGCTCTAAAATCATACCTACTGGAGAGAGCCCTATATGCGGTAAACGACTTTTTTGTTGATGTTTAATTATGAACAATTTTGAATTTTAAAATTTTGATCATCTCACACACTGGTCAGAGGTCAAGTATTTAATATTTTATAACTCTAAAATTATATCTATTTACTGCGTACTGTTCTAAAATTGTCCATGTATATTCTTTTTGCAATTTTAAAGACTTAAATTTTTTTGAATTGTATTATTTGTATTGTGTATTTTTTGTTGTTTGTATTTTTTTTTGTGATTTTGTTGTTTGTGAGTGCTATGTCGATGAAGCTGTTTTGGCTTTTTGTACAATAAAGCGTTGTTTGTTTGTGTTATTATTGTTCAGGTATAAACTTTTGTTTGGCTTTGAGGTATAAACTTTTGTTGTTGACGGTTGACGCGTGAGATCATATTCATACATGTATAAGAAAGGTAAACAGTCTATTTTTTTAAAGAAATCAACAACACGTTCCCTATAGTTTTTTCTGGAAAGTATGCGAAGTACTCTCGATTGGGTACTTATAATGAATACCTATAAATTATTAAACCTGCGACGAGTGATACGACGAAGAACGAATAATTTAACTTTCTTAAATACTGAAAAGATACTACAGAACTTTCCGGCCTGTGTCGGCATAGGCGGCCTTCGTTCCCCGACAACGGCGCCCTCTGTAAACTCATCCCGTGGCAGGACGCGGCCGGATGGGGACGTCAGAGCGAATTAGGCGCCATCTCAGTCACGGGACCGAGACGGTCCGGGATTAGTTTTCCCTTTGGCGAAACGACGAGGGCAAGAATGGGAAAATAAAGGGTGGGGTGCGCTGACGCAAAGCTCGAGAGCCGGAGGATTATTTGGGATTTTCGATGACGGGTGTTTTTTGTATATATTCTTGACATGAAAAAAAAAAAATGATTCAGTGATTAGTCTTTAAATCAGATTTTTTGTCTTTTCACTTTTATACGAGTAGAGGAAAGTAACAAAATATACCGTTTAGTTTTTGTGTTATATAAAAAAGAAGAAAATTATTTCCAAAAATAAAAAAAAATCCAAGAAATAATTTTTCGCGAAAAAACCCTCCTATATGTGTTCCCGGGATCAAATATACCACCGCTAAAAATATGTGCACTTATTTAAAACTCACTCTGTACCTATAGAAAAAAATACGTCGTTCTCCCGGTGCTTCACCCCCTCGCAGTCCACCGTACGCTCCAGATTTATGTCCCGTCGACACGCGCCCGATTCGCTTCCTCCTTACCGAGAAAAACGAGCGTAACGTCGCCTTTTAATTCGGTCTTAATTGGATGCGACCTGGGCATTTCCACGCCGCTTTAAAGTCGATTTTTGGCTCTCTCGAACAGTTTTGACTAGGGGCCTAATTAAAACCTGGTCCGGGTGTACGCTTTTAACGTCTTCATCTCGGCAACGGAAATTGAAGAGGAGCGTTAAAAAAAGAAGAAACATTATTGATCTCAAGCAGACGTTACACGTAGATAGGTACTTCGAATTTGGGAAACGATCAAACAAAACGTGATTAATCCACCTTTTAAAAAAATAGAATTATAGATAACAACAGAGAGATATTGCAAAGTCCAATAGTGCCGCAATTCCGCTATTAGCGCTGACGTAGAAGTGCTAATACATTTGCGTTTGCCGAACTTCGAGTTATGGCAACACAAAATAGCGTTGATTGATTTTGACCATTATGCCAACATTTTTAAAAATTTAGCCTTAACCTAGTTTTTTCATTTTTTCAATCAAAAGAGCATCTATATACATAATTTTTCTTTAAATTTATAAAAAAAAGCTATTAAATATATCAAAAGTTTTAATTAGTGTCTCAAAGAAAGTGTGTCTAAAAAAGAGTACAATTTAGCCCAATGAAGAGTTATTTCAATTTTTATAAAAAATACAGTATCTCAACTGATAAAATAACGTTCCGAAACTGTTAAATTACAACACGGCGTCTTCTCCACTTAAATACCGGGCATAGTTGCCAAAATAACGCCTCCGTTAATACCGTATATCGTTGCCATATCTCTAATAAATGCCCTCTTATACGATAGTTAAACGGCAATAAAAGAACTGGGAGCATTCAAAGCCATCAATTCAAGTTAGTTAAATAAAAGCCTAGAGAAGCTGAAAAATTAGGCAAAGAAAATAAGGTCCTCCTACTCTATGTGCCTGCCCACCAAGGGATAGAAGGTAATGAAAAAGCAAACTTCACTAACTGGACCAGAACTATTCTGCTTCCCAAGTAGAGACCAATGTGAAATACCAAGTGTGTGGTACACATTATTCGTAAAAAATGCTTTTTCCAAATATGCTAATGAGCCACCCTTGTTCCATTTGAAACAATTGAAATATGATTCAAAACGCGATTTGGGCATCTTTTAACCAGCCAGGGCAAGACACGGAAAACATTAGACGATCAAATCTATTTTTCCAAGGCTCCTTGATTAAAAAGTAGTGTTTTAACACAGCCATGGAACTCCAGATTGAAATTTAAAATTACTTTTTAAGCAAACATTTCAAAAGTTATCCTATTCGGATTGTTCATTGTTCATTTTAAAGGTAGTAGTCATTTCCGGTGAAACAGGAAGTTACCAAGAACACTTGAATACATCAATCAATCCTAATTTATGTCCTATATTAAAATACCAAATGTCGTTTTTTTATGTGAAAAAAATTAAAAAGTTATAGAAATGAGCCACTTTTGAGACGCACTCGGTATAATCATGAAATTTGGCGATTTTGATCAAGTTGATAAAACTACTGTTATTTACTACACACATCGGAAAAATCTAGGGATATCATTTTATTAAAGTTAAAAATAAATGTTTTGAATAAACAACCACATATTTGTAGGCCGATTCTTTCTACTTCGATTGAAACGAAGTAGTCACACTAGTTATTTCTAAATTTGGGATAATTGTTCGAATTTAACCTGTACTGGCTATGTTTTTATGATAACTGGCCAGAATTCATTCAAATAACTCTGTTTAGTATTAAACGACATTATGGAGCGTAGACATCTTAACAGAGACGAAATGCTAAGGACCATGGGTATGCTCGAAGCTGGAATGAGCCAAATCGACGTAGCTAGAGCATTAAATACAACGCAAAGTGTAATATCGCGATTAAGTGCACGCTATCGTGAAAGTGGTGATGTTGCTGAAAGGCACACAGGGCGACATCGCATTACTACCCCTCAGCAAGATCTTTTTTTACAATTAAATGCTCGACGCCGACCGACTCTTACAGCACCAGAGCATAGTTTAATTCTCCAGGAAACACATAATGTAACCGTTAGTCCTGACACTGTTTGCGATAGATTAAGGGAGGTCAACTTAAGAAGCAAACGCCCCTGGAGAGCTCAACCTTTAACTAGATGAAATCGAGAGGTACGATATTTGAGGGCTCAAGATCATGTCCAGTGGTCGAATGAACAATGGGCCAATGTTCTCTTCACGGATGAGTCACGCTTTGGAATTCATCCGGATTCAAGAATGCTTAGGGTATGGAGAGAACTGGGAAATCCTATTCGGTTGGATCATGTTCAGGAAGTGCACCCTTATCAAGGTGGAACAGTTATGGTCTGGGGAAAAGTCCAGTTAGGCCGAAAAACCGATCTCGTTTTTCTTGAAAGGTTTCTAACAGGAATCACATATCGTGATTTAATTCTTGAGCCTGTCGTGTTACCATATGCCAATGATTTTGGGAGAAACTTCATTCTCATGCATGACAATGCACGGTCTCATACAGCCAGAGTGGTAAGTGAGTTTATCAATGCTCATCAATTAAACATCTTACCCTGGCCGGCACAATCTCCTGACCTCAACCCCATCGAGCACGTATGGGACGCGGTCCAAAGAAGAATGTTGAGAATGGGTATGCCTCGTGAAACTCGTAGGGATCTGGTTCGAGCCGTGAATGCAGCGTGGCAGGCTGTACCTCAAGAAGAGATCGACAACCTTATCAGGCGCAAGGAGAGACGATGTAGGGCTGTAATGAACAGTAGAGGAGGCCATACCCTTTATTAAGTAAAAATGGTTTTATCCTTTTTTTTTTAATTCACAGTTTAGAATTTAAAAAAAATGTGTTTATTTTTTTGAGTTCGATAAAAATCAAGGCAAATTTGAAAAATTCGGTAAATTTCGCATTTTTATTTCCAATACGTCCTGTAAACTATTTGTTTATTTTAATTTTATTATATCAGAAATGCAAATAATAAAATTACTGACGATGGCTGGATAAAATTGTAATATCCCTAGACTTTTCCGGTGTGTGTAATTGAAGAGCGGAGAATAATGTAGATGAGTGATTAACTTTGTCAGATAATTTAAGTTTATTTTGCAACAAAAAAGATATAAAACAAGATTAAACAATCTGATTAATCTCATTTTGCTACGGAATACAACATTAGAATAAACATATTAAACATAAGAATAATAGCAATGGTTTCTTAACCTAATTTATTTGGAATAATAAAAAAGAAAGATTGAAAAATGATATTATTATAAAAATCGAGATAAAAATAAACACTTATTTATTAATAAATATAAATAAAGTAAAGAACAGTGTTTAATTTGATAGAGGTGGATGTTATCCTTAGTTAAATAAGCTATAAAAATTTGTTTATCCCAAATGTGAGTCCTCTTGCTAATTTATCAAATTACAATGTAAAAAAAATTAAAGAGGTTTACATTTTACCAGCTGTTGACAGTCGTACTAGGCATAACGTACAACATAAGAAGACTAAGATACGACTTGTACATGAGACTTTAATCCCCTGTCTCATAAAGAAGTAATCTCGGGCTACTAAAAACCGCGCTGACATACCATACGATGCCATATGTTTTTCACATTCTCCAAGATTTACGACTATAGTAATTTTATTTTAAGCTAGGTGTTAACTGTATATTTAGAAAAAAATCATTATGATTTACACATTTTGTAATAAAAATAGTTAGTTAAAAAAATGCAAATTCGTATTTAATATAATTGAATTCTCTTTTAATTGAAAAAAAAATAAAGTAAAATTATAAAGACCTAATCATATTCATGATACTACGAGTCACTAAGTCTGTCGGTATCAGAAGAGGACCACAATAGTGAAACAGGCCGATATCTACTTCAATAAATTTATAATCTAAATAAAAAATGTCTATATCTATGTGGCGGATTCATCTATCCAAAAAATTTTGTAAACACTTCTGCGTTAAACCTAAACGGACGCTGCTTGTCAGAAGTTGTGTTTACAGTAATAAAAATTTGCCTAACAAAGAAAAAAAATGCTAAACGTTTCGGAAAGTTTTCTCTTTCCGTCGTCGGAAGCAAAAAAATATAAAGAATCAAGAAAAAAAAAATATTTTAAATATTTAAATTGAACTATTCGAGAACACTCCACTTTTTAAAACAGATACGTCTACAAGAAATCGTTGACGTTCTGTTAAAATGACATTATATTAAGTTAAACTTCAAAATTAACAATTACTACCTGATAATTACTTAATAAGGTAAAACCAAAAAGCCCAAACGTTCTGTATGATTATTTTTAAATTTCACGTATGTTATGTTTATTTATGTAATGTTCTTTAAAATCAAAGAAGCGATTGCCATACATTACTAACATCTACAGATGCATGAGCAATACATTTATTTTTATTAGATTGAATTAAAGAAGCCTCTTTTATTTTTCTTTTAGAGGCTATCGCTTCTTTCATTATAATTTTGGCGTTATTAAAATTTATTCTGTGCCCTGTGTCCCATGAATGCTGACAAATCTTAAAAAAATAAGAAGGATAGGAAAACAATATAACATACAAACATCTTTCAAAACACAAAATACACTTAGATCAATTTTATCACATACTAAACCAATGAATACAGAACCACAAAGAAAAAATGTAATATACCAAATACCCTGTGAATGCGATAAATTTTACATTGGTGAAACATCTAGACCCTTAAATGTTAGAATTAAAGAACATAAAGGTTATTTAAGAAAGGGAGATTTTCACAAATCTAAGATTTGTCAGCATTCATGGGACACAGGGCACAGAATAAATTTTAATAAAGCCAAAATTATAATGAAAGAAGCGATAGTCTCTAAAAGAAAAATAAAAGAGGCTTCTTTAATTCAATCTAATAAAAATAAATGTATTGCTCATGCATCTGTAGATGTTAGTAATGTATGGCAATCGCTTCTTTGATTTTAAAGAACATTACATAAATAAACATAACATACGTGAAATTTAAAAATAATCATACAGAAAGTTTGGGCTTTTTCGTTTTACCTTATTAAGTAATTATCAGGTAGTAATTGTTAATTTTGTAGTTTAACTTAATATAATGTCATTTTAACAGAACGTCAACGATTTCTTGTAGACGTATCTGTTTTAAAAAGTAAAGTATTCTCGAATAGTTCAATTTAAATATTTTAAATAGTTTTTTTTTCTTGATTCTTTATATTTTTTTGCTTCCGACGACGGAAAGAGAAAACTTTCCGAAACGTTAAGCATTTTTTTCTTTGTTAGGCAAATTTCTATTACTGTAAACACAACTTCTGACAAGCAGCGTCCGTTTAGGTTAAACGCAGAAGTGTTTACAAAAAATAACTATTTTATTTTGTAGATTTTTCTTGCAGTGCAGTGGCGAAAAACCCATAAGGATTTTTTTTGGATAGATATAATCGAAATGTTACTAACTTACCAGCAATGGTATTGAGGAACATCAAATACTCAAAATTGGATATTTCTCTTCGCTGCCACTTTTGCGTCATGTTCGAGTTTCTCATCAACTGTCTAGGAGACATCATGCTAGCTTTCCTGTGTTGTCCTATACCGTACTTTATGCCAACACCGACTTTTGGAAGGGCATTGATCACCTTTTTCACAGTATTTTGATCCGGAAATGCGAACATAATAGACGCTGAAAGTATATATTATTATAATAGATATTTAAGTTTGTAAGTTCGGTAAATCAACTTATACGGTATGAGTGAGATGTCTATCAAGAATTTCGAAACGAATACTGTAAAAGTTAATTGCGGACGAATGAGGTACAATGTTTTATTTCAAATTGTTTGGACAAAACATATTATGCTTTTAAATAATTGAGAATTTTTTAATCGGCTTATGATATTTAAAAAAGGCGTCCTCAAAGCAAACCCTGTTGACCGAGACTTTGAGTATTTTTGCTTTGTCTTTTGCACTTATGATATGTTCCGATACTATTTATTGTATTTACTGGTAGAAATATTTTCAATACTGACATAAAATTTGAATTTGGAGCAGAATGCTTTGGAATATCCACGCAAAGCAGCTGTTGTAGATTTACTTACATCAAAGTCACTTAAAAACAGTGCTATTAAAGGAATGTATTTATTTAAAAAAAACTGATAAAATGGAATAGATAAAAACTAAAAATCTGATTGACAGAGAAGTTTTGGAAAAATCTAACGAGGCTGCAGGGAAGTTGCAAAGTATGTAAAGCTGTATTTTACTATACCGGGTACGTCACGACAGTGGCTCACCCCTATAACTTTTTTATTTTTTCAGATAAAAAAACGAGATTTGGTATGTTAGTATATGACATAAATTAGGATTGATTGACGTATTCAATTGTTTTTGGTCACTTCCTGTTTCACTGAAAATGACTACAACTATTGATTTTTAAATGGCGCCCTCGGTTTTTTTATACTTTACTGGATTGAAAATGACATTCTGAATAGAATGACATATCATATGTCAACTTTTGACATTCTCGCTTAAATCAAAATTAAATTTTAAAATTCAATCTAGAGTGCCACGGTTATATTAAAAATACTAATTCTTAATCAAGGAGTCTTGGAAAAATAGATTTGATTGTCTAATGCTTTTAATGTCTTGTCCTGGCCAGTTAGAAAAGGCTCAAATGGTATTTTTAATCATATTTCAATTTTTTCAAATGGAACGAGGGTGGCTCATTAGCATATTTGGAAAAAGCATTTTTTTACAGGAATTGACAGAAAACAATTGAATACATCAATGAATCCTAATTTATGTCATACCAAATCTCGTTTTTTTAACTGTAAAAATAAAAAAGTTATAGGGGTGAGCCACTTTTGAGACACATCTGGTAGAGTATGAGATAAATAACTCTATTCTTTTTGCTTAAGTATTTAAAATAGATTTCAGTAAAAGAAATACTGGATTTATTACTATAAAATAAAAAGAGTTGGTAGAACTGAGCCACAAGAGGCCCTCGCGACCGCAGTGAAGGGTCCCAATCTGGGACTCACTCTTAGTAAATACTATAAAATCTTCTTTTCCGGATTGAAATCAAGTATGGAAAGATTTGTTTTATGACACAGTATGAAACAAATATCATGTAAGTTTATAACTGTATATTGTTATAAAAAGTACTTACTCCGACTGGCAAGGAATATCTCGATGGCATTGTTCTGGAGTAGGTACCGTCTGGAAAATATTGCTCGTACTTCGGAAAAGTACCATTTTCCATGGAGGTGATCGCAGTACTTCAAAACCTGTAAAAATAGAATCATTGATCAGAAGTTCTAAAGAAACAAATCAAAAAGTTTTATGATCAGGGGTAACGGTCAAAAACACCGGTTAAGCAACGTTAGACGATGAGAGTGGATGGACGGGTGGTCGTCTGGAAAACAATCGTGCTGTTGTTCCGGGAAGTTTTGTACTATCAAGATGAGCAATTTAAGTAATAATACGACTTTTTTTAACCCACTTTATTTATTTCTATAGGCAATTGCCCTGTCTGTGGATAATTAAAAGTAAAGTTTATTCAAACAGACAGGAAAAAACTAAAGCTTATGAAAAATTGCAGGAATTTTATAAAACTGTTGATACAAATGCTACTATTGATTCTGTAAAGAAAAAAATAAACAATTTGCGAAGTGCTTTCCTAAAGGAACTTAAAAAAGTGCGAAAATCAAAGCGTTCAGGTAAAGCTTTTTGTATTTTTCTTTGATAATAAAGGCTTAACCATCTTTAAAAGTTCATTAAAACATCTATCATTCATTCTGAGGTAGTTTTAAGGTCATCCGTTGAAGTAGTTCTTAATTTTCACACTAACTTCATGATGAGATAATGTATCACGTTGCAACAAACAATCTTTCACCCAGAAACGCTTGTTTGTCTTTGTGATTTGCTCCCTCAATAATAAAAGCACCAGAAGTACAGCTAGCTTTTTTTTGCTAGCGTTATTATTTAAAAATATTTTTCGCTGACTGTCAAAAAGGTCATTCGATTAAAACTGATTATGTTTGTGAGTGTTTTAAAAGCACAGTTTTCCTGCAGTTCAAAAACTGACAGTGTCCCAAAACTGAAGATCGCATCGTTTGACGTAACTGCATTGTGTGTGGTCTGACAAAGTTTAGATCTTCGGTTCAGACGAATTCAGATTCTGTAAAACCGTCTCAGATCAACATAGCATTGAGAGGGGGGACACAATAGATCTGCAAGGGCGCGGTGCTTACCGCGCCCCGTACCCGCGGGTGAGTCTTACTATTTAACTATCAATTTTATCCAGATCAGTAAATGTTTGTTTTGTTATTTTCATGTACAATGAGAGAGTGCTTGCCAATGACCAACTAAATGGATATTTGAGGTAAATTTGCATTGTGAGACCCGGTTGAGTAAGCCCCAAAAATAACGATTTTACAGTTGTTTTATCGCACTAATGGATAAAATATCACTTTAAACGCTCCATATGAGTGAAAAAAACGCCCATTATTGTAGGATTGTGGATAAAATAAATTTATATGCATGATATATAGGGAGAGTTCGCTTCGCTATAGATTATCTACAACGACGCGTTCGCTTACTTCCTGCTTAAATAAACACACGTACATATTTAATTAGATTTTACTACTAAGTACATCCAATAAACTCTGGCCAGAACATTTGCATACACGAATATAAATGTCGGAGTAATAGAAGTCGCCGAGCATAACGCTTCCTACAATTTAAAATTTCAACAACCAGAATGTATGCTCGTTAGTTATATTCAGGGATGGGTCGAGTAGAAATATTTATTTAGGTATTACAATTACGACAGTTTACTACACATCTGCTAAAAATTAAGTTAAACGGGTTGTAATCTTGTATTTCGCAACATATTTTTGATAAAGATAACTGCAGACGTGTTAGGTTAGGTTGTGATAACTGCAGACGTGTTAGTAATTTAAAATTGATCAAACGCATCTCAAATTATAGTAGAGAAGACCATGGATGCTAAATGGGGATTAACTTGAGCATTGTGTTGGATTATAGTGGTGAAAATTAAGAACACGAATTACAAAGAAAACTTTGATTCAGATATGAATAGTGTAGGAGCCCACGTGCTTCTGATAATGGAGGGATATTGATATTATTCTGCTGGTGTGTATAGTCCCAAACCTCTCACCATATGAATGTGTTTGGATCTAGAGATTAAAAGTAATGTTTCTCTATTTTGCTGTATTGAAAATCACGAAATTGCAGTGTCAAAAATTTTCGCATCAAAAAATACGAAATGTACGACCTAACATGTAAGTCTGGTGGGGCTTTCGTGACAGTAAATGACAGCCAGACGTGTATTTTCTATGAAATTATAGTATTATTTATCATGTGACAAATCCGGAAAAATAAAACGGAATTTGTAAATTCTGCAATTTTCAAGATGCCGCCAATTTCGTAAATCAACCAGACTTGCTTTTATTATACACACACCGGAAAAATCTAGGGATATCATTTTATTAAAGTTAAAAATAAATGTTTTGAATAAACAACCACATATTTGTAGGCCGATTCTTTCTACTTCGATTGAAACGAAGTAGTCACACTAGTTATTTCCAAATTTGGGATATTTGCAGAAGTGCATTTTTTGTCAAATGTATAAAAAGCACCTAGCATCAATTGTTCGAATTTAACCTGTACTGGCTATGTTTTTATGATAACTGGCCAGAATTCATTCAAATAACTCTGTTTAGTATTAAACGACATTAGGGAGCGTAGACATCTTAACAGAGACGAAATGCTAAGGACCATGGGTATGCTTGAAGCTGGAATGCGCCAAATCGACGTAGCTAGAGCATTAAATACAACGCAAAGTGTAATATCGCGATTAAGTGCACGCTAGGTGATGTTGCTGAAAGGCACACAAAGCGACATCGCATTATTACCCCTCAGCAAGATCATTTTTTACAATTAAATGCTCAACGCCGACCGACTCTTACAGCACCAGAGCTTAGTTTAATTCTCCAGGAAACACATAATGTAACCTTTAGTTCTGACACTGTTCGCAATAGATTAAGAGAGGTCAACTTAAGAAGCAGACGCCCCTGGAGAGCTCAACCATTAACGAGAGGAAATCGAGAGGTACGATATTTGTGGGCTCAAGATCATGTTCAGTGGTCGAATGAACAATGGGCCAATGTTCTCTTCACGGATGAATCACGCTTTGGAATTCATCCGGATTCGAGAAGGCTTAGGGTATGGAGAGAACCGGGAAATCTTATTCGGTTGGATCATGTTCAGGAAGTGCACCCTTATCAAGGTGGAACAGTTCGTTTTTCTTGAAAGGTTTCTAACAGGAATCACATATCGTGATTTAATTCTTGAGCCTGTCGTGTTACCATATGCCAATGATTTTGGGAGAAACTTCATTCTCATGCATGACAATGCACGGCTTCATGCAGCCAGAGTGCTAAGTGAGTTTATCAATGCTCATCAATTAAACATCTTACCCTGGCCGGCACAATCTCCTGACCTCAACCCCATCGAGCACGTATGGGACGCGGTCCAAAGAAGAATTTTGAGAATGGGTATGCCTCGTGAAACTCGTAGGGATCTGATTCGGGCCGTGAATGCAACGTGGCAGGCTGTACCTCAAGAAGACATCGACGCCCTGATCAGGAGCATGGAGAGACGATGTAGGGCTGTAATGAACAGTAGAGGAGGCCATACCCTTTATTAAGTAAAAATGGTTTTATCTTTTTTTTTTAATTCGCAGTTTAGAGTAAAAAAAAATGTGTGTAATTTTTTGAGTTCAATAAAAATCAAGGTAAATTTGAAAAATTCGGTAAATTTCGCATTTTTATTTCCAATACGTGCTGTAAACTATTTGTTTATTTTAATTTGATTATATCAGAAATGCAAATAATAAAATTACTGACGATGGCTGGATAAAATTGTAATATCCCTAGACTTTTCCGGTGTGTGTAGTTTATGATAGAATTAGATGAAACGTTAAAATTCAAGCATTGGAAAATAAGGGTTATTGATTTCAGAAATCTGTAAAATTTTTGCATTTGCAAATTTTCAGCCGACTGACTTTCCACCACTTGGCATGTGCCAGACTGGTCTTTCCAATAAAATGATTCACTTTAATAAATATCAAACATTTATGATTGGAAAAATAAGTGGGTTTTATGTTGTTTTATGTAGAAACCTCATCCGAAAATTTTAGCCGGACACATTTGGACAAATTGTCATTTAATGTCACTATCCCCGAACACACTATTATAATATATTCACCCACTGGGAAAATAAATACAAAAAAATTTCATTGCCTCCTGGACTAATCTGTGGTAACTTGATAGTTTAGAAATACAATAAATACGTATCAATTTACTACACATTACACATTAAATTACTATTTATCACTTTACTAATAGACTCAACCCTTGTTATATTCCTCAAAGTACATGGTACATAATAGATACATAACTTTACTCGAAGTTAGTTGTGTCGCGGTAGAGTAAGCCCGACAGGACTTGTTATTTAGCATCAAGCGAGTTAAACAAAATGGCGGCCGTAAAGCGAATGCCCGGCGAAGGCACAGAAATAAATTTTATTTATGAGACAAGGGGGGAAAATGGCAAGCCGAGATTGCTGGATGATATCGATCCGTTTGGGTTCGGCGAATAGAAATTGCTATGTGCGAGAATGCGCCGCGCTGTATACTCTAGCCTGAATAACCATCACTCTACAGCTACAATTTTCTGTGATTTCTCTAAGGCTTTCGACTGTGTAAATCATAATATCTTAATTAACAAATTGCAAAACTATGGATTCAGGGGAGTGCCGCTCGAATGGCTTAAGTCGTATCTTGGCGACAGAAGGCAGCTTGTGAGGATTGATACGTCTATGTCTTCTTGTAAGCCTATAGAATGTGGTGTCCCTCAGGGTTCAGTACTTGGCCCTATTTTATTTCTTGTGTTTATCAACGACATTGCAAATCTAGACATTAGCGGTAAAATCTGCCTCTTTGCGGATGATACTAGTTTCACTTGGAGCGGCCCAGATGTTACGGCACTATATGATACTATATCCAGTGACTTACGCACCATTAAATCTTGGTGCGATTCTAATCTCTTATGCCTCAACCTTTCAAAAACTAAAGTTTTGTCATATAAAAGTACTATACAACCTTTTGTACTTAATAACACCACTATTGACGTCGTGGACTCTGTGAGATTCTTAGGACTTGTTGTGGACAACTCTTTAAAATGGGACTTGCACATCGAAGCCTTATCAAAGAAACTAAGCTCTGCCTGTTTGCGCTAAGATCAGTGTCTAAGGAACTTAACTCATCAACCTCTAGAATGGTCTATTATGCCCTTTTTGAGTCGCATCTTCGTTATGCCCTTCCATTCTGGGGTACTTGCTGCGCGACAAAAATTTGATCGTATTTTCAAACTTCAATAGAGAGCAGTTCGATACTTATTGGGACTAAACAGTAGAACTCACTGCCAGAATTTCTTTAAACATTTCAAAATACTGACTCTTCCTTCCTTATTCATTTTTGAATCAGTTTGCTTGATCCGCAAGCACATATTCTCTATTCCGGAAAGGCCTTCTCACAACTATCCACTTAGGAATGCGGAGCACGATATTTATCTGCCAACTCCGAACTCAGAACTAGTTAAGGGCTCAATACTGTACAATGCCAAGAAAATGTACAATCATTTGCCTTCGAATATCAAGTCACTTTCATTCTTTCCCGCATTTCGCAAAGCTCTGAAATCATACTTACTGGAGAGAGCCCTATAAGCGGTAAACGACTTTTTTGTTGATGTTTAATCATGAACAATTTAGAATTTTAATTTTAATATTTTGATCATCTCACACACTGGTTAAAGGTCTAGTATTTAATATTTAATAACTTTTGATTTTATGTTATTATAACATGATTTTATCCATTTACAGTTTTCCTTTTGTAAAATTTTCTAGATACGTCTGTGTTCTGCAATGTCCATATATGTTTTATTTGTAATTTTATGACGTAAATTTTTTTTTGAATTGATTTGTATTGTATAACATTTTTTGTATTATTTGTATATTTTTTTTTATAATGCGATATTCCTTATCGATATAAAAAACTAAAGTAAAGGCTCGTTCTCGCCATTCAATTTTATTTGAACGATTTTTATTAATCAAGCAAAACACAAAAATCGAACAAAAACATGCTTGAACCCGTTGAACCATGTTTTCGATTTAAGTTGTTCAATTTCAGTGTAACCGAAAAAGTCTGATCGATTCGAAACATACGATTATTCGATCATTAACATAAATACAGCATAGGAGAATTTACAGATGAATTTCAGACAAGTTGAACTCATTTGAAATCGCTAATATTACCGGTAATATTAAGTAATATTACGGTAACAATGGTAGTTTATAAAAAACAGCTTCTAAATATTATTTGTTTTATTCCAAAACTGTAAAAACACAAAAAATACAAAAAGAGTAAGATCGTTTTTTAAACAAGCCAGTCAGAGTGACCTATGTTATTGTACGTAATAGATGGTAAATCATCCTCGATCACGTTATCTGGTTCTTCTTTTTCTTTCGTTAATTGTATCCAGGCTATTATTAACGAAATCGATATATTCCTCTTCCATATCTTTTTCAGGAGCTGCTACCATTCTTGAATGTTCTTCTCCATTTAGTAAATTATAATTATTATGGCCAATACAAGTAAGTTTTACGGCCCTGTCCGCGGTAAGTCTGTCTCTTCTTGGTAGATGAATAAATCCATATATTTGATTAGAATTTTCGAGATGACTATAGGCTTGATCCATTGCGACCTATCCAGATCTAACGTGGTCCTCTTTCGATCTTTAGGTTACATTTTCCAGTCCTATCCTTTTCAGAAAATCTAGCAACTTGAAGACTGAACCATCGATTAAGCTCTCTGGCAATGACCTACCATTGTCAATTACTGAGAATCACACATTTGTCAGACTGTCGCACCGTCATAAAATGTCTTCGACTGTCTTTCTGTCTTTGCTTATTAGATCGGCTGTGCATTTTGGCGAATGTTCTACTATGAACTTTTTCGCCTGTCTCTGCTCTGGTGAGTTTCTCCACAATTCTATGGATTTTTCGGCCATTCTCCACAAACAAATGGATAAGGACTAAATGTTCTCACGATTGCGGCTGTTGACAATGGCAAATTTAAAGTGTCTACAGCCAAAATACTTCTTTTACAGCTAGGCAAATGAAAAAAGCAGAGAGGAAAAAAGCAATATTTCCAATGCTACCTGTAGCGTTTTTTATAAACATTACCACTGCGAACGGCAGCTTTTCATCGGAGAGCAGTTGTGGGTAAGGTATTTCACTAGAGAGAAAACTAATCAATAACAATAAACAAAAAAATATAGATATTGTGCGCCAGGCATGTACAGAGAAAGAAAACACAGTCGTATATTACTTAAAACTAGTGGCTATATTTCATGATGTTCTTTGCTGGTACATGACATTGTAGAATTCTAATAAATATATGGTGGTTATATGTCAAAAAAAATGGTGTTAAGAGTTGTACTAAATATCTATGAAAGTAATACCATTACAAGACGTAATGTAATGAAACCTAAGATCTAAATCACATTTTAAATATTAAATCGACATGAATGTTCTTAACAATCTAACCACTAAACATAGTCTGTACGATATTGCTTAAGATGTACGTTATTGTTTAAGACTGAAAATGTTTTAAACGTTAAATGTAAAACTAGAACTTAAATCTACACTTAGCTGTTCTTTATGTAATCTTGCTAAACAGTAGCAGCGTGAGGTGGTCTCGCATCTCTGTACTCGGCCATCCAATACAACAAAAGGGGCCAGAATGAGGACACCATGAATTGATACAGCCGTAACTACTAACTAGAATTTTTAGTCTAATCTAAAAAAAAAAAAAAACTACTAACTAGCTTATAGATGGGAACGAAGCAGCATGGGGCTCAAGCTACATCCACGCTGGAGCACTTTATATGTAAGAAAAATCATTCCTACTGAGGACACTCGTCCACAGGACATCCGTACATAGGATAATGGTACAAGGGAACACTACCCGTACCTTGGACCATAACCTAGGACTATAACCTTGGAAATAGTCCGTACCTTGGACCCTAAAAATATGAAACTCTTGTTTAAAACCAAAAAAGGTCTAATAAACAAAATAAACCTACCTCGAATTACTTCCGAGGCTCAATAATAAACAAAGAAACTGTCCTTCCTTCCATGAAACATTCTGGAGGACAAAAGAAAAGGGACGCCAACGTGCCAGCAAAATACAAATACAAGTTAAGTTGGGACATCCAAAACTCTACCCTAAAAATATGCAGTAATAATAACGAATCAAAAAAGATAATATCTCATTTTTACCTGTAACTTCGAAATAGCAGCTGATTCAAATTATACAGCAAGATTTTTATAATTGCAGTTTCTCGAAGCAAGGATTTTTTGATGGTGACAGTAGGACGGTCAAAGCCAAGTAAAGTTAAGCACGGAGAGGCGCCTTGAAGCGATGTTGACAGCGCTCCACAGAACAGTGAAACGATAGCAGGGTTGCTGACTAGAGAACGTAAAAATTACGCCAAGCGCGTCAAATAAACTATCCGGCCTGAACGAGAGGGAATCCGGTGATGATAGGCCAGACCTCATATATTATATATAAAAAAAAACATGTAACGAACTAAAAACGTTACATACCGATCTTGCAGAATATTACGTAGTATTATTTCTTATTTTTTTTTCTTTCTATTAGTTATATGTTCAAATTTTGGGTGAGTATGTGACAAAATGAGTATGAAGTGGTCCTACAATTATTCTGTTACAGTTTTTGGATTTATATCAACAGCATGACTGTTTATGAAATACCCAACCCAAAAGTTATCGAAACAGGGATGCTAGAGACAACGCTTTAGCCCTCATCGTAGAAGAAATTGCGAAAGTAGAAGAATTGTTTTTCAGACAGTATTCTTGATCGCTACGAATCGCTATTTAGTTTACAGAGTATCGCCCCTGAAATGCTCGGTTTATTCCTTCGCAGTATTCCTGATTCAAAACGCATGTTTTCAAGAATTTCTGCTAAATTTTGACGAAATGTCTCTGATTCATTCGTTTAATAATTTGCAAATAGCAGTTATACCTGCTTGAATAACCCTCGTTGACAGCTATTTTAAAAGCCACTATCAAATCAATTTTTGTTTATGTGTGTGAACTAATATTTGTTTCCCTTTTGATTGATAATTATGATGTTCAACATGGAAAAGTAGTATATCCTAAATTCCTCTGTTGCAAACTGTAGTAATATTAATTTTTTTGTTGTAGTTAAAAAGTTGCAGAAGCAGTTTCAAATATGGAAGTATTTAGTATTTTGCTTAAGGTAATCTTTGCCAAGCTTTGCATTGTCATATCTTGCAAGTAATTATTCCTCAAAGATTATAGCAAAATGTAATATGCATGTCGGCAATATTTCCGTTCCATTGTAGTAAAAATAACATCTTCCATCTTAAGCAAAACTACAAATTGTAGTAAAATCTAAATTGTTTATAGATAATTTTTAAATACTTTTGTAGTAATAATTACTACAATACGCTTTTGACCAAAACCACATATTGCAGAGAAAACCACATTCGCATTTAGATATCGATGCGTCGCAGACGACTCCAAATGATAGCACATGATAGTCTCCTAACCTCAGTCCCCCCCCCCTTACACTTTGTACAGTCAGATTTATATAGTCTATAAAATGAATAACTTTGAATTTTGACCGTTATTTTTTCCCAACATGGCAAATATAAAATCCCTCTGTCAAAAAAATTACTGATATTGTTTAAATTGAGTGCCTGAACGAATCAGATAGGTAACTCTTTTTACTTTCGTGAAATAGAAAAGGAAAATAATAAAACAAGTGACAGCTCTTCCTCTTCTTGCAAAAATCAACACGAAATGTCATAATTGTCAAAAGTAAAAAGTCATCAGCTTTTGACATTTCTAAATATCAGACCAATGCCGTCTCTAATAGAACAGCCTCGGAGCGAGATTTATGACGTCACGCTAGTTAGGTACTACGGATTAATAAATATGTTGTAGTATACATGGAAAACATAATTATTCCTCGTATTTTTGGTTTGTATTTTAAAAATGATATAGTTTACATGAAATATACATAATATACAATTAATAAATACAATATATATTCGTATTTATAGTAATAAATACTTTGGCAAATAAACTATGAACCATACAAATGCAGCAAATGTTTTCGAATCTACAAATAATGAAAAATATATTTTAAATTTTGAGGTTTGAAAATCTAAATTTTGTGAATGTAAATAATAATACATCACTATTAGTAGATATTGAATGTTTTTTGTTAAATTAGATCGATTTTAAAACCTCAAAATTTAAAATATATTTTACATTTTACCCATTATCTTATGTACCTATTCATTATTTGTATGTTGTAAAACATTTGCTGCATTTGCATGGTTCATAGTTTATTTGCCAAAGTATTTATTACAATAAATAGGTATATATTATATTGTATTTATTAACTGTATATTATGTATAATATTTCATGTAAACTATATCATTTTTAAAATACAGACCAAAAATACGAGGAATAATTATGTTTTCCATGTATTCTACAACATATTTATTAATCCGTAGTATCTAACTAGCGTGACGTCATAAATCTCGCTCCGAGGCTGTTCTATTAGCGACGGTATTGCGTCAGCATGGCCGCAAGTTGCTAACCTAATAAAATTAACACTAGAAAAGCCCGCGGGAACTGTCAAATTCAAAGTTATTCGTTTCACAGACTATATCAGTTGCTAATACATGGTATTTCGATTCCAAAATTACATACTGGCCTTATGTTCACAAAGTATTGGGACACCCCGTAAAAATTAGGTAAAAGTTTACAAAACAGCTCGAAAATTATCCAGAGCGAAGAACAAAAACAAAAGGTGGCGCTGTTAGAGAATACCAATTCTTATGACCGTCATAAAAAGATTGAGACAGAACAAAATTCCAATAAAATTAAATTTAATCGATCCAGTTTATAAATTATCGCTTTCTATGATACTACAATAAACCAAAGGTACTAATTGACATTTTAACGGCGATATAATGCAAAGTATTCGTACCGAGACTCCAAACCTGGGAGACTTTTTATGGAATATAACTAAAATAACAGTTTTTACGGCGTCCTAAATCTTGCTTAATTTTAAGGGAAGCTCCGGCACACCACTGGAAGTCGTCAAAGTTGTCTCTCGTTAAAAAGTACCTTGTCGTTGGCTTTTACGACGCCATGTTTGTGACCGCGGAGTCGGTGTCACACTCTTCGATGATTATTGGCTCGTAAATTGGAGGGAGTTATGAAGTAACGATGTTTCGATGATTATTATTATAATGCGATGCAATTAATTTAGTAATTCGGATCAATTAATATTGTTACGATTATGTTAATTAAACATACAAAAAAAACGTTCTTGCTTGTTTATTATACAGGGTAATTCAAATTCGACCTCCACCATTAGTGGAGTGCTTTAAGCCCTTATGAGATACAAACCTCGGAATTAATTTACTGTGAAGGAATTTTTATAAAACTTTTTGCAATTTATTGTTAATAAGATATATTACAAAGTTTACCTACTTAAATTCGTTGCTTTCACTTTAGTATTGTTACGGATTCCGTGGGTCTACTAATTTAAACTCACGATAAAATACTTAACGAATTTATTTGTCTCACTCTGTACACACAACTTATACTATTTATAACACAATTTATGCAACTACTATTACTTTAACGGTATTTCGCGGTATTATCAAACTTCAGACTATCTTCAGACTTCAGACTTGTCCAACTGTCAAAGCGCGGGCCTTATATACCCCCTGGCGATGGTTTCTGGAATTTTCTAAAGAATTCTGTAATTTTCTTTTACTTTCTGTCGAATTCCCCAGGTTCCTCAATGCACGTTGCGGTTATGTAGCAGTAATGCAGTTATGCAACCAGTAATACACCTTGACCTTAACAGTATTTAAATAAACACCACATACATACAAGATGGCTCCGTTTTCCGGAAAAGCTCTGTATCAGGATTCCTATTTGAGATTTTCACTCCAAACCTTTTAAAAAATATGTGTTTAATGGTAGTTCACAATTCAAAAATATTTTTACAGATATACAGGGTGAGTCAAATATATGTCATTTATTTATTCGAGTTTAGTGAATTTGCTATAGAATTCTGGTTCCAAAAATAACTTAATACCATAGAGTAAATTAAAAGGTCTTTGAATTATGACCTCGTCCATGAGGAGAACTTCTAATCGAGACAATCGACTTACTGTAAGTTTATCGCTAAGAAACCGCCGTTTGCCTGCTTTTCAAATTGATAATGAATTGCTCTTAAGAACCGTACATATTAACTAACGGAGTACAAGAAGAAGATTAAATGAAGCAAATCTTATGTCAAGAAGGCCTGATTCGGGACCAGAACTTACTAGATGTGTTGACTAGGCCCAAAAGCAAAGGCATGGTCTTAATGTAAAAATTACGAAAAATGTTAGTGCCTTCTTTGAAACCGAATATTTCCAACAAAAATAAAGCTAATGAGATGAACCAAAAAACAAACCATCGAGAAAAGATGTATCTAGATGACAAAATAATTTTTAAATTTGTTGCTGTTTTAACATATTTTACAGGGTGTTTCAAACTTTCAACAAAAATATCAACATTTTGTTTTCCCTCGTATAATTAACAGATGGGGAGTTTCATTTTTAATTTAGAAAAAGATAGTAAGAAGTCAAATAATTTGGCAACACACTGCTTAAAAAATCATCAAAATCGGCCCATTAAAATAAAATATATTCTTCTTCTTCTTATCACGCCCTCTCCTGCCGAAGGTTGGCGATCCAAATGGCAATTGTGGCTCTGGAAACTGCAACCCGGAAGATTTCCGCAGACGAGCGTTCAAACCATCTCCTCAAATCTTTTAGCCATGAGTTCTGGCGCCTTCCTACTGATCTTTTCCCTGGCACTTTGCCCTCTATTATGAGGCGCAGTATTTCGTATCTACCACCTCTCATCACATGACGCAGGTATTGCATTTTTCTTTCTTTGATGGTGTACAATATCTCTTTCTGTTTCTGCATGCGCTGGAGTACTTCATTGTTGGTGATCCTTTGTACCCATGAGATTCGCAGCATCCGTCTGTATATATACATTTCGAAGGCTTCTATTCTCTTCTCGGTCTGTGAATCCAGTGTCCAGCTCTCACATCCATAGAGTAACACAGAGAAGACATAGCATCTGGCCATTCGAGTTCTGAGATCAGCACTGAGGTCTCTTCTTGTAAAAAATGATTTCATTCTCACGAAGATTTTTCTCGCTTGCTCAATTCTTGAAAATATTTCTCTTTTCGGGTCGCACTGACTATGGATGTTGGCTCCTAAATACTTTATTGAGGTCACTTGTTCGATTGTTTGTCCCTTGACACGCAGGTGTGCATTTATTGGAGTCTTAGAAAAGACCAATAGTTTGGTCTTGGAGACATTGAGATGCAGTCCAAACATCTCACTATAGTGGACTACGGAATCTATAATGCTTTGCAGTTCTTGTATATCGTTGGCTATTATAACCGTATCCTCGGCATATCTGATATTGTTTATTGGGATTCCATTGAACTTGATTCCGCCCTGGATTCGATCCAGTGCTTCTCTAAATATAGTCTCCGAGTACAGGTTAAACAGGAGCGGAGACAAGACGCAACCCTGCCGAACACCCCGTCTGATTTGTATCTCTTCCGATGTTGACTGCTTCATCTCAACTACCGCCGTTTGATGCCAATAAAGTTCTGATATGAAACGTAGGTCTTGTTCGTCAACTCCGGTTGTTCTTAGAATTTTGATCATCTTCTGATGATTAACACAGTCGAACGCCTTACGATAGTCTATGAAGCATGCAAATACATTAACATTCATGTCTCTACACCTCTGTGTCATTACATTTAGGGAGAAGAGTGCTTCACGCGTTCCGAGTCTGTTTCTGAAGCCAAACTGGGTGTTGTCCATCTGATTTTCGCACTTCTTGTAGATTCGAGTGTGGATGATTCTAAGAAAGGTTTTGAGGACATGGGACATCCGATAGTCATCACATTGTGAGGCGTTGGGTTTCTTTGGCAGGGTTACAAATGTTGATTTAAGCCAATCTGACGGTATTTTGCTTGAGCTATATAATTTGTTAAATAATGCTGTTACCAAATCTAGACTTCTGCTTTCGTTATCAAAAATATATTAACCTTTATTAAACTGAAATTATTGCAGAGTTTTTTTTATAATCATCTGCTGATGATGGCTAACATGGTTAGTGAAACGCGCGTCCAGTGTAAACGTAAAAGTGTTTTTGGTGTATTGTGGTGAAATTGTTGATGGCAAGTTCAGTTAACTCTTAAAAATTAACAAAGGCATGTATTGACATGATCCAAAAAACAAAATGCTCAAGAAACATCGTTTGACATCGACAAATAATGTTTTAGGAAAATTTGATCACAAAATTATTGCAGAGGGTGTTTTAAAATTAGGGTAAAAAACAACCCTTCGATTAACCCTGTTTTCTTCTTTAGAAAAAATTCATGAAACACCTTAAAATTTGACGAAAAATTACCTAACCTAACCTACAAAACGCACGATCTACAACAAGTTATGCATAGTAACTTTTTAAACGTCAATAATTCTCAATAGGCGGTTTTGGTTGTTTGAAAGAAAAACGCGACCCGTTAAAATTTAGGGGACATGCTGTAAAGACATTTCGACCTCTAATTCCTTTATTATATGTATTGATAAAAATAGATTCAAGTAATGTATTAGTTTGTTAAGACTCTGTTACATTAAAATAAGTCAAACAAAAACTTCAATCTTCTTTATCAATGTGTGAATCGTAACAAAACATTCTATCGAAGAGAATGAGGGATATTTTGTAACACGAAACCGGCAAACAATGTAATAAACAAAACAGACGTTGGGCGCATCAAACAAATTACTGTGTGTTGAATTTCAAGGGGAGCCTTATTGTGGACCAGTCACTACTCGTTACAAGACAATAGTGATGGCTATTAGCTGGAAGTGGATGCTACTGGGACCTTCGCGAGGATTACAGTATACGTAATGCCCTTTTGTTAGTCGATATTGATGAAATATCCAGTGGATTTTTTTTTTAATTATACAGCGTGCGTCTCAAAAGTGGCTCACCCCTATAGCTTTTTTTAGTTAAAAAAACGAGATTTGGTATATTAGTATATGACATAAATTAGGATTGATTGACGTATTCAATTATTTTCGGTCACTTCCGTTTCTGTTTCACCGGAAATGACTACACTACAACTTTTGATTTTTAAATTACACCCCCGGTATTTTTTTACTTCTGTAACGAAAATATTTTCGTTACATTTTTCCTTTTATATCGTTTATCCGTTTTTTATATATTATCGATTTTTTGCGGAACCTCGATAGTGGTACACAATAGCGATGGTTGTTAGTTTAAATTGTTTAAATATTTTATATATTTTCTGGTTGCCTATGGGTTACCGATAATAATTTGTTTATTTTTAATGAAAACGAAGGTTTATTATTAATATTTTGTTTAGTGTTAAATAATTAAGATGCAATTGTTACACACATTTTTTTGAAGGTATGTAGGAAATTTTATCGTATGTATTATTTTTACTATTAATTATAATTTTTTTATATTGACATTTGGTACTTAACGCATGTCTAAATGAATGGGAAAATTCTATAAAGGGATTTGTTTTGCCGAAAATCGCTCTCTCTCATCTCGATCTTCTTTGCTTAAACACCTAGTTTTTTTTTCCAGACACCGGCACGAGGTACGACTTGGAATTTATTTATTAGTTTCATTTTATTGTAAAACATTTCTTATTATATAACGTGATTATTTGATTTAATATTTTGATTTAATTATTTATTTATCTAAAACTTTAAATTACTTTTTATATTTTATCTTTTTATCTCACAATTCAATTTTTTATCATATCTTTATTTTCTTATCTTAGTAGCACGTGTATAGTAGTTTTGTAATTTTTCTAATACCTTTAACTTTTATTTAGTACTAATTATTTTTATCTTTCTTATTTATGTACTGAGACGCAAGCTGTCGAACAGGAACTCGCAGAGGTGTTCGATTTAGCAGTCCCAGGGGCCATGAATAGAACCAGCCAATGCAGGAGTACTCTCAGAGACGAACCAGGAGGGACTCTGGTAAGTAAGGATTTTTTATAATATTTATATTATACGACTTATGTCACCTTTAACGAATCCTTGCTTGCCAGAAGGCAACTCTTGTTTTATCTGGACCCTGTAGTGGTGGTGTCTATTGGCAGGCCATTCGACAGATAGATTTTTGTTTTTGTTGTTTTTGGGTCACTCTAGGGAACGTATCTTTACCTCGTATCTGCCAAATTTACCTTACCATATCTTTATCTTATTTGGCGGATGCATTATCTTTGTTCCTGGAGTGACATATCTTTTCTTTTAGATTTTATCTGTCGAATTGAGCATTTATCGTTTTTCGTATCTTATCTCTATCTTTCTATTTACCTTTATCTTTCTATCTAGTTTTTTAATTTATCTTTTAATATCGCATTTTAGTATTAACTTTTGTTCTAATTTAAATTTTCATATATTTCGAGTTTTTTAATCTTACATATTTTTTTATTCTTTTTACACGTGTCTACAAATTAAATCAAATAATTTACTGTAACAATATGTATTTTTTTCAAGTCGTACCGAAGTGATTGTGGTGGTCTGGAATTTTCTAGAGAGAGAGAGCAAAATATTTTTCTTTTATATTTTTTTATAATTCTATATTTATATTCTTTAAATAATTTGGACAATATTTTCAATTATAACTTAATTTAAACTGTCATTGCCTATTTTCTTTTTTAAATTTTAATTATAATTTTTATTATAATAATTAGTAGTTGGATTTAGATATTGATTATTGTTTATTTGAATCACTAATATGTTGTTTAATCATAAGTTATTTTTATTGTACCTTCATTGGCAACCAACAGACAGTTCAATTGGTAATATAGAACACCACCACAAAACTGGGTACTTATCAATTGTGTTGAGTAGAATACTGCTGTTTGTTATCTTCTAGGAAGATACGAGAATTGACCCTTCCCATAAGTAGCTCACGCACTGAGACTGGTGGAGTCTCACAAGCTCTCCAACGTTAGCCGGACAATCACGCTACCCACCAGCGGACGAGTGCAGCGAAGAGGGTGAGGCCTTTCTCCCAACCAACCGAAGCAGAAACACTTAAGTATTCCAGTTGCATATCTAATCTCATATAATCGGGACTGTCACAGCCAATTGCATTGATTGTTTATAATTGTTAATTAAATATAAGTCATTAATGAAATTTTCTATTGTCTTATTTAATTCCAAAGCATACTTCCACAAACCAGTAACTTTTAGAATTTTGTGGGTTATACTTTATTCGATAGAAAATATCACTCTGAATAGAATGACATATCATATTATGTCAACTTTTGACATTTTCGCATATGGTTTATTTGAAATTATACTTGCGGTTCGTAACGAAAATTTGACTCGAAATACCAACTGTGTGGTATCAAATTATTCGTAAAAAAATGCTTTTTCCAAATATGCTAATGAGCCACCCTCGTTCCATTTGAAAAATTTGAGATATGACTGAAATTTGTTTAACTTTGCTTAACTAGTAAAATACAAAAAAATACATATATTTTTTTTATGTCATAGATTTTTTTTGCGATGAACAGTCATTATTTAACAAATATAGTTATCTAGTTTTCAAGGTATATCAAAAATTTTGTTTTCAAATCTTAAACCACCTCAGTGTAAATAATCTATGAAGACGTATTAGTTGGGGTCGGATGCAACATTCCTTTTTGTTACGTGGGGTGAAACGAATCGACGTAAAATCTATCAGACAAATAGCTACATCAGGGGCGGGATATTTTAGATTAAGGACCCTTCCCTGGTTAGAGTTTGGTTTTATCAGAGTTTAGGAGTTGCGATTTATATATGTCGATACGTATAGGGTGAGTTCAGGTAAATTATTGCCGGAGATTCAAAAAAATTTCTTATGATTTTGGAATATAGAAACTGTTTTTTTTTTCTTATTGCTTTACTTATTTAAAATTACATAAATAGAACTTGAACGACATGATATTATAAAATAAAACCCAGTTATGCATCAGCTAATAGTCTAAGAGCTAGCAACGTTTTCGAGAAAGTATTTTAAGACGTCTGGCTCTTTGATATATCTTTTACTATGCTCTTTGGAACAGCATGCGGCCCGTCTGGCTGCCGATACCCGTTGCGTTCACTACTGCGCATCGGAAGAAGATCCTTTAATTTTTTTAAATTTAGTCCTATAGTGAAAATAATTCTAGTGATTAAAAAAAACAAATATTTAATACTTTACTATCAGAATATAAACGAAAATAAAATAAAAAAGTCTTTATCGTGACCCGGATTCGTCACTCTGAATCATCGGTTCGTAGTCGGAAACTCTACGCACTGCGCTATGGAGACGATGTTCGATTTATATTCAATACTAGAATTTAAAGGACTAACATATAGGATCTTCTTTCAATGGGCAGTAGGGAACGCAACGTTTACCAGACGGGCCGCATGCTGTTCTAGAGAGCATAGTAAAAGATATATCAAAGAGCCAGTCGTCTTAAAATACTTGTTTTTCCGACGAGCTAGCAATCTCGTACTATAAGGAAATAAGGATACAAGAAATACCATGAAAAATTTTGCGTTTATTGACTCCCTTATTGATTTTAGAGGAAACTTTTCATAGAACTTTTTAAAGAATCATAGCACTTTTTAAAGAACTGGGATTCTTCTTTTTCTTTGGGTGCCATGTGCTATGCCGCACGTTGGCGATCATTCGTCTGTTTTATGTTCTATAAGATGACTAGGGTGCCCTCTTCGGCTCGTCGAAATATGGTTGCGGCGTCAGGTATGCCACTCCAGTTTCTTATGTTGCGAAGCCAAGAATGCTGTTTTCGACCCGGTCCCCGTCGGCCTTCGATCTTCCCCTGCGGTATCAACCTGGGTATGGAATGGACATATATTAAGGGGACGTCAATACTGACGTCCCCTTAATATATGTCCTAGATATGATACTTTGCGTTGTTTTACGGTATCCATTAGTTGTCTGTCTACTCTGGCTCTTCTTAGGACTTCATCATTTGTTGCATGCTCCGTCCAGGGTATGCGCAGCAATCGGCGAAGTGTCCACATTTCGAAAGCCTCAATTCTGTTTATTGATTTTACCTTAAGTGACCAATCTCAGCGCCATACAACATCACAGGCCACACATACGATTGAATTACCCGTATCCTGCTATGTAGCGGCATATTTCTATGCAGGAGTAAATTCTTTAGTTTAAAGAAGGTTGTTTTTGCACGGCCGATTCTTCTTTTAACGTCCTCATCGCAATCCCACAGTTCATTTAGGGAGGCGCCAAGATAGGTGAAATTTGTGACCCGTTCGATGTTCTCTCCATTGATGTTAAGATGAGTGTTGTACTGGTGTCTGCTGATCACCATCATTTTATTTTTCGCAACGTTAATATGGAGCCCAAACTGTTCACCGCATTCGTTCAGTTTATTTAGCAGAATCTGGAGGTCCTCAAGGTTGTTAGCCAGAATTGCGGTGTCATCTGCATAGCGGATATTATTTATTGGGATGCCATTGACTGTAATACTCCGCGTCTCACTCCCCAAGGCCATCTGAAAGATCTTCTCAATGTAGATGTTAAACAGAATGGGTGATGACCATCAATACGGATCTCCGCCGACTGCTGCCAATACAGTTCTTTAATTATTCTGATGTCCTTGCCATCTACGCCTATCTCCTGTAGTCTCTCCATCAACGGTTCGTGTTTTACGTTATCAAAGGCTCTCTGATAGTCAATAAAGCAGATGAAAACATCTTGCCTCTGATCATAACATTTCTGCACAAGTAGTTTCTCAGAGAAGAAAGCTTCTCTAGTGCCAAGACCCTTGATAAAGCCGAACTGTGTGTCGCCACTCATCTCTTCACATTTTCTATATATTCTAGAATGGATGACTCGAAGAAACGCTTTAAGTGCGTGACTCATTAAGCTTATGAGTCTATGGTCTCCGCAGTTTTTTGGATTTGTTTTCTTTGGGATGGCGATAAACGTGGACTTTAGCCAGTCCTGTGGGATTTGTCCAGAATCATATATCACGTTAAAGAGATATGTGAGCTGTTTAATGTCAGTCTGCTTTAGAACTTCAGCATATATATCATCATGACCTGGACTTTTTCCGTTCTTTGAACAATCTATTGAGTATCTGACTTCAGACTCAAGAATTTTTGGACTTTCCATATTTCCAAAGTTGTTTGCAGGATTATGGGTACGTTGATCCCAAAACAGTGCCTCCGCGTAATTCTTCCATGTATCGTTCAGTTCGTTTATATCTAGAATTGTTGTTCCTTGTCTGTTTTTGATTGACGTTACTGTATTACTTTTATTTTCTCCAGTTATTTCTTTTATCTTCCTATGAAAGTTAAAGGAGTCGTGTTTTTTGTCATGTCTTTCAGCCTCTTCGCATTTTTCCTGTGTCCATTTTTCTTTGGCTTCTAATATTTTCCTTTTGATACTCCGATTTATTTCATTATATTTGTCCTGTTGGTTTTTAACAATTCGACGATCAGCCATCAGAGCCAGTATTTCATCTGTCATCCAAGGCTAGGATTTTACTTTTTTCTGTCTGCCAATAACAGTTTCTGTGGCTGCAATTGTGTTTCTTTTCAGCTGACTCCAGATATTGTTAGCTGTAATTTCCTGACTAGGGTCGTTCTCTTGGCAAAGCTTGTCGAGTTCAGTTTTCAGGTTTTCCTGTACTCTGGGCTGTCTTAGTGCCTGAATATCATATTTTTGAGGTCTTCGTTGTTTTGATAGATTAAGAACTGGGATAGACCAGGTTAACTATTAATTTTGAAACTCTTCCGCTAAGTCGCTTATAAATTATTTGCAAAATTAGGGCTAAAATTAGGCCATAAATAACTTAGGCTGTATTCCGTTGCAAAACCAAGCGAACCAGACCGGTAAACTACGGTAAAGAGCGGTACCTAAAAAACATCGGTTTGATACGGAACGCTTTGGTCCATTGCACTCATTCTACATTCTACTCATTCTACATTCTACTCATTCTACATTCTACATCTTTCTGTCATATCACAACAAAAATTTGAACGACGCCGACGTTGCTCATTCAGTGTCATAGATTTTAATAAATAACTGCTAGCCGGAGTGTAGTTATTTTTTTAAAAAATTTTTTTTTATGCACCTAATTGTGCAAATAATTTAAAAACGGTTTAACGGAAGAGTTTTGATTAATAAGTACCACTAACAGTTCCTTCTAAAATCCATAGAGAAGTCATTAAACGACACTCACATTATAGTACATGTTTTAAACTTCAACAAAGTTTCGCAGGCGTAATATCTATTTTATCGAAAATTATGGTGCAAGTTCCACCCTGTATACGTTAATGCAATTGGTGGGAACGACCATGTGCCGAGCTAAGAACTTTTACGATTCCGTAGGTGTATCCAGGTGGCCCTACACACAATAATTTATCAGATATTCGACGAGCATGTTCTCTATCCACACAGTCATATATATTAAAATAACGTCTGCGTCAGTCTGCTTTGGATTAAATATAATCGATGCGTATAATCTTGTGAAAACCGCACATGTCAAGATTTCAATTGAAGTTTTTACAATATAAATATGACTGAAAAAAAATGAAATTATCTGGTGATTTAAATTATTTATATTTAAATAAATAAAACAAAGTCGGGTTAGGCACGGTATTTATGACTCAAGAACGGCTGGAACCGATTTTAGTTATCTCTGTTTTGAGGATTTCGTCTCTACCGCGAATAGGAGAATATCTATATAATATCAGAAAGAAATTATACAGAAAATTCCACACCTGTAATTTTTAATCGATCAAAACGTGTTTTTTTTTTGACAAATCACCATAGCAACGGATACATTTTAGTGACAATTCCACACCTGTAATTTTTAACCAATTAAAACGTGTTTTTTGACAAATCACCATGGAAACGGATAAATTTTAGTGAAAATTTCACACCTCTACTTTTCAACCAATAACATGCTTTAATGTTGACTAGTTACCATGGCAACTGAAAAAATTTCCGGAAATTTTTTCGAGGCGCCACGAAACTTTAGTGGAAATTTTTTGACAGTTGAAAAGGTAAACATAAGATCTACAATCATAATGTGAATGAACTACAATGTCTATATATTGAAATATTACCCATTTGAGTTTTAGCATTTGATGTAACTAAGGTTGGTAATATTTTTTATTTAAGGAAATATGTTAGATATACCTACATATGAATTTCTTCGAAATTGCCATGTTCTAAAAAATATAGTTCTGCCGCCTTTATTTAACTAAAGCTGGTATTTTTCTATTTAACGAAATATGATGGATATATCTATATGATTTTTTTAGAATTTATTTCATGTTGAATTATCTTCAATGCCAAATCTTTAATGATATCGACTAATATAGCAAAATAATAACGAAACACATTTAGTAATTATAGGTTTTATTAATATTAAAAACACAATTATTGTAAATGTTTGTAGGCTGGCTTGAATTGGTGGTTTGAATCTGGGTATTTTCTGTTTTATTTTGCATTGTGCTCTGATCATGATTGAACTGGCTAGTACTTGATGAAATGCTCCTCATGGATTCAATCATCTGTTGATGATGTTCAGCGTCCAACTGTAAGTAAGGTTTGATCGACTGACTATTACTATGTCCAGTAATTTTAATGAGCTGTTGTTCACCAACTCCTTTCTTGGCCAAATTCGAAACAGCTGTTGCTCTTGCAGAATGATTGGTTATTTTAACTTTTTTAGTGTCAATTCCTATATCTGAAGCTGCTGATTTAAACCATGAAGATACAATGTTCTTACCAACTGGGCTATTCTTGTACCATCCTTTCGAATTGGGTTGATTCCAGTATGGGTTTGGTGTTAAGAATAGTCTGTCGGTTTGAATAAGATTTCCCCTTTTTTCCATCAACTTTCTAAACAAGCGAACCGGACACATTTGTGGATTTTCGAAATTTCTAATCAACCATTTACTATCCGACAGTTTTTTAGAACCACCTTGTGTGGTTTTAGAGAAAATTGGATTATATTCTATCCGACCTTTTGGGTTTCCGAAATTATCAGTTTCTTCTTTGAAGTATTGGATACAAGCAGAATGTCCTTCCCCTCCTCTCCATGCCAGCTCATGTGAAACTATGTGAAAAAATTTACGCTGCAACCCATCTGGAGTATTTTCATCCCACATTTCAATAATTTTTTTGTATTCGTCACTGGTTAAGGCTGAAGCACTCACTTTTCTTTTTGCTGAATCTCTCTGTAGTATTTTGCGCTTAGCATCGCGTGCAGCTCTGGCGGTCACAAATTCCACATCAGAAAACGGATTAAATTTTATTTTATATTTTTCGTAATAAATTTCTTGCAACTGCTTAGCAGTAGAGTTCCACATCACTTTGACCACACTTTCCTTATAATCTTCAAAATTTTTCTTTTTCATATTAAATGCGTAGTCCTCCAGTATAGTAGCCAGCTGTACTACACTCATACACTCATGAATATTATACGACTTTTCATCACAAAATTCAACAAACTGTTTCCATACACTTGATTTTGATTTTCGGGTGTTATCTGGTTTTATATTTTCAATTTCTTCTTTAATGACTTGTTGGTTTACTTTTCCAAATCGCGACATTTCGCTATACACTTCTTACTCTACGTACAGACGTTTTAAAACTAGTAATAGCTTAATGACAGAATCGCAAACAAAAATGACAAAACACATAAATGTCAAAAACATCAATACCTTGGCCAACTTAACAAATTGAAATTATTTTAAAATGTCATGTTGGATTAATATTTTTTTTCAAATTTAGGTGTGAAATTTTCTTACCGAATACCACGCAAGCTTAAATTATTCCTGGAAATTTTCTTTCGGGCACGAATATTTTAGGAAAATTATCCCTCGTCTTCGACTCGGGATAATTTTCAAAATATTCGTGCCCTCAAAAAAATTTCCGAAAATAATTTAAGCTCTTGTGATATTATAAGTGAAAATTCCACACCTGTAATTTTTAACCAATCAAAACGTGTTTTTTTGACAAATCACCATGGAAACGGATAAATTTTAGTGAAAATTTTTTCCTTGTGGGCACCCACCAGCGAATTATACTGCAAATTTTTTGACGTTTATAATGACAGAATATTTTGAGAGTCTGGTTTTTATTTGTTTACATGATAATTTTGATACATTTCAATTACACAAAGCTGAGATGAAAGTTTGTAAACTGCTTCCATACGCTTGACTTCGATTTCCTAGTCTTCGCGGGTGTCAACTGCTTAATCTCCTGGCGAATATTTTCTTTGCTTTCTTGACCGAAGCGAAACATTTTTTTTTAAGTCGTGCCGCTTGACAGCTTCAAAACAGTAGCGTGTCGTGGATAAACGGGCGGAGGGGGCGAAGACCTTAAGGGGCGCAATGATCAATAAAGGATCAAATAAATTACACTATATGAAAAGTTTTATTTTTTTTAATTATAAATTTGCTTATTAAAAAAGTTAGTATACAAAACAGTATTTCAAAGATACAAACGTCTTGTTTTAACCGATTTAAAAGAATCATTTCGTCTATATTTAGATAAATCCTGGGCTGTGTCAGCTTCAATACTGAGAAGTGATAAATAATTAGTTCTATCTTGTGTGCTGGTGCACCTCTGGTAATTATTAATTCTTCCTGATCTACTGAAAGATCGTTCTGCACCAGCACTGTTGGTGGCTATAGCACAATATAGTGTAAAAAATCCTCAGTAATGCACATAAAGATGGATATGAAGACTCTAGGTCAATGGAAATTAAAAATGATAAATATTCGTCAGGTGCAAGTTTGTTTGTTGTCATCAGCATTAATTTCTTCTAATAAACTGCAAAAATGTTTATATTCCTCAACTAAAGAAGGTTTAACAACCGCTTGGTTTAATATCTGTAGATCCATAAGACATTTTAAATTGTCATCATTGACGTCCATATCCAATAAACAATTAAATTTTTGGCATATATTAAGGAAGTCTTCAAACTGATTCTCTAGAGTACCAGTTAAAATGTTTAAAGTACCATAAAACACTGATATCTTGAAATTATCTTCAGAATTTTAATGTAGGTAATCATTCTGGATTTCATCATGATTTTTTTTATTCTTCTTTGTCTTTTTGTGGAAAATGATGTTGACGTATTGCATTTATTTGCCAAAATAGTAGCCTGTTTTTTAAAATTTTCATTCAATGATTTGAGATCTTTAGTTACAGCAGTAATTATATGAGCAGCTGTACATAAGTTGATAATAACCTTTTGCAAGTGATTGGACAATATATTAATTTTACTCAGCACTTCATTATAATCGATTATATTTCGGTCGGTGATTCCCCGAATTTATTCCCATCGCGACTGCTTCTTCTTTGGCGGCGCCGGCGCAACGTTATGTCTAGCCATTGTATTTTTATTTATAGACAATGGTTTAGCAGTAGCGTAGTTTCACACCCATATGAAAACTTTCGTACGTATAGGCCTACTTCATTAGAGATTTAAATTATTAAATATAAGTGAACATTAAAAAACAAAAATAAAATGTGAGAAATATATACGTCATTTTGTTTTATCTTGAAGAGCTGAAAGCACGGTAGGGCCACCGTTTGTTTTTGCGTTAAATTTAGTTTACCCCCTATACGACACGCCACTGCTTCAAAACTGAAATAGTTTTTAGGTTTGGGTGTCACTTAGTTACCATAGTAACTAAATAATCAAGTCGACCAAAAATCGAAAAATACATTTTAATTATTTGATTTTCAAACACAATTTGGTGTGGAATTATCTTACCGAATATCACACGAGGTCAAATTAAATACGGAAATTTTTTGACCTCTCGTGGTAGGTTTTCTCTAGAGTAGATCTCGGCCATCTTGCGGAATTGACAGCTCACCTTACAAACGCTTGTAATTTATTTGTAATAATTGATGGCCACTGCAAATCAGTGCCATACTTATGCTGGAAGTAAACACTCGCCGAGGTGACCCGAGACGCGAGAAAAAAGAACGGTCCTAATTTACGGTCAAATTTTTTTTATAAAATACGATCCATTAATTTACTGCCATATTGAAAATCTAATAGCCCAAAAGCAATATTTTTCGACGTAGTCGTGTTATATTTTTTTTCAAGGTTGTATTCTATAAAAATACCGACCCTAAAATGAATTCGCCTTAATAATGTCGTATTTTTATAAATAAGTTTTGCTAATTCAATCCAACGCACACTGCGGAGGTATTCGCCTGGAGATGAGCCGATTACCAGCCACATTCAGTACGAATTGCTGGCATTATTAAATTTTATTCGGTCATTTTTTCCGAACCACACGCAGCCTCAGATATACGATTACATACTTTTCGTGTCGGTGGCGAATATAAATTCCGGTCCAATAGCTCGGCTATTTTCGCTTCTGGTCACTGAAAAAAAAATATCCAACGAGCATTTTGCATGTTTGGGAAACGTATTTGTCAATTGTCTTGTTTAAACCAGTGCGCCGCCGACGCCGACGTCTCCTGTAATAGTTATAGTTCTAATAGTAATAGTAGGTAATTACATACAGTCTGTAGATTCATCCATGTTTTATTAGGTTGTATTTAATTAACTTTACTCCAAATAAACTAAAATTACAATCCTAAAGTTCTTGGTGTATTCTATATTATATATATATAGATATTATCTTATAGCCATAGATTAGGGTAAACTATATTATCTAGTTGTTGACGTCATAAAGACGACATTGTAACAGTCAAATTTCCTCGCAACGACCTCTGTGTGCTAGCTCATAAATTAACGCAAATAACTATTATTTTTGCATCATGTTTACTATAATTTTATTGTTAAATATTATTTTATTTAAATTTTACAATTATGCAACTCGATATACACCGCGATATTATTGAGCTACAGCTACACATTATTGTCACTGATGCCGATCAGCAGTAGGCTTTTTGTCCATCTCTCTATATCTTTGATCATCACCTCCGTCACTTCTCACTATCAGATCAAATCAGATGTTTTTGGATTTATTTATCCTTTGTTCTGGTTATTGAAATTTTATAATTATCAGATAAAATTTCGTAGTTAAATTGGTTATTTTTGATGTGGATCGCAGTGTGCAATTCGTTCATTGAAATGTGGGAATTTGTGAGTTAAGTTCGTTCATTGACCGGAGATGAAATATGGCTGGAAAATATTCTAGAACATCGTTTTTTATTTATGCCTTTTTGTGAGTTGGACTAGTCAAGATATATAGTTCTCTATCTATATTCTGGAGGGAGATTTCCGGTTGAAATCTGATTTTGTGAAGGAAATCGAATCCTTGCATCACTTCTTGTGTACCCACCGTTCAAATGTCGTCGTGAAGAACTGGCTACCGTTTCGTGAAGTGCTGCCCTGTTGGTGAATAGCAGGTCTTCGTAAAGAAGGATTAAGGCTTCCGAAACACCTTTGGTCAGAGACGTGGTTGGGTTTTGTTGATTTGTATGGACCGCCGACCAATTTCCGCAATGGGATTAATATAACCAAATTTTCCGACCGATATTCCGATTCCACGTGCCCCAAGAAGTCCCCGAATAGTTCCAAGGTATGCTATAATTCTTCTGCCTATTCTAAGTCAATGCTCAACTGATTTTTGTTCATATTGTTGTCTGGTTTTCGACTTTTCCACGCCCACGTGGTGTAGAAAGATTAGTTGAGTGTTATCTTTCTTAAGTCTTATTTGGTTGTTCGCAATTGTAGAGCAAGAAGACCGATCCTGACCGTAGTACAGAACAGTCCAGAATTCAATCCGTTCCTGTTGTCCGTGTAGACATGATAAACCCGTTGGGCATCATAAACCCTCGTTGAGGTAAAGTTCAGATATAATTAGTCCTTTATCACCTTTATTATCTCCTATACGTTGTGCTAGTCCTTGTTCTATAATTGAGGCTCTTTTCTAAGACAACCAATATGATTTAGGGTTTTTATGTTCACCATTTGAAACCTTAACAACTTGCCTTTCATCTGTACGTCTGCTGACATCTGTGGGCTCCAGTGACGGTACCCCGAGCTGCTGTACACCGCCGTAGCAACCCTGTAGCTATACGCCGTAGCTCAGCCGGAGGAAGTTTTCAAGTATATCACATCGAGTAGAGTAAGACTGTTTAGATTTAGTTTGCTATTTGTATTCCGCCCTTAGGGCATGCTTAGTTTAAGTTAAGGGGGATGACGTCTTAGATTTAATATAGCTTAGATCATTTTCGTATTTTTAGTAATTCTTATCGATTTTAAATTTCTTAACACATTTCATTCATTTCTTTATAAACTTTTAATATTTTAATAAATTGCTTAAATATTTTTAGTAGTATTATTTACAGTCTAGTCTCATAGTTAAGTTAGAGTCACTTAAGTTCAAGTAATTATAGTATATTTGAAGTTCATGGTAGTTACACTCAACAGTTCGAGGTTAGTGTTGAAGTCTACTTAATAGTAACATGTTTTATGCCGAGTTCATAGAATATAATCTCGTGGCGCCCTTTTATTAATATCTTTGAACCCCGACCACCCGGCTGTTAAAATAAAAAAGCTAGTGGCCTCTATGCAACTCATCCTAATTAAGTAAACTTATTTGTTCTTGACTAATAATTAGTCAATATAAAAATGTATTACTCATTTTCAAGAAAATCTGTAACTATTATCTTTACCACCAATATCTAATTATTACAACAAATTAAACTTAAAGTTAAAGTTTTGTCCTTAACTGGCTTAACAGAAATAAAATTTTGATAATTATTACTATTTGTGATGGTAACTATGATGTTATAGCGTAATTCTATTAAAAATATGAATAAAATTGAAAAAATCGGAATAAATCACAAACTATTAAAAATAGGTATGTAACATATTTAATAAAAGTTGAAGAGTTTTGTACAATTTATCAGAAAAAATAATAATATATAGGGTGTACCATTTAAAAAAAATTGAGATTTTTTAATTTTAAATAGTTGAAATTCACAAATATCTTTTGAACAGCTTGCAGCATCTAACATAGATATATATTTTTCTTTATCTCTCTAAAACTCTCCTACCATATATTAGTAACCCAATCCAATTTTAGAAACAATAGCATCAGTGACAAGTTTTTTTGACAAGGGCAGAAGGAGCCAAGGAAGAAGAAGAACATCATGGCTCAAGAATTTGAGAGAATGGTTTGGAATGACTTCAAACCAGTTATTCAGAGCAGCCGTTAACAAAGTTAGAATTGCCATGATGATTTCCAACCTCCATTAGGAGATGGAACCCGAAGAAGAAGAAGACAATTTTTTACGACACTGAAATCTAACATATGTCTAAACAAATTGAAATATTACAAAAACTAATCATTTTGGTATATAACATTAACACCTGTTATATTCGCCACACATTTTTGAAGAACCCTGTATACTCTACTGTATACTATAGTGATTTTAAAATGTGCATCTTAATCTACCCTATAACTTTTCTATTAAACATTTGTTAATAAGTCTCAAAACAAACGAAATAATAAAATTTACTGTACACCCTGTACAAAAATTTTGTTTAGAAACTAATAGCCTTCTAATAGGTAGGTTTAAGCCTAAACGCCATAGATAAAAATTCGCCGAAGTTTATGTATACACATTTTAAGTCAATCATTTTTACTAATCGTTTTTGAAATAGATAAAAATCAATAACAGTATGATAAAATTTAAATTAGCTTTTTCTCAAAAAGATATCTATAACATATATATATCCTATCTATAACATAGAGTTATTCTAACTAATGAAGCCTTCGAATAACCCTACTCTAGATTTGCAACGCGACTACTCGAACAATATAAATATGAATTTATTATTGAATAACCTCTACTGGTTGTTTTCCATTGTCCGAAATGGTATTTACGCCAACACAAACACTAGCGCGTTCCCTGTTTAATGGCAGGGGGGCGAAGGTTTCGTGCCCTATCGTCATATTTCCGCCACCACTCGCTCTCTAAATCATCCCTTAATCGAGTTTGTAGAGCTACTGCTGCTAAGCTTCCCAAATAATTCATAGAGTGTCGTGGTTTACACAGGAAGGGTGTACTAATAGTTCCTCTTCACGAAAATCATTTTTTGCGCATTCTATTCCCTTTTTCGGTTAATCATTTTTCATCCGTCTGAAACATAAAGCATCTCTCTCCTCAACGCAGTTGATTTAGTTTACCAAAGTATAATAGATATTTACAAAGAAAAGAAAATTGTGTGTGCACTATGTGCGCATATTTGAAGTGAAAGTTCTTACTAACAGCTATTAAATTGAAGGGTTTGAAGGACATGTTCATTGGCGTAACTACAGGGATGCCCGGGGGTGCCGCCAGGTACCTGCTGGGCACCCACCAAAGAAATGTTCAATTATGACTCTTGGCTACGTATTAATTTTTATTTGCTTGTAATGTACTAAAAATTACGTTTTCTAGCTTTCTTTAATTAATATTATTTTGTTGTGTTTAAAAAATGTACTAATTTTTATTTTTTTTTAGAAAATTTGTAGGTATTTAAAATCTACGGGAATACGGTTTGATAACCAAGTCTAAGTAACCAAGTTTGATAACCAAGTAAAGATTTCAGTTAACGTCTCCTTTTTGCTGCCAGGGTTAATCTGGACGGGGCCTACTTTGTTTACGCGGAATCCGAACCGCGGTCCTCGGCCATATCATGGTCAATGGCCTACCGACTTGGCAAGTGTCTAAATCGACTCTTACTCACGAGATATCCGATCTCATCCATCAGCCTCGAACCGGCAGCGGCGTGAATGAGCAGTGGGTTTCAATAGATTTTCACACTTTTGCCTTTTTTTGGACAACAGCACGATACAGAGTTTCGAACCGGTCACCCGTCCATCCACTAGTATCAACTTACGTCGCTTAACTTCGGTGTTCTAATGGGAACCGGTGTTTCGACGTAGCTGGTCCGTTGCCCTTTACTGATCGAGAAATTCATGTAAGCGTTTTATTAAAAAACGAGTTTTTAAAATTATTCTTCATTTTTTTAAAAACAAAAGACCTAGCCCCCCACCCTGGGTTCAGCCCCAGCAACCCCTCCAGGATGAATTGCTAGTTACGCTAATGGACATGTTTGGAAAAGTGTAGTTTGAAATGTTGAAAAAGGAATAAATTAAAAATTAATATATTATAATTTCATTCACATTCACAAACTTTTATTAAAATGACCACCTGTCCGTCTGAAGACTCTACTCGGGTACCTCTATTCACGTGCCGAGTTTGGTTCCAATCGAAATAATAATTAATAAAAATCCTAATGATTTCGTCCATTTAAAGGCATCGGTTGGAAACGTTGAGGACGTCATCCCCAATCCAATTGTGCCAAAATCGGCCCACATTTATCTAAAATACGTTTGTTATCTACGCTACATCTATACCCTTGCGATCAGCTCAGTACAAGCTCAGTCACAACAAGCCCTAAGAATTTTACAGATTTGACGACGTCAATGGTGGTGTTGTTAAGTACAAAAGGCTGCAACGAGTTTTTATGCGACAAAGCTTTAGTTTTAGAAATGTTGAGACTCAGGAGGTTTGAATCCTCTGCTCAGATACGACTTAAACCATTCGAGAGATGATCCCCTGAACCTATAGTGCAGCAGTTTATTAATTAAGATCTTATAATTTACACAATCGAACGCCTTAGAAAAATCACAGAAAATTGTTGCTGTAGAATGATGGTTGTTTAGGCTGGAGTAAACTTTATTAAGGAGGGAAAACATAGCGTCATTTGTGGACTTGTTGCTTAGAAATCCAAATCGATATTCAGTAAGTATTTTGTACTTAAACAGAAAAGATACCAGCCTTCTTTTAACCAACCTTTCTCTGATCTTAGATAGGTTGATAACCCTGTAGAGTCTTATTCCAGGCCATTTTAGCTACAGCGAACTGATTACCATACGCAATCGGCCGCACACAAACACATACACACACGAAGAAATAAATGAAAACATTTGGATTCCATAAATTTGTCCCAGATGTACCGGGAAGTGTGGTCTGAAGATGGAAGCAGGAAGTTCAACGTCTATTAAGGTATGGGGAAATTATACGGTTTTTATGTTGGCGCCTTGTTTAGCGTTACGGACTTTGATAATTGCGGTCAACTGGGGTCGTACCACCCATCTGGATCTTGTCAACGCGAGAGAAAATAGATAAATTAGTGTCATCAATTAAAGGGAGCTTAAAAGAGACAACACAAATATTTTGGATCACTTTAAAAAACAATGCTCAATCTTTATTACAATAATTATTATAGAAATTCATCTATCATAAAGAATTATAGTAGTAGTTTTTCAAAGGAACGCTTATCAGAAAGATTCCTATTTGGATATCTTGCCCTTGAGACCAAGAAGCAATTTTCCTCACAAAATAAAATCACTAGTATCATATCCATTCGTTCCGCCAGCAGATATTGCTTTATTTTTCTTGATAAAATAATGAATACTTACTAATTAAACTATTGTAGGTAAATTTAATTAAACTGTTATAAATTGAAAATAATAATGCCCATAAATTAAACTCGATTTTGAAAATAGTTACTGTCACTAGAAAATTGCCATGGCGACACCAGTCACTAGTCTTGGTGATGATTGCCATTTTATAGCTCATGAAAGAAAACGCCTTGCGTGACCATCTTCTGATGTGTGTCAAATACTCGTCAGCGGGTAATGGCGGTATGTATGTATGTATGTATAAGGCCCATGATCGATGTTTCAGTCTCAACTTTCCAAAAAAATACTAACTAAACGTTATTGCCAAAGAGAGCTGCCATAAATTCGGTCTTATTCAAAAGACCATTGTATGAAAATTTCGCAATTTTGCATACGTATCGTAACTTCCCGATTTTTCAGCCTCTCATGCAAATTGGCCGGCCAACGATTGACGTTAGTATACGTTCAGTTTGATAGGCAAATGACATGAGGAATATTTTTAGGTAAATAACAGTATACGAGACGTCACAGGCTTCTCGGTAATATTAAACTAAGGATATTTCGTATTGACAGTGACTGATTCGAGCTCTTTCGAATAATTTATCTCACCGAAATTGTACAACGCACATTGTGTAGAATTAATCAGATATTTGATACCGCTTTTGAATAATGCGCTTGAAAAAATCAAGGAAAAGTTTTACATGTCTTGCTTGTAGCCACGGTAATTTATATTTGGAAATATTTCGTATGAGTATTGTGATGTTAAGTACACGAAAATATATACACATGGCCAAAATTATTGAATATATTGTTTAAAAATATACCGGAAAGGAATTTAAAGAATCTTCTTTTATACACAGCTTTGATAACCTGTAATAAACATTTTTTTGTTAAAATGGATATGGTAAACAATGTTTATCGTTCAGACCCAATAATATTACAAATTCTTGCACATTTCGATTTGTGGTCTCTTGGGTTTCAGAAGAAATTTGACCATTGTTTTGGCCTTAAAATGCCTAGAAACATTATTTCACAGTAATAGAGTCAGAATAGTAACACTGTCTCAACAGGGCTACCGGCAAGTTGCAATAGCTGAAATTGTAGGAGTTAACCAAAGCGATCGTGAATATTAGAAAAATTCAGGGAGACAAAGGAGGTTACAGACCGGCCTGGAAGAGGTAGAAAGAGAGTTACTACTGCTGTGCAAGACCGTCAAATATCCTTAATTGCACGACGCAATTTCCTACTTTCTAGTACTGCTATTAAAAATGAGTTAGCTCGCATTGAAGGAGTAAATGTTTCGAAGCATTATAGCAAGATGACTCCATGACAGAGGATTACATTTAAGGAGACCTCTACGTGTTACGAAGCTTAAAATTACGCGACTACAATGGGCTGAGGAGATGGACTGATGAGCAAATGGCCTAGTGTCAGACTCGCGACGAACTTTAGTCTGGAGAGCATCTCGAACACGAGCACGCTTGAATGCAGCTCAACCCCGTGTCCCGTTTCAAGGGTCATTATGGTATGGTCAGGTATAATGTACGGAGCTCAAACTCCCCTTGTTTTTATTGATGGCACAATGACAGGTGCCTCATATCTTAGAGACGTTTTACAGCCGATTGTGCGTTCATTTCGAGGGGCAGTGCGGGATGAATTTGTTTACATGGACGATAATGCTCCTCCCCATCGCACTTTAGCGGTTCGCGAATTTTTTGAAGAAGAGGCTATAACAAAAATTGTGGTGGCCACCGATGTCTCCAGATATGACGAATGTGATCGAGCATGCTTGGGACATGCTAAAACGCCATATTGCCAAAAGGAATAATCCCCCGTACTTTAAATTAATTGAAAATTGCTGCGCGCGAAATATGGGAAGCCATTCCTCAGCATCTTCTGGACATATTAATTGAGAGCATGCCACGTCGTCTCACAGCTTGCATTGAGGCCCGAGAAGATAATAAATATAGACTATTAGATTAAAATTGTTTTCAATATTTTCTGTTTAAAATGAAATTTGTTTTTGTTTATTTTCACTCATTATAAAATAAAATAGTCGTGTAGTAAGCCAATATGTCCAAAAATATAAAAAAATCATATCAGGTCCAAAATAAAAAAAATATCGTTATATGCAATATATTTGGCCATGCGTGTATGTAAAAATAAAAAACAACATTCTTTATAAGTACCTATGAGAAAATTTTCAATATACTATATGATGATAAAAAAAATGGCGTCAAAGATGGCTAGGGAATGACAATTAATGACAAATTTGGCGATGTAAATCTCGAGACGTCATTTAATAAAAACTGACATAAAACTTGTCAAAAATTAGCATTTTTGACAAGTACATTAAGACAATTAGTAAGCTGTATATTACCAAAAATAAAATGGTGCTAGTTTTGGGATAGTTTGAATTAACTTGTGGTTTAATAAATTAAGGAGTATTCAAAAAAATCCTTTATGGGTTTTTCGCCACTGCACTGCAAGAAAAATCTACAAAATAAAATAGTTATTTTTGGCTGAAAACAAAAAACATATAACACTTTAAATTTGCCGAAAAATCGTTCCGTTGCGTTTTTTTGCATCTGAATGTGTATAGAGTTATAATAAAAATTAAATTTCGCAGTCATTTGATTATATATCAACTACATGATCAGAACGTAACCAGATATTCAGCCAAGCTCCGATCCTAAACTTCGCCAGCCACCATTCCGAAAACTCTCAACCGATAAAACAATCCCCAAATTTCTTCCTTTGTCTTTTTCTTCCTTTTCTTCATCTTCTTCTTCTTTCAAAATGTCCTTCCTCGTTTCTTTCGTTCGTTTTTTGGTGAAGAAGGGCGCATAAAACAATGGACCGTATAGAATATCGAGTGCTATCTGGGCATTCCGATCGGAACGGGTCCACATAAACAAACTGTCAGTGTGACAGTCGGCGTCGCTTATAAATTACGACCAGTCACACGGACTTGTTCCTTGCCGGACTCATTAAAATATAGGTATACGAGTATACGCGCGCTGGAAGACAAAAACGAGGGCCTAGACGAGAGATTGGAAGCCATTTTTAATACGCGTGAGTCTACTATTTTTTCCACTCCTATATTGAAATGTAAGTTCGAGAATGTCAGTTCTCGAATTCTTGCCTACGTCTTTAAGCTTATATTCTTTTCTTGAAAACAATTCCGTGTTAACGACTTTATGATGTTCGTTTTCAAGAGGTATATATTCTCCCGTCGTCAGAAGCAAAAAACACAAAGAACAAAGAAAAAACTATTAAATATCTAAAAGAATTATTCAAGAACACTTTTCTGTTAAAATTACATTATCTTCATCTTTTTTATGATATTTTCTGGTAGCTCCAGCTGCTTTAAGTTCTTCTCAAAATCAAATCTTAATAAAAATCAATGCGAACCAGACCACTGCTTGAAATGATGAGTTGTATTACTCGGGTTGCTTTTAGATGATAGGTTTGCCCCATATCGAAATCCAAGTCTTGATACTTCGAAATTTTTTCCCTTACAGGGTTGACTACGTTGATGATCTAGTGGTACAGCTACGTCGATTAAGTATGATTTCTTTTCGTTTTTATCTATCCAAACAATGTCCGGCTTATTATGAACTACTGATCTGTCTGTCTGTATTTGCGTATTCCAGTATACTTTATGATGTTCGTTTTCCTCTAACTCTTGTGGCCTGTATTCAAAATATTTTTTCAGGGTTCTTGATTTTTAGGCACTTTAGCATTTCCAGGTGAATAATCTTTGCTATGTTGTCGTGTCTTTCCGTGTAGTGGAATGACGCAAGACTCTGGCATACAGAGCTGATGTGTTCTGCCCGACTTTCGTTGGCATACCTTATATGGAGAACCTTTCCTCAAAGTTCCCTCAGTTGTTCCTGAACCGATGGAACTCCCGTTGGGATATGGAAAGCCAGCTTCAAGGAAGAGTGGCCTCGGCCAATCTCGCATATTGCTCGATGAAGGTAAGTATCCCTTTGCATAAAATAGGTTGCTAGTTTGTTATTTTGTCTGTTGCATGCTCTTTCAACATTGATACAAAGCCTCAATGGATCCTGGGGTGATACAACCTGATTTCTGGAGACGACTGATGGTGCAATCTGAACTGTGATAGTGTTCTTCTAGTAGCTCTGTCTATTTCCTGCAGCTCTGTTTTGGACCATTTCAAGACTCCGTATGTGTGCGCCAGGACCGGAATTGTCCATCTATTGACTGCAATCTTCTGTCTGCCCGGTAAGTATGTTTTGACCGTTTATGACCGTTGTAACGTTGTTAACTCTTATTATTTTTCGCCTTGTTATTTTTGTTAAATTTAATAAAATCAATTAATTCCAACTAGAAGTTGATTTTCATTTAGTAGTTTACTGGGGCTGTGTTTAATAATTACCTTTAACTATGTTGTATTTTTCTCTAAGCTTTTTTCCCCTTAACAGAATTTTATCTGACATATTTTTCATTATAATCTTTTAAATTTCGCAATGTTAATTACCATAATTGGAATTATCCTGATTAAAGTCTTCTTCCCTGACTTTAATTTTAAACATCTACGACTGTGTTTTATTCTGTAGGTATATGCCAGGCGCCCAAACTTTTTAGTTCTAGTATATTTAATTAGTTCTGCTTCGGTGAAATACAATCGAACCCATAACTATATTGATGAAAAGTTTCCGTACGCAAGGGCAACAATATAGTTTTTTAAATAATATTTTTTAAAAAATGTCTGTACCTATGTGGCGGATTCATCTCTCCAAAAAAATCCTATATGGGTATTTCGCCACTGCACTGCAAGAAAATCTACAAAATAAAATAGTTATTTTTTGTAAACACTTCTCCGTTAAACCCAAACGGAAACTACATACTTGTTAGAATGTTTACAGTTATACAAATTTGCCTAACAAAGAAAAAAATGTTTAACGTTTCGGAAAGTTTATCTCTTTCCGTCGTCGGAAGCAACAAACTTAGATCCATTTTATCACATACTAAACCAATTAATACAGAACAACAAACAAAAAATGTAATATACCAAATACCATGTGAATGCGATAAGTTTTACATTGGTGAAACATCTAGACCCTTAAATGTTAGAATTAAAGAACATAAAGATTATTTAAGAAAAGGAGATTTTCACAAACCTAAGAATTTTCAGCATTCATCAAATTTTTGTATTGGACACAGGGCACAGAATAAATTTTAATAACGCCAAAATTATAATGAAAGAAGCGATAGCCTCTAAAAGAAAAATAAAAGAGACTTTTTGATACAATCTAATAAAAATAAATGTATTGCTCATGCATCTGTAGATGTTAGTAATGTATGGCAATCGCTTCTTTGATTTTAAAGAACATAACATAAATAAACATAACATACGTAAAATTTAAAAATAATCATAAAGAAAGTTTGGGGCTTTTTGGTTTTACCTTATTAAGTAATTGTTATCAGGTAGTAATTGTTAGTTTTGAAGTTTAACTTGATCCTGTCATTTTAACAGAACGTCAACGGTTTCTTGTAGACGTATCTGTTTTAAACAATTAAAGTGTTCTGGAATAGTTGAATTTAAATATTTTAAATAGTTCTTTTTGCTTCCGATGACGGAAAGAGATAAACTTTCCGAAACGTTAAGCATTCTTTTCTTTGTTAGGCAAATTTGTATAACTGTATTCATAACTCCTGACAAGCTTTCTTCCTGAGTAGTTTCCGTTTGGGTTTAACGCAGAAAAGATAACTATTTTATTTTGTAGATTATCTTGCAGTGCAGTGGCGAAATACCCATATAGGATTTTTTTGGAGAGAAATAATATTTTTTATAATAACTAAAAATGCTACATCAATCCGTTTAAAAACAGACCTAAATTGGGTTACTTTAGACCTTCAGATACGGACCTATATTTCTGTTTTTAAATTTAATGAGAACATTTTACAAACGTATAAAGTATAAAAAAAACGAAACCAAGCACAATAAATACAGCTAATAAGCCAAACGAAATATATAGATCATTAATGTGTGAGTAAATGTGAACTTATGAAGGTATTTATGACCCATTACCTCCGACGACTGCTCGCAAGATTTATTGCCAATTAAAGGAAATCTCGCAATGGTACTAATTTAACGTTTGTGTGGCCTTTTTGGTGCGTTCGCTATGGGACGGAACTATCCGCCTGTATTGGGTTACTTTCACCACCCAGAGGGTAATAAATATATCCAGCCCAGCCTTGTCAGCTGGATGCCACAAGGTAAGAATGCGGGCGTTTAGAGAAATTAATTGCACTACTAGTTCGAGGAAACGGAAAAAATGTTAAACGTCCAATTAAGTATCCGTAATCCGCATGTGATAATAAAAATTTATCTTCATACGAATAATTGTTTTATAATCGATTTTTAAAAAGTTTTATTAGAAAAGGTGTTTTATTTTCTTGTTTCGAGTAGACCAGTTTTTGAGACACTTAAGTGTAATATTTGTTTTCGTCATTTAACCAATACTAATTTCTCAATACAGTGAAATTCACGGCTATGGTAGTTTAGATGTATGGATTTTCAGTCTTAAGAATTTTTTATTAAGTATTTTTCAAAATTAGAACCAAAAATACCAAATTAGTATTATTCTTTTTAGTATCTAAAGAATTTAAGATATTTGCAGCTTATCATGTCAAACTACGGTAATTAGGTCAGAAAAACATATAAGCTTAATTCGAGTTCCAAAAAAGTACGGTTCTAGAACGGTTTAAAACAATCGCACAGTCTAATTACGACAATTATTCATGTCAGAAGTTGCAAAAAATCATATTGTGCCAGTGTTTTGAACCGTTCTAGAACCGTACTTTTTGGGAACTCGAATAAAGCTATTGCCATGACACGTTTAAAAAGTCATTTTAACGGTTCTATTAACATCGAGATTAACATACTTCAAAAATTTATGACATAAAAACTAGACTTAATAATAAAAACTAGACATAAAAAGTAATTGAATTTTTTGTTATTTGCGCTATTTGCTACTTATAAGCTCAAAAATATAATTATATGCACAAGAAAAATAAGAAATTCTAACGAGATCCATATTATGTTTCCATGATGCGAGTTCTTTAATTTCCTGACATTTTTTCGTATGACTCTATGTGCCGTTTTTTGCTGAAAACCCATTTTTATGCATTGAACAATTGCAAGCTTGGCAATTAATATCGGGTACCTAATTATAACCTAACCTCGAAACACAAGTAATTATTCTTAAGTATGTATATTACGAGGTATACTTTATATTGTTAAGTAGGTACTTACCTTAGACACTAAATATAAAAACTTTAAAATACTTTATATAAAATAGGTCAACACCAAAAATTTTTGAACTAGAGATCAAATGGGCTAGATGGGCTAGAAATGATGCAATCAGCTTTCCGGCCGTCGCCACGTGCGCCTAATCCACATCCACCGTTGCCAGATGTCCAACAAAATACCTGTTTAATACCAGTTTAACACCAGATAAAACCAGTTTATTACCAAATAATAACTAATTAGTACCAAAAATACCAAATTAGTACCAAAAGTAGCAAAAAAATACCAGTATTACCAAGAGCTTGTACAATAAATATACCATCAGCGGTTTGCCCCTCGGTTTTGACATTTTAGTTTTCTATTACGAGTTTTTGGGTTAAATGAATTATGTTGTGATACTTTACTTAAAAATGTTTACTAGCGGACCTTGCAGTCGAACATTGTTCTTTTTAGAACCTCGTTTAGTGCGAAGTGTACAACATAGTTTAATAGCAGTAAATAACTCATCGCAACTTTAGATATTAGCAAAATAAAAACACTAAATCAGTACAATACACTAGTTTGCACAACAAAGGATAAAACACCTCCACTGGAAAAGTCGGGTATTTACGAAATTTCTTGTAGAGATTGTGATCAGAAATATGTTGGGCAAACTAGAAGATCAATATTAACTAGATTTAAAGAAAATTTAGCTCAGATAAGATATGGTAGACCGGATAAATCTTGCGTTGCCGAACATATTATTGATAAAGAAAATTGCATAGATCTTAATAATTTAAAATTAATTAAACAAGTCTCAAATTACAGTCAATTAGATGCATATGAAAGCATCAGAATTAATAAATGTAAAGATAGTATGAACAGAGACAACGGTCCAATTCCTTCAAGTTCTTTGTTCCTACTACTCTAGTGGCGGAAAGCTAACTGTTACGCTCAGTGGGCTCTGACTAGGTTGGCTAGATTTTGCCACGCCCCACGGTGGGGTATTAGCATGAAAAAGGTGATCGAAATTCGAAAAAGCAAATGTGTTTAAGATTTCCCAAAAAAAGATAAATGATAAGTTAAATCATGTCTGCAATGAATGGCGTTGCTATGGGTGTGTTTAGTTGCATTCATTTGTTTCAACGAAACGTCAAAGTTGTTACTTCTCACAGATAAGAGGAAAATGACTAAATTTTATGTCTGAAATTATAAATAGTTTTTGTTCTTGTGCTCTTTTTACGTTTATATTATTGTTTTGATTGAAAATGGCTCAGCAAGCTGCAGGTATGTATTCTACAAAAACGTATTATTAATTTTGATATTCTCTATACTAACGATTTTTTTTGCAACTAAAAGTTGGGCGTTCAGAAAATTTGATTAAATTTGTGACATTTTTATTATACTTAGAGATTTAGTTGCGCATTTCGAAGAATTCAGCATATTGTCTATATACGTTTTACTTAGTAAACATTGGGCTTTCATACAGTAAAATAAAATACTGCGACTTTTTGCGACTTTGCTGATAAAATGAGAAAAACATTCTTGGTTTCCTCTAATTTGCCAATCAGTGATATACTAATGCGAGGTATAAACCGCGATGGAATTGTTGTGTACAAAGCGATCGCATTAGTGCCATTAGCATAATGTATAACACAATTTGGCATTAGTAGCGACTTTAGTGGTATGGGTATTGCTCGCGGACCAGTCGTAGCATTAGTAGTATTAGTTGCGATATTACTACTGGTATTAGTGGCATTGTCCGTGGAAACACTGGAACAGTGATTTTTCTTTCTTTTTTTAGAATCGACGAATTATCCTTTATTTTGTTCGTATTATTTCCTCTTTAATTGAAATTAGCAATAATTTATATAAGGTCTACATAAAAAGATTTCGATCAACTATCTGTGTCAAATACCCCACTGTGCGCCCACTCGGTGCCCACTGAGCGAGTAAACACACGCGCAACTTGTAGATTGTACTTTAGTTCATAATCATCTGCTGATGATGCTAACATGGTTAGCGAAACGCGCGTCCAGTGTAAAAGTAAAAGTGTTTCGGTGTATTGTGGTGATTTAGTGTTTTTATTTTGGAAAAGCGGTAGTAATGGCTCTTTATGTTCCTTAAGTCCTTTTAAGAAGGTGAGTTTTGTTGATTTGAAATAATAACTGTTTATATATTTTTTATTTTTGTTTCTTAAAATATTTGAAAGAAAATATGTAAAAGTGAGCAAAGCGCTGTGCCAGTCCAGCTTAATCACGTGACTAAAACTTTATTTGATATAAACTTTGTATTAACTAAACTATATAAAGTTAACGACCTAGACTACAAAATGGACGACATATTCTTCGGTTTCAACGACCGTTTAACGTTCAACCAATGGGACTTTTTCTGCCAGTTTCGAGTAAATGCACAGGCAACCGTAATATGCATAAGTAACGAGTCGGCGCCGCGGTCGCTTTTAACAAACAATATACGATACGCGGTGGCCGAGGAGGAGCTCCGGCTCTAAATACACGCACCTGACATTGGGCGGGTGGACTACAACCTGCAATAGTGCAATTATCGCACTGGGAAATCTCCGCGGCCATCTTGGATTTCGTTTAATAGAAGGAGGCCAGATTCATTAGTACTATTGAATCTGTGTGTATATACTCTGTTTTTTTTCACAGGTAAGATTTCGACAGACGATGACAGAAGAAAAGCAGATGACGTCCCATACCAATCTATTTATTTTACTAAAAAAAGTTTCTAATAATTTTTAAGTTATCTATGGATGGGTTTAAATATAAATTCGTCATGCGTCGTGTCTTGTTGTTTTTAACCAGTTTTATTGGTTTATTTAAAAAATGACAGAACGTATTTCAATTTTATTGGTTTGACGGAACGATGAACGACAAACGGACGCCGATGCGTATGAACTCGCCTTTAGATTTTTGTCATTTTTGACGCTTGTCAAAGTCTTGCCAAATTATAGGTTATAATTTTGTGTCAACTTTTGTTAAATACCCTGCGTTTTGGAATATGATGCATTTTGATTCGTATTATTACGTGTGTTTTGTGTCTTTTGAAGTCAAGTGGAGGAAAAATCGAGTGAAAATTAACTGTAGACCCAGAGCACAGTTTATGGTTAATACTCGCTGCCAGGGCAGAAAGTCTTATACACCAATGAAGTTGCTATCGATAAAGTTTGTATACCATTTCGTCGTAGATAAGTGCATCTTGTATATGGTAGAAGGATCAAACTAAACACATACTAAAAACTGGAGTAGCTGTAAAATATCGATATCACACGATAGGTAAATAATGGATTTTAGTACTGCAGAAAAATAATGTCAAAAGGTACTGGTTTAAAAAAATTAAGATTAAAGTTAATTAATCAACCTTTAAGGTATAAAATTTGGTAGGTGTTATTATTAATAAAATAGTTTGTTTTATTTACCTATGTTGTTTTATTTATTCCTGTGGATTATTACAAATTTGTATTTGTACATAAGTTATATTGATAAATATAATCATAAATGCGGGTAGTTTCATAAAGCTTAAAGTAAATAATAGTTCTTTTTTATATTTTTTTGGTATGTAGTGTCTTGTTCTTGTTTGTTTTGTATTAACACATACCGTTTTTATTAAATAAAATAACTCGATTACATTTTTTCAGTTTTATACAGTTTTTTTCACAATATTTTGAAGTAATCACTTGTCATCTTGTCAATCAAATTTTAAATATTTCCTGCTATGCGTTCCAGTTGTATCAACTTATTTCTTTGTAAAATAAAATAAACTACTTTGAAATTAAAATGACAGACACATCTATCACTGTCAAGGATCTTCTCGTTGGACAGACTATACATTTCTACTAATCATTTGTGATTATTTATTAATTTGGTAATCAGAATCTCGAAATTAACGTAGAAGTTTGTTCCTCTAATTTCAGCCCATATAACACAACACAATCCTATAGATATCCACCAAGGATATAGTAAATATCTTAGGGATATCCAAAAACCCGAGGAGGATATTTATGGGATATCCAGATGGGACAAAAAAAAGTCATCTTCAAGACATCCCTAGGCAAGCCTTTTACGATTATTTGGCATATTTCTAGGATAATACAAGGATGATGTTGGGAGCATTATAGAATATTTTTAGGACATTATATGAGGACTGTTATTTGACAATACTTACTTCATCCTTAGTTTATAGTAAAAACGTTCGCGATTTAGTTTTATTTAACCACATTTTGACGTTCATTGGATATTTTTATTAACAGCTCTAAAATATACCTACATATTATGTCAATGAATTTTGCGTCAAAATTTAGAAGTTTATTTGTATGAGTTAAGAGCTTTCAATTTATACTGTACCATCGAAAAAAACGGCGTTCGATTGGCTTGAAAATTACGATCGATGACATTCCCCATATAATTTTACATACAAAATAACAGCAATCTTTATTTCCAAGCCACCTCTGACGCCGTTTTTTTTTGATCGTATGGTATTATACCAGATTATACTACCTTTATGGAGTCCAGCAGTTTATGTCTAGCAGCAACAGTTTACATCAAAGTTAGCACACAGGATACAGGTATAATTTCTAACACCACACATTCCAGAAACTCACAATTTAAACACAAAAATAGGATTTCTGTTTCCTCTTCTTCTTCTTTTAGAAGGCGTATCGCCTGTTTAGTTCCGGTTTCCTCCTCGTCTAAGCAACTCTTGCGAGGTTGACTGTCAACTGTCTTGCCAACGTTTAGGTGGTCGTCCAGTAGGTCTTCTGCCATGGGGTACGTTGTTGCGAATTATTATGGCCATTCTGTCGGGGCCCATTCTATTGACATGCTGGTTCCATTCTCTTCTTCTCTGCCTTATCCATCTGACAACGTCGTTGGTTTGGCACTTTTCTCTTATGTCTACATTTCTCTGTCTGTCCCTCAATGTGTATCCAGTTATCATTCTTAAGGTCTTCATTTCAGTAGTTCGTAGGATTCTCTTTGTTACTGATGTTCTTCGGATTTCTGTTTGAATAGATCAAACACGAAAATGGGTTTAGGGATACAAGCGCTTTTCAACAAATTTTCACCTCTAATTTTGTTACAAATTTTTCATTGTGAGACCCTGAGTCGTTCGTCGGTTTTCGACATTAGTTGAGGTTAGGATAGAATTTCTGCTAGAACAAGTCAACTAAGTCAAACTCAACCAGTTTTGTTAGTTTCAGTCATTTTTAAGCCCATTCAATATCGACAAACGACCGAATTCACCTCGAATTTCACTAAATCAAAGAACTGAATAATACACGATGAAAAAACAAACAACTGTCGAGATGGATTGTGGGAAATTTTTTGCGCGGGCGTTTTAAATTCTCTGTATTACTGGGAGTGGTCAAGCTCATAAATATCCAGATTATCCAGAAGATACCAACAGGATATTTTGTTGCCTTGACGTAATATATATCTATCTGTATGGTTTATTGAATTTTATGTAATATAAAAAGTAGTACATTATTTATTTTTCCTAAATATCTAGACGATATTGTTAGGATATTTTATTATTATGAGCATGTTTGGATATCTCAGCTGGATGTACATTAGATATACGACAGAGATATCCATAGGATATTTTATTCTGAGACATCTACAGGATTTCAGGACATTCCGACATTCTATGAATATCCTGCGGATATTGTGTGTTATATGGAAGTGTAAGTATTCAGAACATCAAGATTAGTGGCAATAATTCATTCTATTTACTCAATTAGTAGAAAAACTTAACAAACTTTTAACTACACTAATTATATTTCAGAATTTGCAAGTAATGTCATTTGAGTCTTTGATTATCATCCGCCAAGAAAAATTTTGGTTAGATATTAAGTTTATTGTTTAATAAGCTAAGTAATTAGCTAGGTTACTCTATGGTTACAACTGACTACCGAAAGCTAGAGTTGAATAAAGTCAAGTAATTACTTTAAGCAATTACTTTTCAGCAAAGGCAATTGCTCGAATAGCCTTTGCTCTAAGTAAAAGCAAATGTTAGAATAGATGAATAATGAATACTATGAATAATTTTTTTAAGTTGCCTGCTGCTTTTTCTTAGCCTCTGTAACTCTTGCTTGCTTAACAAGTCTAAAAAAGACTTAAGTATGACACACCACACCAAATATTTCAGTCTGTCACCAGTATTCGGATATTTTAGTAAAAATTTGGAGCCGGGAGGCACGTATAACCGCCCATACTAAAATACGTTAATACGAAGTTGGTAGGCAGTTCTTTTAGTGTCAAAGTTAAGGAATTTTTCCAATTTTTTTCTTTCTCAAAAACTGCGACTTTGACTGATTTTGATGCTATTACAAATTTTGCTGCAAATATTATTCCTAATCTTAAATTGAAAACCGCGTTTCGCTAGCTACTGTAATTTTGGAGTTACGATTTTTTTAAATTTTTAACCCCCTCCCATAGGGGAACCCCCCCCCCCCTTAACAACCCCCCACCCCCACCAAAATCTAATGGCCAGATTCTCGGGTGCCATAGTATTTTTGTGCCAAATTTGGTTAAAATCGGTTTAGCGGTTTTTGAATTATCGTGTTACAGACAGACGAACAGACAGTCAGATACCATAAAAATATTTTGTATTTAGGTCATTTTTAGAACTGTAATATTTCTATCTTATATGCCTAATTGAAGAGCATTAAAGTTAATAATTCTCTTTTTTGCTTCCTAATTTGCGAATTATATTTGATGTTGGGATATCATTATTTTGTAAGGTGAATACTTAACTTCAACATTATTTTCCTGATTTCGGTAATTGAAGTCTTCATCCATTATATTATGGTTTGATATTATGAAGTACCAAATATGAAATTATCATTGATGGTGCATATTTTTCTAATTTATGTCTAATTTTATACTAAAGTATAGAAAACCTTGCAAGTATAGAAAAACTATTCGAAACCTCCTAATAATATACATACTTATGTATTATATAATACAATACTGGTAGTATTTTTAAGAAGATTGTGTATATTACAATTTTTGAGAATTCTGCTATCGGGTACAGAGCCTGGCCATTGACAGTGTACATACACTCAAAAAAATGCCTTTTGTTTTATAATAATTTTGCGTCGATGTCTTGCAGGCAGTAGTTTGGTGAACACCGAGTTCTTCAGCTAGAATTTTGAAAACCCGGGTTCCACAATTGTCGCGAAAAGTCATTCGTTTTTGTTATAGGTGAAAATTACACTAATTATACCATTACATAATTATACTAGAGGTGTGTAGTTCGTGAACGAACTAGCTCCATAATGAACTATTCCGACCCCGGAATGAAAGGAACTAGTTCCTGGTTTCTCAAAGAACTAGTTCCTCAGGACCTATTCCGGGATCGAGACTGTGACCGATATAGAATAATATGCGACGGCGACGGATCGGCTAGCGCGCGTAGCCCGATGGTAGGCAGGAGTGGGAGAGTACCAGCCGTATGTTATTCGGATCCGGATCTAGAGGAACTAAACCAGACTAAACTAAATAAGACTAGTTTACGTATGAACCATATACATATCAAATTAGTTAATATATGTGTGGTATGAACGGATCGGGCCAGCGCGATCGATGCTAGGCAGGAGTGGGGAGTGCGAGCCGTATGCCGTATGTTATCGGATCCGGACCTAAAGGAACTAGAGGAACTAAATAAAAGACTAGTTTACGTATGGATCAGCCAGCGCGATTGATGCTAGGCAGGCGTGGGGAGTGCCAGCCGTATGTTATCGGATCAGGTCATAGAGGAACTATTAAAAGACTAGTTCACGGGAATCGATTTAGTCGGCAGATCCGAGATATAATACAAGGCGACGACGATGGATTCGGCCTTGTCTATTGCCACAGCCGGCGCGGTGTAATTACCACAGAAAATTGTCGTGGATACTGTTTTTGATTTTTAGTTTGTTTTTTAAATATTTTATGGGAATGTTTCACTTTAGGTCCCTAAAATTAAGAAATATCTTATAAAACGAAGTGGATATTCTGAATTTTTAGACAAAAACAAAAAGTTTGAAGTTTTTTTTAGAAATTTTTGTAATATTTGCTCCAATTGATTTGTGATATATTTTTTTAAATTCTGATTTGAGTTTTTTTATTTTTTTTATCTGCAATAAAACTTACCTATATGCTTTTAATATACACAATTACACGTCTCATTATATCTCCGTACATTATAAAAGTTATACAGATCATACTGTGAATAGTTCTGACTGACAACGAAACGCATTAGAAAGCAAGGGGGATGTCAATGTTAGTCGGGAACTATTGTGAACTAAAGACCTAGTTCAAGGAACTATTCCTCTGGAAGAACTAGACTAAGGAACTAGTTCCTCCCAAGGAACTAGAATTCCCACCGCTAAATTATACCAACTACAGCCTACTTGCGTTTCACCACTGTCAGTTAAAAATAATTCGCTAACCACTTTCACTCAACATTTTCGCGATTACTACTTTCTGAAATCACCATCTCTGCAATCTTTATTTATTCTTTATACTTTTATGCAAATTCATATAATCATCTATAACCGAAAAGCTCAAACAATTACTAAGTACACATGTACCGCAAAATAAACCAAAGTTGAATGATTCAAGCACATGATGCAGGGGTCGAGCTACCTTAAAAATTTTAAAGCAATTAGTACACTTCCTAATAATGATTTTAAGTAAATGTTAGTTACTGCTTCTATTTTTTTAAGAAAAATCTTTAGCTAGAAATTTCTGCATTTTAAAGCTATTTCTTAAAGCATAAGTATTTTCTTAAGAAAAAACAATTGCTAAATTTTTTAATTTTTTCGATCATATCTGTTATGAAACTATACATTGTTAATCGATTTAATACAGTTCATTCATGTTTCTACTACTTACAGTTCATCTGCTGGATCTGTGTCTACGAAAGGAATGCGGACAAAAAACATTTAAATAAACAGCAATATATTTTATACGTCGACTTGACGAGTACGTCACCGCAAATCGCTCCGCCCACTCATTTTATTGGCTACTTGCAAATTTGTCGAATTTTTATTGATGGGACGCGTCGTCTAATTTTTTACGAAAAACATCGAGAGAATATCGTTTCCCCTCTCACGGATACCCCGAAGCTACAGAACGGACAGACGTACTGTACCTATCAAAATTTTAAGAAAAAAAAACATCTTCTGATTTCGCTAATACTGAATTTCCGACTACTAGAATGGAGAATGTAGAAAGCGAAGAAATATATAAGAATCAGAGTAATGACACGGATTATCTCGAATATTCCATACAGAAATACTGGTCTTACTTTTTGTTGGCTTTTCTATAAATTCCACCTAAGTATGATGAAAATTCCAGCAATACCGCTTGGTCTTTTTTGAGATAAGAAACATTATAACCAAGTAAAAAGCGTCTGAAACATTAATTTTACTATGTTGGTATTGTACATATGGTATTATACATACTTTAACAGATCTACTTACTTAAATGTTTGGTTTTATTTTATCTATAAAAATACTCAAAATTTCTCTGGCTTGCCTTGCGGGTCCTATCTTTATATCCTATCGAATTTTTCGCCACTGCCATAGTATATTTTTCTTCTTATTTTCCAAGGGTAGTGGCACGTTTTACTGCTTTTACCGAGAATTCAGAAGAAGCAAGTTAGTGTCCAAATGCACGAGAACCGCGAACAGGGATGGGTATATGTGACATTTTTCGCATTTATTACAATATGTAAGATAATTCATTCAATTTCACGAAAAAACAGGCACCTTAAAATTCATCGTCTTGTGTACAGGGTGCGTCAAATTCGACGCTTTTAAATGGAAACACCCTTTTCTATAGGAGATAGACGAAAACTAGTATCGGTGTCTGGAGCTCAATTTTTATCAAAAACATGATAGTGAAAACCGCACATCAATATCTGTTACCGTTTCGGAGTTACGGGGTGTTTTTCAAAAATGTGCATTTTTAACAAATCGCTGTAACTTTTTTACTATGGAAAATTTTGTATTTCTATGAAAACATTTCCAAAGTACCTTTTTACATAGAATTTAAAGGTTCAAGTATATATTTTTTTAAATTAATAATTTAAGAGTTATCAACAGAAAAATTGATTTTTTATTTGGGACATCCTCTATATGTTTAATTAACTGAAAAGAATTTAAAATTACCTTTCCAAAAATATAGCATACTTGATATTTTGTTATAATCCCCTTCGAAATACATAATTTTTAAAAGTTCACCACTTTTAACTAGTATGCTTTGGACCCCTTATTGATGATATGCCCTTAATGGAACTCGAAAACATATTGTTCCAGCAAGACGACGCACCGCCTCTGAACGCTGAAGTTATGAGCAAATTTTTGCAGCCAATTTCAAGAATAATTTAATAGCTAACCAAAATCCCAGCCGTTGGCCGTCGAGGCCGCCTGACTTAGTGCCCATGGATCTAACCCTATGGATATATTTGCGGAAGAATAAAGGTTCCTTATTCTTCCGTATAATCTAGACAAGAATTAGAAATACTTAGCAGTTATGAGAGGCTATCTTTCACCCCTACTGAGTTAATGAATTCCGCGAGAAATGTTCAAAAACTGCCCCGTCTGTCAATAACAGAAGACGATATATCGAACACCTGTAGCAAAATCTCATGTATTGGTTTGCTATTTATTTTTATTGTTATTAGATATAGTTTAAATGTGTTGATGTTGGTTAAATGTATTTTAAATTGTTATAAAATTCTGCAGCTAAAATAATTTTTTTAATTGATGCTCACAGCATTACAGCCGGTGCCGTTCAAAGCCTACTTATTTAAAGCGGGCGAATTTTTTATATACTATATATCTCGAAGAGGAATCGAGCAAAATATCAAGTGTGTTATATTTTTGGATAGGTAATTTTAAATTCTTTTCAATAAATTAAAAATATACAGGGTGTCCCATATAAAAAATCAAATTTTCTGTTGATAATTCTTAAATTATTAATTTTAAAAAAATTATACTTAAACCATTAAATTCTACGTAAAAAGGTGCTTTGGAAATGCTTTCATAAAAATACAAAATTCTTCATAGCAAAAAAGTAACTCCGAATCGGTAACACATATCGATGTGCGGTTTTCACCATCATGTTTTTGATAGACACCACCAGACACCGATATTAGTTTTCGTCTATCTCCTTTAGAAAAGGGTGTTTCCCTTTAAAAGCGTCGAATTTGACCCACCCTGTACATGCCAACTTTTATTGATATCTCTATATATTTTCATGTGTATACTTTGTATTGTAACAAATTGAAAAATACAAGATTACTTTAATGCATGTTCAACCCTGACGGAGAGATAAACGAAAATGCATCTCGGTGCAGGAATGCGTCCGCCACGAAGGACAACGATAAATAAACGCGTCCTGTTATTGTGTGTCCATTTTAATTACATTAGCGAGATGAAGAGATAGGAGAGAAACATCGGGTGACGGCCGACGATCCAACACGGGTTGGTTGAAAGCAGGGGCGGCACCAAACTGGCCACAACTATAATAAAAAATAAAATAGAAGACGCTGACATTAACTGTACCTCCGTCTGATCCAATCAGGTACGTGTATGCATAAACAATATTTTAAATACCTATATAAATTTACTAAGAGTCTTCCAGCAATACAAAGACCGAAACCAAAATTGGGCCCTCCTGATAACCATCACCAATTAGTAAGTAATGTAAAAAATGCTACTTCGATCAAAAATTATGATGTCAGGATCTTGTCCGTATTTTTGGGAAGGCTTATCCGGAGTTTTCATCTGGTAACCCTACCTGAACAAGAGACAGGTCTACCAAGTAAACCTTGTGAATACGGTGAGTCGTATATTGGATAGTCTTCTTCTTCTTCTTCCTTCTTCATACTAGGCGAATCGCCTGTTTGGTTTCGTCGTCTCTACCGGTCAGACTGACAAGTTGTCGCTCCATCGTTTTCGTGGACGTCCTAAGCTTCTGCGACCTAGCGGTGATTTGTCGCGTGCAACTCTCACTATCCTTCTGTTGTCCATTCTGCTGATATGCTCGTTCCATTCTTCCTTTCTGCTGAGTACCCACTCATTTACATTTTCCACCTTGCACGCTCTTCTTATGCTTTCATTTCTCTCCTGTCCAGAAGCGTCTTTCCAGCTATTCTGCGTAGTACTCTCATTTCGGTTGTTTCTAGTAGTTGTTTAGTTTTCGCTGTATCAGGTCGAGTTTCTGCAGTGTATGTCATTATTGGTCGTACCGTTGCTTTGTAAATTCTCGCTTTAGTCTCCACCTCAATGTTTTTATTTCGCCATATTGTATAATTCAGGCATCCTGCTATTCTGGTTGCTTTCGTTGTCCGTTCTCGCACCTCCGCTTCTACATCACCATATCCTGAGATTTCTATGCCTAGATACTTAAACTTCATCTCTTGCTGAATAACATTGCCCTCGACTTCCAGTTTGCATCTTAGTGGTACTTTTAATCTCGTCATGCATTTAGTTTTCTGGGTCGATATTATCATATTAAGTGATTTGGCAGTGCAATTAAATCGATGTAATAAGCGCTGTAGATCGTTCTCATTTTCAGCTACCAATACGGCGTCATCGGCATAGCATAGAATAGTAATTTCCTGGTCGCCCATACTGTATCCTTTCAGTAAACGTACATTTCCTATTATTTTGTCCATAATCATGTTGAAAAGAAGAGGGCTCAGGGAGTCACCTTGTCGGATACTACAGCCTACATTTATTAGTTCGGTCAGGACCCCGTTAATTTTAGCTTACTTATTATACCGTATGATCGAAAAAAAACAGCGTCCAGTTGGCTTGGAAATGACGATCTATGACATTTCCCATATAATTTTACATATAAAATGACAGCGATCTTCATTTCATAGCCATCGTTGACGCCGTTTTTATTCGATCATACGGTACTTACTATATACTAGGGGTTGTCCACAAGTAAAAGGAAGAAATTTAAATTAAAAGAAGCATTTTTCTATCAGACAATAACATCTTTGGCAATCCAGGTATGGAAATTCGCACAATTTTACAACCGCTTATAAAAGAAACTAATTCTAGTGTCCTAGGAGGATTAACTCAGTAGTTTTTGTGCATAAAGACAATTAAAATTATTTTAATTTCAGTAATATAAGAGATTTATATGACGTGAAGTATTCATAGAGCATTTATTTACTATGCTTGCATTGTCTTAAGAGTATCTTATAGTTATTTTTTATACAAGACGCGATAAAATGGTATTTTATGTTAACAATTAAAAATAAAATTTAAGATAACTACACCCCTGTTTCAACTATTCTACCTGGGCAACCTCTTCGGCGACACTTGCAGTCCCATGCAAATGGCATCAGCTTTTACCAAGTTCCGAGAAAATTCAGCTGATCGTCATCAGACCTCTCCACCTTTTGTCTTTATGTCATTAATTAATTGGGTATAATTGATAGCTCATTTATTTTCTACGATTAAATACAAAAAAATACGTTTTGATGACTAAGCGATGATATGGAACTAAATTTTGTAGGACCAACTTAGATCAGCTAATAATATTTAATATCAAAAATATTTTAATTAAGGTCAAAGTATTCCGTCATTTTTCGTAATTGACAGCCCACGTTGGTCTTAAAGCAAATCAGTGACATATGACATATACTAGTATATGTAATAATAAAAAAAAATATACAGTGTGACCCACTCAAGACCGGGCACCCTCCATAAAATCTGTGTTTATAGTCCGATTTTGATGATTTTTTTTTTCAAATATAAAGTTTCAAAAAATGTACTTTAGGGCTCAATGTCATGTTATTTCACAAAAAACAAGGCCTACTTAATAAAGTTTTTGTGGTGAAAAATTTGCAAAATCATATTAGCGATTTTTTTTCAAAAAATTTGAGTACACCCCTACATTCGGCATCCCCCAAAACAGTTCTGTACCAAATTTCGTTTAAAAATATTAATTATTAATAATTCTGCAGTTAAATTAAATAATTCCCTATTTTTGCCAATTTAACGATGAGTTATAACGTAACCCTTGAAAAAAACAATCCACAACAATGGGTTTTATTAGCTGTCAATTCTTGCAGCGTAGAATTGAATATTAATTTAATAGCACGCAGAAAAGTGTTGTATCAAGAAATATTATTTGCATTATGGAACAATTAAATATTAGGGATAAAATTGAAATGATTCGTTTAGTGGGTGATAACTATCTTCAAGCAGGAGAAGCTGCCAGAGAATTTAACAACAGACATCCCGACAGACCTGCAGTAAGTAGAAGCACGGTTCAACGAATAAATAGAGTTTTTAATGAAACTGGTTGTGTGTCAAAATACTTACTAAAAAACAGAAGGCCGGAACATTGAATAAATAGGCGGAATGAGGAAATATTAGAATATTTTCGTAACAATCCTCGTGCAAGCATTAGAGGCGCCAGTGTTGATTTGGATATACCAAGGGAAAATATTAGGAGATGTTTGCGAACTAATAAAGTTAAACCCTTTAAACCAAAGATTTTACACACTTTGGAAAACGGAGATGATGTTAGACGATTAGAATTCTGCTTATGGGCTCAAGCAGAGTATTTAAATAATAGAAATTTCTTAAAAGAAATTTTATTTAGTGATGAGGCAACATTTAGTACAAACGGAGTAGTATCCTCTCAAAATTCGCGATTCTGGGCAGTCGAAAACCCTGAATGGGTGATCAATACAAGAAGACAGTATTCTCAGAAATTAAATGTGTGGTGTGGCATACTTGATGATAGAATCATTGGTCCATATTTTTTTGAGAGAAATTTGAATAGTCCAACGTTTTTGAATTTTCTGATTAATGACTTTTGGGATGCAATACATAATTTACCATGCCAAACCCGTTTGAATTTAAAATTTCAATTGGACGGATCACCTGTGCATAACGCGGCAGTTGTCAGGGAATGGTTAAATGAAAATTTTGAAAATAAGTGGATAGGTCGAAATAGCCCGCTAATTGAGTGGCCACCGAGATCCCCGGACCTAACACCCCCTGATTTCTTTCTTTGGGGTTTCTTAAAGCAACAAGTTTACAAGTCTAGACCTCAATCTGTAGATGAATTACGTATTAGAATTACAGAGCCTTCTGCAAATATTACACCACAGCAGCTTAGGAATGTAACTGTTAATCTAAGAAAAAGATGCGACAAATGTATTGAACTGAATGGAGGGCTGGTAGAAGCAACTAGAATTATTTGAATATGTTTAACTTATTATTCGGTTATTGTGTTGCTTGTAGTATTTTTATCATTGTTTGTAATAAAACTCGTTGTCGTGGATTGTTTTTTCAAGGGTTACTTGATAACTCATCGTTAAATTGGCAAAAATAGGGAATTATTTAATTTAACTGCAGAATTATTAATAATTAATATTTTTAAACGAAATTTGGTACAGAACTGTTTTGGGGATGCCGAATGTAGGGTGTACTCAAATTTTGAAAAAAAAATCGCTAATATGATTTTGCAAAATTTTCACCACAAAAACTTTATTAAGTAGGCCTTGTTTTTTGTGAAATAACATGACATTGAGCCCTAAAGTACATTTTTTGAAACTTTATATTTGAAAAAAAAATCATCAAAATCGGACTATAAACACAGATTTTATGGAGGGTGCCCGGTCTTGAGTGGGTCACACTGTATATAATAATAATAATGATAAATTTCTGAAATGACAACTTCATTTGACAGTTATCTTTTACCTTGACTGGTGCTCATAAGTAAATACATGGCCGTAAGAAAGGAGAAATATTTAAAAAGAAATCGGCGGTAACTCGTAAACGGGCTAATCAAAAATATCTAAAGTTATTCTTTTGAATGTGGGTTTTAGTGCTCTTCAATAAACCTAAATACAATTATTCTCTAAAATAATAAGGGAAGCCAACAATTGACCCCATTAAAATTTACATGGGGGGACATCGCACCAGAGCTCATAAAATGCGGCACAGAAAAATTATTCAGAATCATACATGGAATGTTTGGGAAAGCAATAAATGGACATAACATACCAGACGAATGGAAGGAAGCACAGCTAACATCGATTTTCAAAAAAGGAGATAGAAGACAGTGCGATAACTATCGAGGGATCAGTGTCATAGCAACCATGGGGGAGGCTATATGGTAGAGTACTGAGAGACAAATTAGAACAGAACATACAAGGAAAAATCGGAGAAGAACAAGCAGGTTTTACAGCAGGGAGATCATGCATAGATCATATTTACACGATCCAACAATTATTGGAGAAAAAAAAGCAAAGAACAAACCAGTACACTTAGCATTCATCGATTTAAAGAAGGCCTATGACACTGTACCCAGGAAAGAACTATGGAAAGCGATGGAAAGACTGGACATACCGATAATACTCACAAATGCAATGAAGACTTTATATAGGAACAACAAAATACACATAAAAGTAGGGAACAAGATAGTAAACAGCTTAACAACATCGAAGGGCTGCTCTCAGGGATGTCCAACATCGCCAACATTATTTAAAATATTTCTGGAACATGCACTGACAACCTGGAAACGCAAATGTGAAGGTATGGGAATCCCTCTAAGAAATGAACATCTTTACACGCTCTGCTTTGCAGATGACCAGGTGGTGATGGCCCAGGATGAGGAAGATCTAAGTTATATGCTCAGGAAGCTAAATGAAGAGTATGAAAAGTAGGACTAGAAATAAACCTGAAGAAAACCATGTACACATGACAACAGAGGAAGATACAGCTGATTTACAAATAGAAGACCACCTGGAAATAAAGGGAACCAATAACTTTAAATACCTGGGATTTACACTATCGAAAAAAACGCAACTACGGAGGAAGATATAAATGTCAGACTTGGACAGACAAGATCCTGTATACAACAACTGCACTCCGTTATCTGGGATAGAAATATCAGGAAAAAGACTAAAACATTGATATATGAAACAATTATTCAGAGTATCATGACATATGCAGCAGAAGTATGGGTCATAAACAAAAACAACCAAAGAAAAATTCTGGCCACCGAAATGATGTATTGGAGAAGATGCTGTGGACTAACCAGAAGAGACCGAGTCACGAATGAGGAAATAAGAAGAAGAATGGGGAGAAAGACCGACGTCTTAAAGTACATAGAAACGAAAAGATTGGTATGGTACGGTCATGTTAGAAGGGCGGAAAATAGATGGATTAACAGAGTGACAGAGTGGAGCCCGATTGGAAGAAGAAAGCGAGGGCGGCCAAGAAGATCATGGCGAGATGAAGTGGACGAGTCTATGCATCGGAGAGGACTACGAGAGGGAACATGGGATGATCGAGACGAATGGAGGACCCGGTTGATGGAAGGAAGGCAGCCAGAGCTGTAGAATCCTTTATATATATAAAATTTACATGGGATTTCCTATGTCCCGCTCGACGATGCAACACCCGGTATATTTTATGATAGAATTCACATGTACTTAAACGCAATCTTTAAGGTCGGGTAACTCTAAGGCGGGCAACGTTTCAGCGCTTTCATAAATCGCCCTTCATCGCCATATCTACCGTAATTAATAAGAGTTTAATTAAGAAGAATGTGAAATCCCTCGTGGTTTCCCGGCGATTTTCGAAATGCAACAACCATTTACATACCGAGCGGTCATCGTTGCGGAAAATAATTTCGAAAATCCGCCACCAAAGACGCGGCGGCGCTCGGTTCGCGCCAAAGCTAAATACTCCTCATCGCTCATTCGCGCAGTGCGCCAAACAAACAAGGAGTAATCAACACTGATTGAAATAGTTGGCTGTTCTGATTTTGCTTCTTTGGTTGGCAATAAATTTAAGAATTTTTTACCTTTTTTAAATTTACAAATTTTGACTGATATTTTTCATTTGAGGATGTTGGATTTGACTCTGTGGATGACATTTATTACATGGGTCTTTTGTCGTATACATTCTATTCTTTTAGGTCTTTCTTGGTTATTCCCAGCATATTTCTTTCCATTGAGCGTTTTGCTACATGCAGTTTCCTTATGATGTCTGTATTAAGTGTCCAGGACAATGGACATCTGAAATGAAACTGACGTATTGAAATTCTTTGCACATGCACTTTCTATTATTTATGCAAACAAGAGAAAAAAAACTAAATATTTTTTTAAACTGAGAACCGTTTACTAAACAATCACCATCTTATTTTATTTATGATTTTGTAAAATTATCGCTAGACTTTTCTGATGACTGCGTATTATAATATCAAATAATTTTGTTTAGATATACACATACCTATAATATACATCTTATATTTTCAGTTCTGATTTACTGTGTTTGAAACATCCCTAAAATGAAAGTTAAGGTAAATAAATGTTGAATTTTCTTACTTCTTATTCCCTCATTAATGAACAATTGTGAACTAATAAAAATTATAAGGCACATTTTAAATTTTATTCACTGTTTTTTTATTGTAGTTGTAAAATTTATATATATATAATAATAAAGTTTTTATCAAAAATATGTGAACTCTACAAATATTGTTTTTTTGTAAAATATTGCGTTATTAGGTTAAAATAACTATTTTATTTCGTGTGATGAAGCTTTAGAGCATTTTATGAATGGATCATTGTATCTCCCAAGTTTAAATATCTTTGGTAATAGCTAACCGTAAAGCTTAAAGAACATGGGGCAAAGTTGCACCTGGGGATGTTCACCAAGATACCTAGGTGGGGATGTTCATACCATCAAAAAAAAAAATTAAAATTTCAAGGATTGCCGGAAATATGGGAAAAAGGATTTTAAATTTTCAAATTAGTTGATAATTTGTGAGATACATAGGCCAACTTCATTTTTTTAAATACGGACCTGAATTTTTTATTTCAGATTTTGAAAGAATTCGGTCTCCTGAATGATATGCCACACTTATTTCGGGCATTTAAACACAATTTATTTAAACTAATTTCAAGTCCGGCTCTGTTTTTTTTTAAATATTTAATCTATTCATTGTTACAATATTAATAAGCTTTAAAACTTAACAATGACGTGAGATAAACCATTGAATACGGAAAATCAAACACAATAAAATAATATAAAATAAATAATAATATAATATAAATAACCAAATCATTTCCCTGGAAGATGGATTGGAAAAGGTGGAACATTATCAGCTAATTTCAAAATCTAAAAATACTATCAGATAGCTTTGATAAAGTGAAAATGACAATGTGAAATTAGTTTCTTGATTTTCTATATTAACAAATTTAATTTATGGTTTGTTTTAAATAACAACGGATAATAATTCGAATTCCTTAAATTTATAACCAACCAAACAAGCTAAAGCAAAATAGCTAACCATTTCAATCATTATTGAAAGCTGCACACATTATTAGCATCATTTTCTCTAAAAATGATAGATTCATAGGCTGTCTAGTTTTTTCTTAATGTTGTCGCACTGTGCGTCGGCATGGTGGTCGGCCAGAAATGCATATCGGCATTCTCCAGATTGCATAACTTAATGGATTTCGCATGTCGCGGCCGCACACTACGCCACGCCACGGCACCTGATTAATACGCGCAAATCGCGAAACCGCGGACTATAAAGATAATACGCGATTGATGGGCTTAAATGGCGCATGCACGAGGATTTTTTGTTTCGGTCAAACTACGGTAACTTATGGGGAGGCTTAAACAGAAATCTTCCTCAATATTGTGTCAACACAAAATTGTGTAACGATAATATTTTGATTTTTCTTTTAACAATAAGAGGCCGTCTGCGTCTTGTGCCGGAAACACTGCGACAGACCAAAAACTTTATAGTAACTTTTTAGAGTATGTAGTTACTTCTAATTTATAGTAGCATTGAAAGTAGCAAAATGGTTACTGCTACCTTCCTAGGTCACTATAAAGTGGCCGTCGCTCATCCATTGCCACTAAAAAGTCACGGGGGTCAAAAACGGCTACTTTATAGTGACCGTAACTTAATATACCCTAATAAATGTAATTGCCTCAGATTGCATCGTCTGCTGCTCTGTTTTAGGGTTTTCTTTTACTTGCTATTAAGCTTTATTAAAATTTTGTAAAATCCCTAAGGTGAATAAAAAGAAATTTAGATATTCTGGTACTTTCTACCGAATAATTAAACAAAATAAAAGGAATCACTACGAGCCGATGCATCAATATCAGAAACAAAAACCACATCTTTCTATAATCCTAATGATGAACATCATAAATCAGGTAGTGACTGAGACATTTTTGAAGCTGCTTCTGTAGATGACTGTAGTGTTACTTCATCTGAAACTGAATCTCAGAGGAAAACTAATTTGGGAACCAACAATATAAAACAAGAGCTAAAAGAGTGGGCGTTAAAATACTCTATACCTCATGTAACTCTGAATAATATAGAAACACTAATAATAGAAAATGCACAGTAAGTAAAAAATAACTTCAAAGGACAAGGCGGAACGTTATAGTGGCACCAATAGAATGTATAGGCGCCACCACCGCGATCGGTTACACCAATTAATCGGCAATTTGGTGGCGCAGGGAACTTTCTTGGAAAAATTACGTTATAGCTCCAAAGAATCGTTGACCATGTAGTTCCAAAAAAGTTATTGTTTCTATAAAATCGCATTTGGATAGCTACAATTGTCACTTTATCAATCCGAAGATTTTAAAGGTCCAAACGGGTAGGGTTGGCCTAATATATTATTGTTCCAGGAGTTAAGTTTAGGAGGGGAGTTAATCACCGCGACCTTATAGATCTATTGTGTGTTCCCCTTTCTTGAGTTATAACGAGTTATAACTCATCATACAGTCTCAGGGCCTTAACAAAAGCCAGTATCTGAGACGGCTCCACAGAGGCCAGCTCTCCATCCTCGACATCAGACCTACCAAAGTTCGTGGCACGAATGGTCGTTGTCTTGGCGCACTCAGTGATAAGGTGTTCTGGTGTTTCCCCATTTTCCCCACAAAGTCTGCATTCGCCGTTGTTTCTCAGCTTCAGCCTAATGAGGTGTTCGTTGAGGAGACAGTGTCCTGTTAGAAACCCCGTGACAATCCGAAGATTGTTTTTACTTAAATCAAGAAAAACCTTTGATTTTTCTCGGTCATAAGTTTTGAGGAACTTTTTCGAGTGTCTTAGACCTTGGAGGACACCCATTCCAAGTTACGGATGGAGTCTTCCAGATTCTTCAGTTCCGCTTTCAGTTGGTTCCCGTTTGGAAAACAGAACGGTTCTGGTCCAGTTAGTGGAGTGTTCGTTCCTTTTCTAGCTAGATCATTTGCTTTTTCATTGCTTTCTATCCCTTGGTGAGCAGGCACCCAGAGTAGGAGGACTTTATTTTCTTTGTCTAATTTGTTGAGCTTCTCTAGGCATTCTTTGACCAACTTCGAATTGATGGTTACTGAGTTGATCGCGTTAAGTGCTGCTTGACTTTCAAGTGTTTTATCAACTTATTTTCCGAACTGAAATCAAGTATGCGTGTTCTACGATATAATACGAAAGAAATTATATTTTTGTTCGATATAGAAACAAGTTCATGAAACTGTTGTCCTGCACCCCTTCAACAAAGGAACATTAGTCAATTCCTAATCGAGTTTAGACGAGAAAGTCGGACCATAAATAGAATTACGACGGAGTAATGGCACATTAGGCGTAGCCTAAACTGGTTAGAGCCGGGCCAGCATGGTCGAACGATTCGCTACTCCCCCTTTTGTCCTCGTTTTTTCTATCTTTCTCGGCATTGATTCATGAACTGTAATCCAATTACTATCGATTACCGAATTAGGAATGGTAATCGCCCTCGCAGGGCTTGTTTGTCTGGCACCGGAATAACTAAAGCAGGAGTGTACTGTAATCCAGTTGTACAGTGTCCTGTTTTGGATAAAGTCAGTGGCGGCGCGTGCTTCAATACTTTAGGGGTGCACGACATTACAAAAACCAATTATAACGTGATCACGTCCAGAACTGACTTTTTTAGACCAATTAAATAGTCAATATAAAGCTGCAAATTAAGCTGAAGTGACACTTTTTTGTCAATCATCATTTATTGTTAATAAAGCAAATTTGCTTTACAAGTAAAAAGCTACTGACAAGCAGGTTTCAGTATGGATTCACCGCAGTGGTGTCTATAAAAAAACTTATTTATTTTTTTCTCTCCAATGGCGAAAACCTCAGATTTTCTTCAAGATATGAATCCGCCCCAAAGGAATAGGCATCAAGTATGGACCAAAGACTTAAAATTATTTTAAGTCTATGGTATGGACGCTTTTTTAAGATATAAAATGATATTTAAATTTTAAAAATAATATATAATAATGGCATTATTTTAATATTTTTTCCGTAGATTTATTTAGATTAACGATTATAAGAACAAATTGGTATTGTAATTAACAAAAACTGGCTTAATATTGATCTTATAGCTATTTATGTATATGTTTTGCATTACTTACCTTTTTGTACAACGCTAATTACTTGGATGTGTTATAATTGATCTTGCACTTACCTAGAACAAAAAATAAGGTTATGAGTGATTTCAAACAAGTAAATAATACAAAACAAAATCAAAACTAAATATTTTTTTTAAAGATATGCACTTTTTCTATAAGATATATAGTTTATTATATTATATTTCACCAGAAGGACCAAAAAGCCCGATAAAAAAGATATTTCACTAAAAGGATTTCACGAAAGGTAACTGTTACTAGCGAACTACGTTGAGTATAGGCTTGGTGAATTCTCCGCCGGTGCTGCCACTATCGGAGAATATCGTAAACAATCGGCATATACAAATACGGTTTTAAATAGCGAGTATACGAAAAAAGTTTATATAATATTCTAAAAGTGTTTTAGAATATTATATATTGGTTATAATAATATTATAACTGGTTATAATTAATTTTGTATAACGTCATATTTTTTGCTGTTGTTAAAGTATAACATTTTTCGATAACTATTATCACTCTTTCCGTAGCATTGAACTAAATAAATTTTGTGCTTCTTTAACATTTTGAAACAGCAAAAATAACTAAAATTCTGTCAATAATAATCTACCAAAGAAGGAAATCGAACTTTTAGGACTTAAAAAAAACTTCAAGTACATTTTCGTGTTTTTTTTTTAATTTTCTCTGAAATAGTTTGGAGATTTAGAAAAGTATAAACGGGATTAACCGTTTTAGAACAAACAAATTTTTTTACGAAGAATGCATTTTCCTCAAAATATCAATAATAAAGAGGTTTTTCCTCTTGTAAAGACAATCCGGGAACATACTCTGTATAGATATTCCCTTTGTCTGGGAAAATATTTTGATAACACGCTCGTGAATAATGTACCGTGTCAAATTAACTAGCCAAAATAGAACCCAAACGGTTATACCTGCTGTTAGGCCTTACTTCGCATTATAAAATATGAACAGATAAAAGGTTGACATTTTCTTCTCTCTCTCCAAAGGTAATGCATAGAAACAGGTACTACGTGGCCCATCGAAAAAACAGATAATCATCTCGGCAGTAGTTAACAAACTGTTTTATAGCCGTTAAAATAAAAGAAAAAAGAAATAAATTGTGGCATGTAGATGTTGGCTGTCACATTTGTCATTCGATAGGCGCCGGCCAGACTTGGTACCTTTCTTGGGAACGGATTCTCGATATGTTTGGCCCAACCTGCTATTTCTCATTTTTCGTATTGGCTAAAGTCTGGTTGAAATCAAAATCAAACTTTAAAAACCATTTCTTATGTGGTAAACATTATTCAGAATCTCAAAATTAGTGATTTCAGTTATACTTCGTACTCGTATATTCAAGAGTTCGGTTGTATACTCACGATCTTTCGCAATATCTAAAAAAATGCAATTAAAATAGAATATACTAATACCAGCTTGTCGCAGTCAGTTCACTGAAAAAAAGGATCTCTCATGACTTTACCACAAAAGATTGGCGCTTTTCAATAGGGCCAATAACGACGTTTCTTTGCCCAAAGCATGAACTATCTTTTCATAAGCTTTCAAAAATTACTTTAGAGAATAGAAGAATCTATCTGGCCAAAGTATTTCACTCTTGATCCAAAATTAATAAGCAAAGAAGTTCTTGCTACAAGAACAATAGTCTCTTTGATTCACGCAAAAATTCTTGATTGAAAAGGGACATTTCTTGATTAAAGAGACACTTTTCTTGAACCATTAGCGAATACCATTGACTCAACTAAAATTTATTTTGATCTAAGAGATGTCTATACATCATATACAGGCATATTACGAGGTATATTATTTTCTGATAAATTTAGGTTTTCCTAGTCTGTAGTAAGTAAAGTGATATTTGACAAACATCTACGGTTCTGTAGTTTTACCTATAGTTAATTAAAAAAAATTATAGATAACATGTAAACATACAATATTTTTTGAGTGGAAACTTATTAATAAAAATTTAATCACTATTTTTTAGAGAAAATCATATCCGTCATAAAATTTTGTTTAACCTGATTTAATTATTTCTAAATTAATTATTGATGCTTTTTGTGAAGACTAGTCACTATCAATACTAACCAAATACACTGATAAAAAAGATAGACTTGAACTAAAGTCGTCATCGTTCTTGAAAAAAAAGATTAGTGGCAAGAGAATTTATTTTAGCGTAAAAGAAAATATTTTGCCTGAAGAAAAACTCTCTTAACTCAAGAAAACTGGTTCTCTTGAAAAATTCGAAAATTTCTCTTGAATCTATTTTCATTCAACCAAGTGCAAGTTACTTTGTTTTAAGATAATAAGAAAAATACGCTAGGAAGTACTTCTTTCAAGAAACATGGCATTTTTTCCAATAGCTAAACACTCTTTTGATGAAAAATAATATCAACACGCAAAGACGATGACGAAGGACGGTATATACAATCAGTCGGCAGTCCGATCAGTTGTACATCATAGTACGCACGGGTTTTGTTGCTTGGAATTTTCCACTTGGAATTTTGCATAATTTGCTTTTTAAACGCATATCGTATAACAAATTAGTGATCGTTATTTACATGCATTTGTCATTTTTTATGGTCAAATTTTAGGATATATGTATTCTTTAAAGGAGTTTCTGAAAAAATGGAAATTAGAGCATTTATTTGCTATATTTGAAGGTAAGAGACATTTACCTAATGCACCTGTTTAGATAATGCATGTGTGACTATAGATAGAATAAGAATATAGGTATCGATTTTTTTATGCAAATAATTACAAAAATTTTACAATTTCAAGTCGTCGTATTAAAAAAATCAAAATGTGACCAAAGCTTATAATTTTAATAATTTATTTGCTTTACTTTGATTAATCGTCATGTAACATTTCTTTGTAATTTGTAGAGTGATGAACCACCCCAAAAAATACCAAGGAGTGAAGAAGCAGAAATAACTACTATCGAGGAAAATAATATCACTTTACTTACTACAGACCAGGAAAACCTAAATTTATCAGAAAATAATATACCTCGTAATATGCCTGTATATGATGTATCGACTTCTCTTAGATCAAAATAAATTTTAGTTGAGTCAATAGTATTCGCTATTTGTTTAAGAAAAGTGTCTCTTTAATCAAGAAATGTCCCTTTTCAATCAGGAATTTTCGCATGAATCAAAGAGACTATTGTTCTTGTAGCAAGAACTTCTTTGCATATTCATTTTAGGTCAAGAGTGAAATACTTTGGACAGATAGATTCTTCTATTCTCTAAAGTAATTTATTAAAGCTTACAAAAAGATAGTTAATGCTTTGGGCAAAGAAACGTCGTTCTTGGCCCTATTGAAAAGCGCCAATCTTTTGGGTCAAAGTCATATTCATTTCGACTGAGAGATCCTTTTTTTCAGTGTAGCAATAAAATAAGTATCCAAACGTTGTAAAATGTTTTATATTTTATAGATATATTGTCTTTACTTCCCATTAAAACTCTCAGTCCCAAGGTTTTAAAACAATAAAACTTGAATAAAAACACAGAATATCAAGCCAAGTGACAATGAAATACGACACCTTTTTTATGGTCTAATTAAATATCAGCCGCGAGCATAAAACACATAAATTTTACGATCAAATGGATCACTATTTAAATAGTTGCCCAAACAGGCACTAAAACGACTATAAAACCTAATAAAAATGTATTTTTGTTCATTAATAAAGTCCAAATATTTCCCGTGTAAAACAAGCACTTACGATAAAATCGTGTTAAATTAACTGGTGTTGTTTGTTCTCAGACAACGTCCAAAAAGCTGAGTCTGCACTTGAAAGCGGAATTCTAAAAGCTTTAGGGAAAAAATCCGTTTAATCTAATATTAGATTGTTTCATTAACTCTTTACACTACTATGTTCCAGAATATTTACTTTCAACCTGGGCTATAGGCTTGGCGACAAGAATACAGGACTTGAGAACTTCAGTACACTATACAATTTTTTTTTAATATAATGACAAAACGGCTCCTAAGAATAATAGAAATGCGAACACTTAGATCAATTACAGGATAAACATTATATGACCGCAGAGGAAGAGACATATGTGAAATACAGGATGTAATAAGGTGGGCAATAAACAGGAGCAGAGAATGGAAATACCATGTGCACAGAATGCCAAACGACCAGTTAGCAAAAATTGCTAAAGAGAAGCGACCTAACACAAGAATCTTGGTGATTCGCCTGATCTTTTCTGATGTTCCTTTTAAATATGGAATCGTCAAGAAAGCCATCCTCGTCAGGTTCTTACTTACTACCGAGAAAAATCAAAGATTTCCTTGATTTAAGTAAGAACAATTTTCGGACTGTCACAGCGTTTTTAACAGGATACTGTTTCCTCAACGCCTCAACGCCTCGCAAACACCTCAGTAGATTGAAGCTAAGAAACAACGGCAAATGCAGATTCTGTGGGGAAAATGGGGAAACACCAGAACCTTATCACTGAGTGAGCCGAGACGACAACAATTCGTGCCATGAAGACTGATATCGGAGATGGAGAACTAACCTCTGTAAAACTGTATCAGATAATGGTTTTTGTCAAATTGCTGAGATTGTATGATGAGTTATAACTCAAGACCGGGAGACACGCTAGGGGGTATCTATACGGTCGCGATTATTAACTTAATCCATACAATCAAAAAATTACAATGGCATTGGTCACAAACCAGTCCATATAAAAATTCGCTATCACTGGAGAGAGCTATAAACCAATCAGGAAACAATTATTTTGGACACAAAACTTATTATTATTAACTTGACAGTAAGAATTATGCAGACAGCACCCCCTAAAAGGCAGTTCCATCACTCCCCTAAGAGGCAGCAAAGTTCTTTCGAAAAACGGTATGTCATCTCTCAATCTACTCTCGATAATGTTTACTCTGATATAAATTTTCTACCTTAAAACTAACAAATGTGTTTGAACCTAATTCTATGTTCTAAAATATATCCACATAGTGTATTGAGATTTTAACAAATGAAGATGTTTTTCCTATTACTCAGTCTTCTGTTTAACTTATAAACCAGGTCTCTTTGAGAATAATGGACGCCTTTATTAAATTGTAAATGGTTGAATAATTTGAAGGAGAAATCTACTTAAACTTAAAATGAGACTGGCTGCTAAACCATCAGGAATAAAAATTTTACAATTATATAGAGCTTGGTAGAGTTGTCCTTCAATAATTGTCTTAGTAGGATCACTGAATATCAAGCTATACACTTTTCCTATCATACTTCTGTATATCCAATATTACCCTTGCATTCCCCTTGTCTGCTGGGAGAATATTGATGGCATCGTGTTTTCGTAGCTCCCTAATGGCGATTTGTTCTTCCAGAACAGCACAACAAAAAGGCTGTCAAAGTTGTGGTTAGTCTACTAACAGGGCATTGCAGACTTAATACGCATTGACGCAGAAAACCAAGTACAGTTTTTATCAATCAGAAGAAAAAAAACAGACAGAACATATTTTATGTTAGTGCGAAAGCCTGACAAATGTGCGATTTTTTATATTAGGCAACGATGAACCATTGACAAGAGAAGAATGTGATCTATAGATCAGAAGAGGACTACAATCGTACTACAAATCTACAAAGTAGATTATATGGGAGGGTAGAAGTTAATCACCGCGACCTTATAGGTCTATTGTGTCCACCAGTGTTGCCAGAAATTTTCGAGATAGTTTCTTCAACGGAGCCTTAAAACCCCTTCATATTCTTTCAACTTCACAAAAAATTCCAGATCTCTTAAAAACCCCGTGACAATCCGAAGATTATTCTTTCTGACGACAATGAATGTGGAAAGGTCGCAGTGGAACAGACCGATATTCCCTCAAAAAAATCTAACACCGCTAGAAATTCTAGAACGCGGCACACAACTGTTCAGTACTCGAACGTATCTCGTTGGAAAGTGGACCGTAAGTGCCTAATAAATTAAATGGTCGTGTTCGCACCGGGGAAACATAAAAATCCAAATTATTCTTGTTGCAAGTGTCCTTTTAGGCGTATATGAGAAACTCTCTCTCTATCTCACTCTCTCTATCTCTCTATCTCTCTCGACTTTGGGAAATTTGTTAATGAGGTGTTTAGAAACGAGACGCCCAAGATTTAATGGTGTCGTATGTGAAGCGACACTGATTAAGATAACTCGGTACTAGGGTCTATCTATAGAACAAGCCGTACACCAAGAAGGAAAGAGGAGAAACATTAATAACTGGTTATCGAAATTTCGAAGGAAGATTTTGGATTGTTAGTTTTTTTTAACAGGCCTTAATAGCAATTTAGATTTAAATGTGTTTAATAATATGGCGTTATGTTTTCCCATTCTTCCAAGGACCAAGCTAAGTTCATTTCCCAAACTTCGAACATGATGGGAAGTTCATAGTAGCTCTAATTTTCCTTTAAAATTATAGCCTCGAGCCATTTTTTTTTCTCTTCCGATCGGTTTCATTAATCTTACGCGGAAAAAAAGAGCATCGGTTCGCGTCTTAGATCAAAGACAGCCGATGCGGAGCATCGCAAGAAATAAAGACGTTTCAATGGGATAATCCGTCAATACATCTCGAGCCTCCGTTAGCCGAACAACAAAGTGACAATGTCGCCTTTGGCACTCACTTATTCCGTCTCTCTTCGGCCATCTCCTTGCGTTCTCCTTTCTCCGCAGATACGTCGTGAGAGGCTGTAATAGATAGGAACCGGTGTGCGATTGTCTTGCTTCTTTTTCTGGAAATTGGTTGTCAGCACCAAAGTACTTACGGGTTGGTTTCAAATTTACTGCCCGAATTCTGTAACTTTTAAGGTGCGTATTCACTATCCATCACCACTATCGTTCGGTAGTAGTATGGACGGGACCGGATTTTAGAACCAAACAAAAACACCTTAATCTATTCGTTTGCGAACGCCTTTGATGTATCGACTCAAAACGGATGGTCGAGAGAACGAACGAACGAACGAGCGAGCGGACGAATGGAATTCGGTATATTTGGACGGTGGACCGAACGCATGCAGTCGTTCGTTCGTTCGTTCGCTCGGCCCAAAACCCAAAACCCCTACATCTCAAGCAAAATCAGAACTATCTAGTTTGGGATTAAATATTGGTTCGAGTACTGGTTGTACTATATTAATATAATGTTAATATTGTAAATAATAACTAGAATATGCCTTAGTATTAGGTTTGATACTTGTTATTTGTTTATTCTTGAATATTTCGAAATAAATATTTAGTTATGATTTAGTTGTTCATTTTCCAAAAATCAAAATTCCAAAATCCCATATAATTTACATGCAGTGTGCGAAATAGGCATTTCGCGCATTACTTCGCGCACCGTGTCGTATGTACCGTAGAAAAATGAAAAAAAGTGTCACTTCGTACATTGCTATCAATTCGCGAACCTTGTAATTTTTTGACGTTTGTAGACAAAAACTTTTTTGTTGGCCTTGTCTACTATTTTATCTAACAGAGACGTTCACAGCTTTGTTTTTTTTACCTAAATTTAGTTCTTTTTTTAAATTGGTTTGATTATTTTTTTGACTTTTTTAACTTTAATACTTATTATATATACAGGGTTGTTCACCACATACGACACGGAGTATTGTAGCTAAACGATGAGATTTTTACAAATTGTAAGTCTTGGGTTCGATGAAGGACTATTAGAGGTACAATTTAAAAATAATTTTACAAGATACAGAGTGTCCCAAATAAGTAAAAAATATCAAAGTTGTATTTGTTTAAACGGAACACCCTGTATATTATTGCATTTTTAGTTTCTACGATTAAAATAAAGGTAAATTTGATTAAGGTTTATTATATTTAAACCTTACCGTTTTTGAAATATTTTCAATTTTGTGAAATTACAGTAAAAATTTTAAGGCTTCATTCCTCCAAGGGTACCAAAGTTTTTAATACTAAATATTTACTGAAGTTTATTTATTGATCAGTTATTGTGTTGCGATAATAAAAATAATACTACCTTATACAGAGTGTTTAAAAATTTATTTTAAATAATTATTAGCTTCAAACGGCAATAACTTGTTTAATTTAAATGGAACAGCCTGTATATTTTACGACAATCAGATGCACAATTTAATTGTCTATCAAATTATGTTATACCATTTTTTACCTATCTCTTTAAGTTTCCGTAGAAAATGCATTTTCTTGTAATTTAGAATTTATTTATCAATATACCCATGGAATATTGACATTTTAGATTATTTTCAAAGATGTACCAAATTTTTGAAGAGTACAGATACTAATATTGTGGATATAATTCGTTTATTTCATTAAAAAATAAAAAAAAAACTGTTTAAATATTTGTTAAAGAGGACCAATTAATATGATTCCAGTATTCAAACTACATTAACTGACTGCCTTGATTAATAATAATTGTTCCAAATACCAAAAAAACTGAATTTTGTATGGGTATTAGACAGTGTGATAAAAAGTAACACCTTAAAAATGATATTTCATTTTTTAATAAATGCTTATTTATAACAATAGAGACTTTAATTTTGATAACTTATTATTATATTGATTTCTGACTCAAATCCACATTTATTTAGAATAATTTATTAACGAATACAATTAAGTATGTAATTAATTAGTATATGGGCGGAAATAATGGTGCTATATTTAATTAATGGTATACTCTTATATAAAGATTTAAATAGTTTTCTTTTTGCATACAACATTATTGTTTTTAGCAAAACGATAACGTTACCAGAATGTCAATATATGATGTCAATATTCCATGGGTGTCAATAATAAAATGTCAATATTCCATATGTATATTGATGAATGAGGTCTAAATTATAAGAAAATGCATTTTCTACGAAAACTTGAAGGGATAGGTAAAAATGGTATAATACAATTTGATAGACAATTAAATTGTGCATCTGATTCTCCTAAAATATACAGGGCGTTCCATTTAAATTAAACAAGTTATTGGCGTTTAAAGCTATAAATTATTTAAAATAACTTTTTAGACACTCTGTATAAGGTAGTATTATTTTTATTATTGCAACACAATAACTGATCAATAAATAAACTTCAGTAAATATTTAGTATTAAAACTTTGATACCCTTGGAGAAATGAAACCTTAAAATTTTTACTGCAATTTCACAAAATTGAAAATATTTCAAAAACGGTAAAGTTTAAGTATAATAAACCTTAATCAAATTTACCTTTATTTTAATCGTAGAAACTAAAAGTGTAATAATATACAGGGTGTTCCATTTAAAAAAATACAACTTTGATATTTTTTACTTATTTGGGACACTCTGTATCTTGTAAATTATTTTTAAATTGTACCTCTAATAGTCCTTCATCGAACCCAAAACTTGAAATTTGTAAAAATCTAATCGTTTAGCTACAATACTCCGTGTCGTATGTGGTGAACAACCCTGTATATTAATAAAAAAAATTGTGTTTGTAAGATGTTAATTGCACTTACTTATTACATCCTCTTCTATTGAAGCCACGCGACGCTGCGCCGCTTGTATCGTTGTACTTTTAAAATGTAAATGAAAAAATAAATAAACTGTTTGGAGCAGATAACCCAGGTTTTGCACCCCTAATCGGCTCTCGTTACGAACGAGGCTCGTGTATTCGTTCCATTGTTGCTTCGTATCATGCTGAGAAACTATTGTACGTCTCTCTCGTGTCACACAAAGTACTTTTCTACACGTTATTCAACGAAATAATACTCTATTTTCGGTTAAGGAGTGGATTCACTGCTCTTTTTGTGCAACTTACCTCTGGGTCTTTTATTATTTGTACAACCAATATGTTTTGAAAGCTTTTTTTCTAGGGTGATTTTCATCTTCTCACAATACTGAACTGTTGAAGAGGAGCATCATTCAGACCGCATCAATACTTTGAAATTTCACATATACTGACAGTTCAATTTGCGACATTGAAATTGGCAGCATGTATTAATAAATGCGGTTAGAAGCTTTTTCATAAATAAATAGTGTATAGAATACCTTTGTGTTCATTTTTGTAACGAATTCTTTTTTTTTGTGCACTAGAAGGAAATCTAAATATAAGAAATATTTTTTTTTCGTAAAGGCAGCTGCGTTGATTTTAAGTGGATACCAGTTTGTCAGTGGTACTTTTCTAGTAAAACAAATTTGCCTAGCCTAATCGACAAAAATGCTTATTATTTCAGGAAGTATATGTCCTCCTGTTCTCAGAAGCAAAAAAAACAAAGAACAAAGGCCAAGAAACTACTTAGAATATCATCTAAATACTGTAATGTAAATTAATATCTATATACAAGAACACTTTAGTGTTAGCAGATATCTACGTCTACTATAAACAGTTAACGTTCTGTTAAAATGACATGATATGAAGTCAAACTTCAAATCAAAATTTACTTAATAAAGTAAAAGCTTTAAACATTTTATGTAGGGTAATTCCGGGGTAGTTGGACCATCGGGTTAGATCGACCAGTGCCAAAATTCTACGTGTTATTTAATTTTTTATTCATCTACACCCGGGCACCCCTCCGTTGGACGAATCCAAATATTAAAATATTGTTTTTGTTTGTCTGGCGGCGTTCAGTCACACAGAAGCTTAGTTAGTGTGCACATGTTAGTAATAAAAAAAAATTCTATAGTTTAGTATTACATGCTGTAAAAAAAATATATGTAAGTATTTTTTGCCGATTGTATAGTAGATTGTTGCTACCTTAACAAAGTACAGTTTAACCTAATATTTTTATCGCTGAATAGTACTAGGCCGTATTGACAAGGTGGTCCATCTAACCCATGTAAATGGGTTAGTTGGACCGTAATTTTTTGGGTTAGTTAGACCATTGTTTTGTTTTAGATAGTCATAATGCCGACTTTTTATAAAAGGAAAGGCACAGTCAATAGAGCTACTTGGAGCGCAGAGGCCCTTCAAAATGCAATGAATGCTGTTTCCACGGGTACATTAGGTGTTAATCAAGCTGCAAGGGAATATAGAATACCTAAAACTACGCTTAAAAACAGAATAAAATTACAAAAGTCGTCAAAGTCACGTTCATTGGGGAAGCAGTCCTGCCTTAATGAAGAAGCTGAACTGAAGTTAGTTTCCCACATTAAAAAAATGCAGAAGTATGGTTTTACTCCAAATCGTGATCTGGTAAGAAGCATGGCTTTTGAACTTGCTGAGAAACTTAAAATTAAGCACAACTTTAATAAAATAAAGAAAAAAGCCGGGTATGATTGGTTGCAGTTATTCTTATCAAGGCATGCAGATTTATCAGTTAGAAAGGCAGGAGTATCAAATGCGCGTGCTGTAGGATTGAATAAGACCGTAGTGGAAGAGTATTTTTCTGTTCTTGAAAATGTTTTAACCGAATATCAATTATTTGAGAAGGCAGGAAATATTTTTAATATTGATGAAAGTGGCCTACAGTTAAATAATAAACCTGGGTATGTTATAGCGGAAAAAGGGTCTAAAACTGTATCCAACATAACTTCTGGCGAAAAGGGGGAAACCATTTCTATTGTAGCATGTTGCAGTGCAGAAGGTGTTTTTCTACCCCCTATGTATTTTAAAAGGAAAAAACCTTAAGGAATGTAATAAGGACGGAATGCCTCCAGAGTCTGCCATTGTAATGAACGAGAAATCAGCTTACATCAATGCTGTTATAAGAAATAAGAAATGGTTAGAGGAGCATTTCCTGCCAAGAAAGCCTGCTGGTACCGCCTTAATTATCTTAGATGGGCACACATCGCACACCAACTCTGTAGAAGTATTAGAATTTTGTGAAGCAAATGAAATTATTTTACTGTGTCTGCCTAACCATACGACACATTTTCTACAGCCCTTAGATAGGTCGTTCTTTAAATCACTTAAATCACATTATTATTCTGAGTGTAACCGATTTATGGAAACAAATCCTTCTAGGAAAATAACCCGGTACCAATTCGGCAAATTACTTGGAGAAGCTTGGAACAAATCAGCTACTGTTCAAAACGCCATTTCTGGCTTCAAAGTCACAGGAATCCTACCGTTTAATCCCAGTATCATTCCAGATTATGCGTACTTAAGCGATACGTTAGTTTCGAATTCTGCTAATCAAACTGATGGTATTCCCAACAGACACGCAATTTCTTTAACATCTAATCCAAACATTGCTCCGACACTATCGCCAGTTGCTAGTTGCTCCAAGACACTATCGCCAGTTGCTAGTTGCTCCAAGACACTATCGCCAGTTGCTGGTTGCTCCAAAGATCCCGATTACAATGGTTTGAACCCTCCAAACTGTCCAAATGAACAACAAGCCCAAACAACAGAAATTACCCCAGGAAAGGCCCTGAATGAAATTGCGCCTGTTATTAATACATCTGCTGTTAATACGGTTAGAAAGCGTGCCCGTCAAGTAGCCAATGTTTTGACAAGTCCAGAAAATATTGAGCTGCAAAAACAAAAAAAACAGAAGGCCGAAATAAAAAACAAGTCGAGCAAAGAAAAAGCTAAAAAGAAACGAACAATAACAAAGAGATTAAAAGAAGATTATAGTGATGATAGCAACTCAGAGAGTGAAATTATTTTGCAAGACAGCGAAAGCGGTGACGAAGAATGGGATGAAAACGATTGTGCTGGTTGCGGCGAAAACTACTCAGTGACTAGGAAAAAGGATGACTGGTTCCAGTGCACTCGATGTGATAGATGGTCAAACGAAGGTTGTATGAAATATTCACAGATGTGTGACCGGTGAGGCAAAACCGCCTCTAAAAACAGTGCCTAAATAAGTCCCTTTAAGAAATTAATGTTGTTTATGTATCCTATAGTTCTTGATGCAAATTCGTTTACTTTTATTAAAATGTATATTTTTTAGTTTATAACTTTTGATTTAAAAAGTGGTCGATCTATCCCATATATCTTGGTCCATCTAACCCGAGGACATCGGGATAGTTCGACCGATACAACTTTTTTTTTAAATTTCACTCATAGTTTCCTTTGTGAATTTTTGTATTTTTGCATAATAAATACTTGCACAATAACTATATAGTTACTTCTTTTTGCTAGATGGCGCTTTCTAAAATTTAATATAGAAGTGTAAAAGTAGGAGCAAAAAAAGCGGTTCAACTATACCGGACTTACCCTATCATTACTTTTGTTTGTTTTTAATTTTCACTTATATTATTATGTTATGTTTGTAAATTGTAAATGTAAAATTGATTAAAAATTATACACTTTTGTATAGTAATATACAGGGTGTTCCTTAATGTTATGCTAATATTTAAAGGGGTGAATCTTGGAACTATTCTAAGAAAAAAACTTCATATGAATATATGTTCTAAACATCTTAACTTTTGAGGTGGTAAAATTTTCTAAAATATTTTTTTTTTTTCATAATAATAAAAATAATGTTATAGGTATCTTTATGAAATCTGATACCTACATGTCTTCTATGCATCAAAATGCATTTTTTGATATGCAAAAACATATATAGTTGTATCTCTTAATTTCCTTCCAGCCAATTTACGGAAAAACGATTTACACACAACAATCATCGCATCAGATTTTTAGCGATTAAAATTACTTTAATTTTTTTGTGCAAAAACCATACGTCGAATGAAAAAAAAATCAAGAGGTGGAAATTGTTTAGAAATGAATGGATATTTTGAAAATAATGTAACAAATTTATGGTACTCGGTGGCGTAGAGGTACCAATCTCGGTGGCTCTGGTCTACCAATCTCAAGGTAGTGGGTTGGGTTTGGTTTGGTTTGATTTATTATATATATATATATATATATATATATATATATAATATATATATATATTATATAATATAATTATTTCCAAAAATTTTAGAACTTCAAGTCGTCGTATTAAAAAATTCAAAATGTGACCAAAGTTTATGATTTTAAAAATTTATTTGCTTTACTTTGATTAATCGTGATGTAACATTTTTTTGTAATTTGTAGAGTGATGAACCACCCCAAAAAATACCAAGGAGTGAAAAAGCAGAAATAACTACTATCGTGGAAAATAATATCACTTTACTTGCTACAGACCAGGAAAACCTAAATTTATCAGAAAATAATATACCTCGTAATGTGCCTGTATATGATGTATCGACTTCTCTTAGATCAAAATAAATTTTACTTGGGTCAATTGTATTCGCTATTGGTTTAAGAAAAGTGTCTCTTTAATCAAGAAATGTCCCTTTTCAATCAAGAATTTTTGCATGAATCAAAGAAACTATTGTTGCAAGAACTTCTTTGCATATTCATTTTGGGTCAAGAGTGAAATACTTTGGACAGATAGATTCTTCTATTCTCTAAAGTAATTTTTTAAAGCTTATGAAAAGATAGTTAATACTTTGAGCAAAGAAACGTCGTTCTTGGCCCTATTGAAAAGCGCTAATCTTTTGGGTCAAAGTCATATTCATTTCGACTGAGAGATCCTTTTTTTCAATGTACTCACGAGATATCCGATCTCATCCGGCCTCGAACTGGCGTGTATGAGCAGTGTGTATCAACAGATTTTACACTTTTCCCTTGGACAACAGCACGATACAGAGTTTCGAACCGGTCACCCGTCCATCCACCAGTATCGCCTTACGTCGCTTAACTTCGGTGTTCTAATGGGATACTTCGTGTTTCAACGTAGCTATAGGCCGTTGCCTAATCCCTAAAGGAGTCTTGGTCTTGTATTTGTTTGCTCATCACTAAATTCAGAAAATAAAATTCTCACTAGACTAACTCTCCTAATTTGTTTTTTTTTCAAAAAAAACATAATTATTACATATTTATGCTGTTAATAAATAAACCCTTCTGGTTATTTAATCAAAGATCCCCAGGTCGGAAAAATTAATTTCCATTTCAAAACTTTATTAATATATAAAATCCTTAATTCAACCCCCTACGGAACGCATCCCTCGCTAGCAAGCCACGACAATAAATCTCCCTCAGTATAACGACTTCCCAACTCTTGACACTTCCCACAAAACAACAGTGCTGCAGCAATTCAGGGCGGAGCAACAGCAAACGCGTCGATAGAGTCGCGCCCGCGCTGTTACATCCTTACCAGGATAAACCAAGGAGGGAGTGGTCTATGGCCCGCCCCCTTAGTTATCCGACCGTTGTTCCCCGCCCCTGCGACCGACTACCCGTTTGACAACTCTAGTTGGCACCGTAAGTCCGACCATGTTGGTGCCGGCCGACATGCTGGCCGCTCAATCGAAGATGCTCTACCAAATCAACAAATACTACGGCGAACGCGTACAAACCAGAATGGGCACCATTGCCAAAACCATCCGCGAAGTGTGTAAAGTGGTTCAGGACGTTCTGAAAGAAGTCGAAGTACAAGAACCGCGGTTCATCTCGTCTCTAACCGAGTGTAACGGTCGCTACGAAGGACTAGAAGTTATTTCCCCGGGGGAATTCGAAGTGGTGCTCTACTTAAACCAAATGGGAGTGTTCAACTTCGTGGACGACGGTACTTTACCCGGATGTGCCGTTCTTAAACTAAGCGACGGAAGAAAACGCTCCATGTCGCTCTGGGTCGAATTCATCACAGCCTCCGGATATCTATCAGCCAGAAAGATCAGATCCCGCTTCCAAACGCTGGTAGCGCAAGCTTGCGATAAATGCGCCTACCGAGACTCGGTTAAGATGATAGCGGACACCACGGAAGTCAAACTCCGGATTCGAGACAGATATGTCGTTCAAATCACACCCGCCTTCAAGTGTTCCGGAGTGTGGCCTAGGTCAGCGGCTCATTGGCCTCTCCCTCACATTCCCTGGCCTCATCCCAGTCTAGTAGCCGAAGTAAAAACGGAAGGTTTCGATCTCCTAAGCAAAGAAAGCGTTGCCGCCCAAGGAAAACAGTCCTCCATGGAAGGAGATGCTTGGGTTCTGTCGTTTCTGGAAGCAGAAAACCGGCTGCTTCAGGGAGGTTGTAGAAGACGATGCCTGAGCATACTAAAAACACTAAGAGATCGGCACCTGGATTTACCAGGTAACCCGGTCAGTAGTTATCACTTGAAAACGCTTTTATTATACGAATGCGAGAAACATCCTAGAGAATCTGAATGGGATGAATCATGTATAGGAGACAGAATCAATGGCATATACTTACAGCTGATTTCGTGTCTTCAGTGCAGAAGGTGTCCGCACTATTTTATACCGAACTTAGATTTGTTTAAAGGAAAATCACCAAGCGCTTTGGAAAATGCCGCCAAACAAGTTTGGAGGTTAACCAGGGAGTTACTAACAAACAGTAGATGTCTAGAAAAACTTTAGTTTAGTGATATAAAGTATTAAAAGACCATGAAACATTTAATGTGCCATTTCCTCAAACCGTACTAAAAAACTTTCGATGTATAGCGACTGAATTAAAATGCATTTAAGTAGTATTGTATGATATTTCGTTTAATTTTGATAATTTATAGTGCTTTTATATTCATATAAAATAAGACTATATATTTTTTGTTGTATAAAGATTGTTAATATGATTGTATACTATTTATTTAAAAGTTCGAGACTGAGTTGTTTAATCAAATTTGTTAATAATTTGTTGATTTGGTTAAACTTTATTTTTGTCAGCATGAATTGTTCCTAAACAAGCAAACATAATTCTTGTATATTATATGTGTATAAAATAATTATTTAATAAAATTATGTTATTTATGTTTTCAATTAGTTTGTAAGTATTGATTGTTTAATTATTATGACATAAAATACCCTAAAAAATCAAATCTATAGATGAAAATCCTAAAATAATATATTTATTTCGGTTAATATTATAGTTCAAATATTTTTTGATATTTAATTTATCACAAATAATTGCATAATAAAATATAAATAAAAATATTAAAAACAAAAACACAATTAAAAATGATCTACTTTTATGGGGATAAAAATAATTACTTTTTATAGCCACAAATATTTTTCATAATTCTCAAAACCATGCTACACTTTTTCCCATAAGTTTAATTAAAGTGATTAATATGACTATACATTTATCTAATACTGAAACAAAGAAAAACAAATACTTTCTAAAAATATTTTCCGGATGTTTTCACTACTTTTAGATATATTAATAATTGTCAATAATACACTAAATAGATAAATTATTAAAATAAAAATCAGTAACAATGGTATATTGTTTTATTAGGAGTAAAAATGACACTTTTCGTGAGGCTGTACGTTTGATGGCTGAGGCACAAAAAGTAATTTTTACTCCGAATAGAACATGTTTTTTTTTCAAACGCCACAAATAAGTTTTTAAACAATTTCAAACGTTCCAAATAATATAAAAAGATTTAAAAGTCATATCTTGTATGTAATATATATATATATATCGAGAAACTATGGTTACGCTCGTTGAATTTCACACCTTATGTCAGTTTAATAATATATTTTCGTACTTTTTTGCTTCGGCGTAAAAGTGTTTTATCACACTTTTATGGCGTTAAAATGACTTTTTTATATTGTCAATCACTTCGTAAAAAATAATACTTTTGTTGATGTTTTGATTTTTCTTCTAAATATAAATATATATTATTCTTTACAAAAAGTAAACACATACTGAAAAGGCTGTTTCCGTAGATATATTTCCTAATCTACTTGGATTATTAATTTGAACAAAGCGAAAAAATAATTTCACACTGAAGCAAATATCAAATGATTAAAATGGCAATACAACTGTGGAGATAATGTGATAAAGCTAATATAACAAAAAAATAGATGTTTTTATAATTAATTATTATTTAATAAACAATGCCTTTAGGAATAAATATTCATAAGTAATTTTTAAGAATAAATTTTATTAGTGATTTTATTACAAGGGGGGAGAATAAAGTCTATTAATTATGAATATTGTACAAACCTAACCGTATCAAAACTTTAATATACCTGCTTATAATGATAATCACAAATAAGGTAATAAATAATACCGAACTAATATACAGGGTATCCCAATTAAAATATGAGAGTAACTTAATTTACTTGATGTGATCGTCATACTTTGAAAATAAACTTTATTAATGAAACTGACCTTTATTTTTTTCTAGAATCTATAAACCAAATATCGTATAGTTCCAAATGATTTTAATTTCCTATAGTCCAAATAAACTATTCATGTTTGTTATAGTTACACTGAAAAAACCCTGGAAAAAACATTTCAAAACAAAAAACTACAACATTGTACTTGAATTTTGTAAACATATGAAACACAATTGTTGTACTAGCTAAGTTATTATTCTTCCTAACTCAGTTTAAAATAGTGCCTAGTATCAGCAAATTGTGTAAAACAAAATATAGTTAGTGTGTTGGTTGGTTGGGTTGGTAATTTGAATATCAACGAGTATAGATACTACAAACAAAATACAAAAATATACCTAGTTGATTTTTTTAAATTCCAAAATAAAAACGCGTTTTTATGGTAAAATAATTTCGTTTTCATTCTTTGATAAAGAGAGGTAAATATTATTAATGTTGATTAATGTCATATACATATTTTGCTATTTTAAACTATTAAAGCACAAAATTTATCATCACCTTTTCCGCAGCATTAAAGTAAATAAATTTTGTGCTTCTTTAACATATTAAAATACCAAAAAATATAATAATAATAATAGCTCTCGTATACATATAGCGTTTAACGCCTTGGGAGTAGCAAGGTATTAGAGGTACAATTTAAAAATAATTTTACATGATACAGAGTGTCCAAATAAGTAAAAAATATCTAAGTTGTATTTTTTTTAAATGGAACACCCTGTATATTATTACATTTTTAGTTTCTACGATTAAAATAAAGGTAAATGTGATTAAGGTTTATGATACTTAAACCTTACCGTTTTTGAAATATTTTCAATTTTGTGAAATTGCAGTAAAAATTTTAAGGCTTCATTTCTCCAAGGGTATCAAAGTTTTCAATACTAAATATCTACTGAAGTTTATTTAATTATCAGTTATTGTGTTGCAATAATAAAAATAATACTACCTTATACAGAGTGTCTAAAAATTTATTTTAAATAATTATTAGCTTCAAACGGCAATAACTTGTTTAATTTAAATGGAACGCCCTGTATATTTTAGGAGAATCAGATGCACAATTTAATTGTCTATCAAATTGTGTTATATCATTTTTTACCTATCCCTTCAAGTTTTCGTAGAAAATGCATTTTCTTATAATTTAGACCTCATTTATCAATATACCCACGGAATATTGACATTTGAGATTGTTTTTAAAGATGTACCAACTTTTTAAAGAGTACAGATACTAATATTGTCGATATAATTCGTTTATTTCATTAAAAAAATAAAAAAAACTGTTTAAATATTTGTTAAAGAGGACCAATTAATATGATTCCAGTATTCAAACTACATGAACTTACTGTTTGCGTTGATTAATAATAATTGCTCCAAATACTAAAAAACTGAATTTTGTATGGGTATTAGAAAGTGTGATAAAAAGTAACACCTTAAAAATGATATTTCATTTTTTAATAAATGCTTATTTATAACAACAGAGACTTTAATTGTGATAACTTATTATTATATCGATTTCTGACTCAAATCCACATTTATTTAGAATAATTTATTAACGAACACAATTAAGTATGTAATTAATTAGTATATGTGCGGAAATAATGGTGTTATATTTAATTAATGGTATACTCTTTTATAAAGATTTAATTAGTTTTCTTTTTGCATACAAATGGGCTAGTAATATTATCGTTTTGCTAAAAACGATAATAATATTACTAGCCTGTACATTTTGTACATTTGTTGCTTTAAACAATCTCAAATATCAATATTCCATGGGTATATCGATACATACCGGTTTTATTAAATAAAATAACTCGATTACATTTTTTTCAGTTTTATACAGTTTTTTTCACAATATTTTGAAGTAATCACTTGTCATCTTGTCAATCAAATTTTAAATATTTCCTGCCAGAGTTTCCTGCTATGCGTTCCAGTTGTACCAACTTATTTCTTTGTAAAATAAAATAAACTACTTTGAAATTAAAATGACAGACAATTATTTAAAATAAATTTTTAGACACTCTGTATAAGGTAGTATTATTTTTATTATTGCAACACAATAACTGATAATTAAATAAACTTCAGTAGATATTTAGTATTGAAAACTTTGATACCCTTGGAGAAATGAAGCCTTAAAATTTTTACTGCAATTTCACAAAATTGAAAATATTTCAAAAACGGTAAGGTTTAAGTATAAAAAACCTTAATCAAATTTACCTTTATTTTAATCGTAGAAACTAAAAATGTAATAATATACAGGGTGTTCCATTTAAAAAAAAACAACTTTGATATTTTTTACTTATTTGGGATACTCTGTATCTTGTAAAATTATTTTTAAATTGTACCTCTAATAGTCCTACATCGAACCCAAAACTTGAAATCAGTAAAAATATAATCGTTTAGCTACAATACTCCATGTCGTATGTGGTGAACAATCCTGTAGAACAAACAAAACATTTTTTAAAAAATATTTTTTTTAAATATTAATAATAAAAAAATTTCTCTAGTAAAATCGATTAGGGGACATACCTACTGTAGGTATCTCATTTAAAATCAACTCACCCAAAACAAACATATTCATTAGCAAACGTTTGCCGTATGGTGCCCTAGCTCCCCTAATACTACCGCTACCCGCCAGAAAAAAAAAACAGTCAAAATCCACGTCGGCTTTCATCAAAACCGACAGCGTGCTGTCACTCGGCCTCCGATTATTAACCAAACACTGCGACAACGACGCCATCCTATTGGTTGCTAGGGGCTTGCTTGGGGCGGAGCCAAGCAGGATTTCGCGCCTGCCCAATGGAGGTGGGGCCATACTAACCTGGCACAGACGCCGATCCTGGCCAGGCCAGTATGTCGTCGTAGCCTACGGTCGATCTTTGTTTGTGCGTGTGCTCCTTGGTTTATTTAGTACCGATTCGGTTTACTTAGTCATTATTACGTTTCTCACCGTGGCTCCTGCTGAAAAACGCGGCTCTAGCAGCCCTCCATCGGCAAACATGCTGGTACCGCCCGATATGCTAGCGGCGCAATCCAAGATGGTATATCAGTTAAACAAGTACTACACCGAAAAGGTTCAGTCCCGCAAACTAACCAGTGCAAAAACGATCCAGGAAGTGTGTCGCGTCGTTCAGGACGTTCTTAAAGAGGTTGAAGTTCAGGAACCTAGGTTTATATCATCTCTAACCGATTACAACGGACGTTATGAAGGTTTGGAGGTTATTTCACCTACAGAGTTCGAAGTGGTCCTCTACTTAAACCAAATGGGAGTACTGAATTTCGTCGACGACGGAACGTTACCAGGGTGCGCCGTACTGAAACTAAGCGACGGAAGAAAGCGTTCCATGTCCCTGTGGGTCGAGTTCATAACGGCTTCAGGTTATTTATCAGCTCGGAAAATGCGTTCCAGGTTCCAAACGTTAGTAGCGCAAGCTTGCGACAAGTGTTCCTACAGAGACTCAGTTAAAATGATCGCCGATACTACCGAAGTGAAGCTGCGCATCAGGGAACGTTACGTCGTACAAATAACTCCAGCTTTTAAGTGCACGGGACTCTGGCCGAGATCTGCAGCACACTGGCCCTTGTCCCACATACCTTGGCCCCATCCAAACTTAGTCGTAGAAGTGAAAACGGAAGGTTTCGACTTGTTATCCAAAGAGTGCATTGCCTTGCAAGGAAAACAATCAGCCATGGAGGGAGACGCCTGGGTTCTGTCCTTTTTAGAAGCCGAGAACAGACTCCTCCAAGGAGGATTCCGTAAAAGGTGTTTGAGTATACTCAAAACGCTAAGAGATCGACATCTAGACTTACCTGGCAACCCAGTTACGAGCTACCATATGAAAACCCTCTTACTGTACGAATGCGAGAAACATCCCCTTGAAAGCGAGTGGAGTGAAGCCTGTATAGCAGACAGAATCAACGGGATATTTCTTCAGCTCATATCCTGTCTTCAATGCAGAAGATGTCCTCACTATTTCCTACCAAATATGGACTTGTTCAAAGGAAAATCGCCCAGTGCTCTGGAGAACGCGGCTAAACAAGTATGGAGACTGACCAGAGAAATGCTGACCAATTCGAGGTGTTTCGAGAAATTGTAGCACTCTTAGTAAAATTGTTAAGCTAGTCCCCCCGTAAGTACCTTTAATAAGATTGACAAGTTAGGGACTATAAATTTGTGTGAAAAATAATACTGTGCGTAACAGTTAAACTATAGCACTAGATTGTAATGGTATGTGTCTGTTGTGTTTAGCCGTCGGAGACGCGTGCTATCCAATGTTAAAGTAGTTCGTGTGGTTAAGAAGTATAGGTATATATCAATTTGACTGTGATTTTGTTAGTACATAGACTGCTTTAAATTGTAATGTTTTATAGGTATGGTATTTTTATATCGTAAATACAATGTTAATAAAATTTGGTAATTTATGAATATCGGTCTTTTATTTTTGACAAATTTAAAAATAAAGAAGTTATTAATATACTCAAATGGAACAGAAAAAAAAACAATTTATAATTCCAATCCAAACTCCTATTATATGACTTAAAATTTTAGCAGAAATGAATCAACCAAATTTTGACTTGGCCTTTTTTGGAATTTATTTAAAGTCAATTTTAATGAAAAATAATAATTTTTACAATAAACTATGAACAATGAAGCTAATTATTTATCTCTTTTAAACTTATTAGTTGACTTTTTTGACAAAAGCCAAACAAAATATAGGTGAAAAAATGAAACCAACATGCAGTGATACAAATTACTTACATTACGCAAAACACGTACCTGTTACAATTTATTATCTACTGTTAATATTAATTTACCTGCACAAGAAAGTTGAATGTGTTTTGGTAGTCAGAAGCAAAATAAAAAAGTATATAAAAATTATAAGTTATTAGCATTGTGAAAAGTTCAATTTATTATTAGAAGTATCTTTTCTTTTTTAATTTCTAATAAATAGAAAATGTGTTAGAAAACCAGTGCAATGTTCTTACAGAGACTCAGTGCAAATGACTGCTGATATTACCAAAGTAAAGCTGCGCATCCCGAAACATTATGTCGTGCAGAGGGTGCCAGATATCTCCACCTTTTAAGTATACAGAGCTCTGGCCCATATTTGCGGCACACTGGCCCTCAAGAAGGATTCCCCGTAAAAGATATTTGACCATTACTCAAAACTTTAATAAATTGACATCTGGATTTACCTACCCGGCAACCCGGTTACTAGATACCACTCTTACAAACCCTCTTACTCTACGAATGCGAAAAACATCCCCTTGAAAGCAAATGGAATGAAGCCTGTATAGCAGACAGGCAGAATCAACGGGCTATTTCATCAGCTGATCTCCTGTCTTCAATGCAGAAGAAGTTTTTACCCTTTCTTTTAGAAGAAAATTCCTACTTGTTCAAAGAAAAATCGCTCAGTGCTTTGGAGAGTGCGGCTAAACAGCTATGGAGACTGACCAGAGAAATGCTGACCAATTCGAGATGTCTCGAGAAATTGTAGCACTCTTAAAAATTGGAGCAGCACTCTGGTAAAATTGTTAAGCTAATCCCTTCGTAAGTACCTTTAATAAGATTGACAAGTTAGGGACTTTAAATTTGTCTGAAAAATAATACTGGGTGTAACAGTGAAACTATAGCACTAGATTTTAATGGTATGTGTCTGTTGTGTTAGCCGGCGGAAACTGTCCAATGTTAAATGAATATCTCCGAAACTAAAGTTCCAAAAAAAATCGTAATATATCTAGAAATTCATTTACCCACTAGTAGTTATAAAAAGCATTTTTGGTAAACTCTGTCTCTAATAGTTTCTGAAAAATAAAATTATTTTTTTAAAAATGTCCGATTAAATGAATATCTCCGAAACAAAAGTTCCAAAAAAATTCGTAATATATCTAGAAATTCATTTACCCACTAGTAGTTATAAAAAGCATTTTTGGTAAACTCTGTCTCTAATAGTTTCTGAAAAATAAAATTATTTTTTTTTAAAAATGTCCGATTAAATGAATATCTCCGAAACTAAAGTTCCAAAAAAATTCGTAATATATCTAGAAATTCATTTACCCGCTAGTAGTTATAAAAAGCATTTTTGGTAAACTCTGTCTCTAATAGTTTCTGAAAAATAAAATTATTTTTTAAAAATGTCCGATTAAATGAATATCTCCGAAACTAAAGTTCCAAAAAAATTCGTAATATATCTAGAAATTCATTTACCCACTAGTAGTTATAAAAAGCATTTTTGGTAAACTCTGTCTCTAATAGTTTCTGAAAAATAAAATTAATTTTTTTAAAAAGGTCCGATTAAATGAATATCTCCGAAACTAAAGTTCCAATTGTTGATTGAAGTGTGGTTAAAAAGTATATGTACATATCAACTTGACTGTGATTTTTTTAGTAAATAGACTGCTATAAATTGTAATATTTAATAGATATGGTATTTTTATATCGTAAATAAAATTTGGTAATTTATGAATTATCGGTCTTTTATTTTGGGCCAATTTTAAAATAAAATCAAGGCTTATGAAGAAGTTATTAATAGGTATTTTAATTAATAAAAAAAGAAATAAATCAACCTAATTTTGACTCAATTAAATATGACTAATAAAAATGAATGATGCTTTACAATAAACTACAGACAATGAAAGAAATTATTTGTCTCCTTTAATGTTATTAGTTGTATTTCTTGACGGAAAGCCAAACATAATATAGTTCAAAAAATTAAACCAACAGGCAGTGACACAAATTTACATTAAGCTAAACAAGTTCCTGTTACATTTAATTATCTCTGTTAACATTAAATCATAAATAATACATATGAAAGTTTTTGGTAGTCAGATGCAGAATAAATAAAGTATATCAAAATTAATAAGTTATTAGAGTTCTAAAATGTTTAATTTGTTACTTAAAAATGAGTTAGAAAAGCAGCAAAAAAATAAGTATTAATTATTATTGTAGATATATGATTAATATCAGTTTTATTCGCCTAAATCGAGGCCTAAATTTATAGGCCCAAGAAACAATAAATTACATTTATCTACAATCATACAATACCTACCTACCGAAAGTTTTATCCATCCAAAATTAAGCATTTAAAGTGATATTGTATCAATTAGTGAGATAAAATAACTTTATTCCATCAGTGGAATATTGAAACTAAAAATACATTTTTTTGTAATGTTCCCTAGACTTCGCAGGCAGTAAAGGAGTAGTTGTTTCTTGAGCTTCCGCCAAATTCACCGCAGAGAATACCATCATCTTCTTGTATATACAGGGTGTTTCAAAACAAATGCGAAAAACTTTAGGGGGTGATTCCTTGTTCAAAATAAAGGGTAGTTTGCTTTATAAACGTTGGGTCAAAAGTCAACCATTAGGGAGATATCGCGGTACAAAGATGGCGAAAAAATAATGTTTTTATTTTTTATCTTGAAAACGAAAAGAGATAGACTAATGAAATTTTATGGAAGCATTACTGTTATGAAAACACACTTTCAGGTAATTTTTTTTACTTTTTTAAAATGAGTGGAAGGGGTTGAAATTAACTACCCCTATCATTCTTGTTAACGAAATTTAAAGAAAAATCTTATCAAACACATGCAAAAAAAATTAATTTGGATAGTTTGGTTTGTTTAGAAACTTTTTTACCTCTTGTATTTTTTTGATAAAACTCACCGATTGGAAATTAAAAAAATAAAATGTAAAGCATTACATGTCAGGACAAAAAACATTTTTAGATTAAGAATCTAGTGATAATAACGATAATAATAATCATCTAGATAATAACGTATTGCAGTAGAGTAATGTCAAATAAAATAATATTAGGAACATCCTAAAAAGTAACAGCGGCCCACTAGATTCTTTATCAGAAAATGTTTTTTGTCCTGACATGTAATGCTTTACATTTTATTTTTTAATTTCAAATCGGTTTATCAAAAAAATACCAGAGATAAAAAAGTTTCTAAACAAACTAAACTATCCAAATTAATTTTTTTGCATGTATTTGATAAGATTTTTCTTTAAATTTCGTTAACAAGAATGATAGGGGTAGTTTATTTCAACCCCGTCACTCATTTTAAAAAAGTGAAAAAATTACCAGAAAGTGTGTTTTCATAACAGTAATGCTTCCATAAAATTTTATTAGTCTATCTCTTTTCGTTTTCAAGATAAAAAATAAAAACCTTATTTTTCCGCCATCTTTGTACCGCGATATCTCCCTAATGCTTGACTTTTGACCAAACGTTTATAAAGCAAACTACCCTTTATTTTGAACAAGGAATCACCCCCTGAAGTTTTTCGCATTTGTTTTGAAACACCCTGTATAATTATCGGTGGTTTTAATAAAAAAAAAATTACAAACTCTTATGACGCAAGCTCCGAATTTTACTTTTATCAAGTTTTTGTTTGTATTAGTGCTATACCTAGTTACCATGGTTACCATAACGAAAAACGCTATTCGATTTTTAAAAATAATGTTTGCTGCTAATATTTCCTATCAAATTTTCATCATTTTAACTAAATATATACGTTAAAAGATTAAAAGAAAACATGAAACTATGGTCGAATTATTCCTAGAAGAAGTCTTAGAACTGAAATGGCGTTTCTATGGTAATACAATTTCGATTTCATTCTTTGATATTGTGGTTATTATTAACTTTGATTAACGTCATTTTTTTGCGATTGCTAAAGTCAGATTTTCCGATAACTATTATCACCCTTTCCATGGCATTGAATTAAATAAATTTTGTGATTCTTTATCATTTCAAAACACCAAAAATATGATTTTAATAAAAATCAATAACAATCTATCAAAGAATGAAAACGAAATTTGATTTTTTGCAATTTTTTTTTAAATAATTTTTATTATTGACTTTTTTAAAAAAAGAATGTCAATTTTTATGAAGAATGCATTTTTCTCAAAATGTGTGTCAACAGTAAAAAAGTTTTTTCCTCTTGTAAAGACAATCCGGCGGCGATACATGGATAAAACGTTGAATTACATTAGTGTTTAGTTGCATTTTATTAAACATTCTTGCACGGATATAATGATAAAACACTATACAGTATACAGTATGTCCCCGGATTGTTTTTACAAGGGGAAAAACTGACATTTGACACGCTTGACATTTTGAGAAAAATGCATTCTTCATAAAACTTTATGCTTGTTCTAAAACGGTTAATCCCGTTTATACTTTCCAAATTTCCATACCGTTTTAGATAAAGTTAAGAAAAACATGAAAATATGGTTCAAAGTCCTAAAAATCGAAAAGCGTTCCTATGGTAACAATAATTCGATTTCATTATTTATCATTATGATTCTGTTGTTTCAAATGGGAATAAAATTAATTATTTATACGAAAAGTGGATCGATATTTGAAACTCATTTAAAATATTGTCAAGAACAGAAACAGATACAAAATATAAAGTCAAAGTCACAACTATTTAAAATATCTTTTCTTATAAAAAATATTTCATTAATTTGAATGGGATTCCTAATCATTCACTATTAATTAATGTTACCCTACATTAACTGATGCCTCATCAATTTCATGACAAAATTATATTATTTAATCATTAACAAACGAAAAAAAATCGATTGAGTTAAATTAATAGGTAATTTATTGATGCATTAACATATATTTTTTTTAACCACTTAAAAAAGTGCCAACATTTTCGAATAACTTAACAAGTTCTATATTAAAAAAAAAGTAGAACCCCTCCTAAGAATAAAAGCATTTTGGAAAATATACCACTATAAAAAAAATTACACGGTAAGCAGGTATACCGGGTGCGTCTCAAAAGTGGCTCACCCCTATAATTTTTTTATTTTTCCAGTTAAAAAAACGAGATTTGGTATGTTAGTATATGACATAAATTAGGATTGATTAATGTATTCAATTGTTTTCGGTCACTTCCTGTTTCACCGGAAATGACTACAACTTTTGATTTTTAAATGGCATTCTCGGTATTTTTTTTACTTTATTCGAAAGAAAATAACACTCTGAATAGGATGACATATCATATGTCAACTTTTGACATTTTGGCATATGGTGTATTTAAAATTATAACTTGCGGTTCGTAACGAAAATATGACTCGAAATACCAAGTGTGTGATATCAAATTATTCGAAAAAAAAATGCTTTTCCCAAATATGCTAACGAGCCACTCTCGTTCCATTTGAAAAAATCGAGATATGATTAATGCTCAAATACGATTTGAGCATTTTCTGACTGGCCAGGACAAGGCACTAAAAGCATTAGACGATCAAATCTATTTTTCCAAGGCTCCTTGATTAAGAATTAGTGTTTTTAGTTGGGTTGCTTTGATTAGGTTTTGGGATGGTTTGGTTTGGTCTCCGTAGTGAATCCATTTTTTTACGTATTATATAAAAACGTAAGAGAACCAGAAAAATTAGCGTTAAATAGCAGCAATATCACATAAAGTAATGTCATAATAATTCCTCCGTGCTCCGTGCATCTCCGTGCTTGTGTCATCTGTCGAAATTCCTCCGCAGCCTCAAATAGTACCATAATTTTATTTCAATATTTTCAAATTGACTGGGTAATCCACAATTTTTCTTTTGGGCTAAAATTACCTGTTACAACTAGGGTTGCCTACCGCAGGGGCGTAGATAGGTGTATGCTATGGGGGTGGTACTATGATTAAGTCGCAAAAAAAATCACCGTCGGAATTTTAAAAATTAAAATATAGATTTGTAAATAACATAAACAAAAATGAAACAACGACGTTTATTAGTTAATTTTCTATAAACTATAAATAAAAAACTCTAAACTACTAAAAAAACTACAAAACAAAATCAAGTTTTCTAGTACGCTGTTTGGAAAACCTATCAATAACAGCATCAACATTTATTTCAATATCTTTATGGATATTGATTAGAGTTAACCGCACTAATCTGTCCTGGCCAATAAGAACACTTTGTGTGCTTTTAATTAGGTCGAACATATTATAAACGATAAATCAACATAATTAAAAGCATACAAAGTGTTCTTATATGTCGGATATTAATTAAAAAAAAATCCTTTCATAGTCAATGACTATTTCAATTCTCGTATCTCGTCAAGCGTCAGGGGGGGTACTGTCCCCCAGTACCCCCCTTATCTACGCCCTTGACCTACCGTTGTCTTTTTGACCTAGCTGTCCTCTTTTCTGTCGCGTATTGATTTATCAATTATTATTGATATTATCAATCATATTTGTAAAAGTCCTCTCAATAGTATCCTACAGTGCTTTAAAAAATTGTTAATCTGCCTCCTTCGCTACTCTCACTCATTTGCACAGAAAAGAAAATGAAGAAATATTTATGCATAAGAAATTTTTGGGTAGAAGCGATAAAGAAGTTTAACTATTTTATGTTTACTTACTCTTAGCTTATGTATTGAAAAAAAAAGTTATGTTGAAAATGGTTTTGAGTATACACATTTTTAAGAAAGTAAGAAAGACCAATCATCAATATTATGACGAGATTTCACAAAAATGTTTCTCCTCTGCATATTTTTTACCATCTCGTCATCAACAACTCAAAACCCGTACTTTTGAGCAGAAATTTAGTTTTCTTTTAATTCCACTGTATGCAAAGTCAAACGGTCCCAAGATGGGTACTTGGGATTTTTTTCTGTTTCATCTGTCGATATGAAAAAGCTGCGTGCGACTCGCCCGTTCTCGCGGTATCGAATTATTGCTGATTGATTTTTGGGGCCGCGTGTTTTACATAGGCGGGCCCCTTTGTAACGTTCGGCTCCACTAAATTATTTCCTCCCGCGATCTCTTTGGAGCCCGGCTGCCGCGATAAATAAACACAAGAGCAGAACGCCGGCCGGCATCGGTCCTTGTTCCTAGCGAGTGAATTATGGGCCGTACTGGCGTTCTGCAAATAAATCCGTTCCGTCTTCCTCTCTCGCGTGTGTGTATGTGAGATGTTTAAAAGGGGACCCCGCGTAGCACTCGGAGATCGCGATTATTTTTCGATAATTACGCGCCTCGCTATGGGAAACCTGATCATTAAGCGTGCGGGGTGGGTAGACACTGAATCAAAGCGATATAAAGACAGTCAAATGAGGCTGCACGACTTTGATAGCAAGATTTTTCGATTTACATGCTCCAGTTCTATCCTTTCCAAAAAATCGGATTACTTCGAGACTGAACCCTTCAAATAGCTCTTTGTCTGTGCCTCATCAACGTCTAAACATATTACAGTGGAATAAAATATGTCCTGACGTTTCTTCTTGTGATAGATCAAATCTGCACATGGCTTACGTCAATCCCATCAGTTTTCGATGCCTTAAAACGCCACCGTTGGGTGACAAAGTTTATAACGGGAACTTTAGGTTCACAAGGTTCCGTTACAAATAGGTTCCAGCTAGCTCAGTAAATAATTAAAAAATATATGCACAGAACAAGAGATATCAAAAGGGAGGTGTATGGAAAAAGTGAACTGATTGAAAAGTCTAAATTGTACTGGATTCGTTTAATAAATACTAAATTTAAAGTTAAAACAAATTGTCAAGATCTATCATAAAATGTAGCAAATATTTAAATACGAAATAATGAAATATATATATACTAGTAAAAAAATGAACTATCTGTAAAATAAATTAAATCATGAATAGTATCACAAAATATTGTTGTGACTAAACTGTGAACAACCCTGATGCGTATTTGTGATTATGATTAAATTACTATACAGAATAAAATGAAATTTAAATGTAAAAATCCCCTGGTATACCAAGTTCACATACGATCGTATATTTAATGTAATAAATTTTAATCAATCACAAACGCAATAAAATAAGAGATGATTAAAGTCTTATCTGTCATCCAGTGGTCGTTCCAGTCAGTCCATGAGAAAATCCAGGTGTCTGGTCTTCAGTATCCCAGTGGCATTCCTCGTCACAGTGGCATTCACGTCACAGTAGCATTAGTTGCAGTACGCAGTACCTCAAATCCAGTAAAAAAAATGGTAACAATCTTAAGCTAAATCATCTTAAACTCTAAAGGAGTACAGCCAAGGAAAAGAAAGAACCCTAAAATATGATCTATTTTAGTGACATGTTCTGATTCGGACATAGTAAAATACCTTTCCACCATGTGGACGTTCCAAAACAAAATGGCACCACGTTACTCCATGGAAAAGGGTTCTTTAAAAGTCCTCGTAGTCATCTCGTACGACCATCACACACAGTCCGTGTTGTAAAATCGTGTCCTCTAAAATAAATAGTTGTACAAAAGAACATTACACAGCTGTACATGTCTCTTACCAACTGACGAATATATCCCTATACAAGGCTTCTCTGGAATTCTGAACCACACACAGGCCAAAATCACCCACAACTAGTGCCAAAACTGCACAACCAGTCTTCTCGACCCACAAAAGAATTCCAGAAAACTCCAAAGAATCAATCCCAATTCGGAACGGCAAGGCTAAGCCAAAAAAACTTCAATGGAGTTTTTATCAGTCAGTCAGGATCAGAAATGCTGCGTTTACCACGGCGGTTCGAAGTAGAAGAAGGACGAGTTATTTGCAAAATCCTCAGAACATGCTCGATTCCAAGTCAGAAATACCAACATAAAATTTAACACAGGCAACCAGTAAAACAAAAGACCCAAAATAAAATTTGACATAAAATTTTATTTAATGCATACGGATTGAGTAAAACATTTTATTACATCATAATAAAATTATAATAATCCATATATGGACATGGTATCTTCGGAAAATTATTAATACATTTTCCGATCATATAAAAACCGATTAAAAAGATCGATCTGTCAACCTTCAACGCCGGTGTCACACGATCAGCTGACAAACAATTGAAACGTCAGTCTGTCAATCGTAATATAAACAAGATGAAATTTAGTGAAAAATCAACTATAATCAGGTAAAACCAATTGATTACACACAGGACCCAATATTCCCACTTGTTGCGTTGAAAACAGACAAAAGATTAATCACATCAAGTCTATGTTCAAGAATCCCCCGAAGAAATATGCCAAGAAATCATCCTAACACAAGCATAAGTCTAAATAAAGAATTAGTAACCACTGTAGAAAGAAAGGTAGGTTTTAAACAGACAAATTGATATTTTATTAATGAGGTTTTATATTACAGTTATCGGAGACAACTCCATCCAAAGAAATTGTTGTGGTGATGAGACTTAATAGATAAGATATTATTAGAAGTTATATGTACAGTTAAGAAGTAAGCTAATTAAATGTTATTATTCAAGTTATTCAAGTAAGTTTTAGTTTTATTCCTAAAAATAAGAAAAATAAGTAAAATAAGTTACGGTGAAATTTTGAACCGTAACAGCCTATTAAGTTTTCAATGCGCTTTTATTAGATCCACTACAAATTTGAAAGTCTTTCTGTTTTTGCTTATTAGACCTTCCGCACCACAAATTTTGGCGAATGTTCTCCTATAAACTTTCTACCCTCGTAAATTTTGTTACGATTCAAAATTTCACGGTAACTTATGTAACTTATTTTACTTATTTTTAGGAATAAAACTAAAACTTACTTGAATAACTTGAATAATAACGTTTAATTGGCTGTACATTACTTAACTGTACATATAATTTCTAATATCTTATCTATAAGTTTCATCATCACAACCATTTCTTTTGTCTCAATATCAATTTGTCTGTTTAAAACCTATCTTTCTTTCCACAGTGGTTACTAATTCTTTATTTAGACTTATGCTTGTGTTAGGATAATTTCTTGGCATATTTCTTCGGAGGATTCTTGAACATAGACTTGACGTGATTATTTTTTGTCTATTTTCAACGCAACAAGTGGGAATGTTGGGTCTGCAATATACATATGGGTTAAGGATTTTATTATGTATTTTTCCTGTGTGTAATCAATTGGTTTTACCTGATTATAGTTGATTTTTCCCCAAGTTTCATCTTGTTTATATTACGATTTACAGACTGACGTTTCAATTGTTTGTCAGCTGATCGTGTGACACCGGCGTTGAAGGTTGACAGATCGATTTTTGTATATTAGGTTTTCGATCATTTTAATCGGTTTTTATATGATCGGAAAATGTATTGATAATTTTCCGAAAATATTATGTTCATATATGAATTATTATAATTTTATTATGATGTAATAAAATGTTTCACTCAATTCGTATGCATTAAATAAAATTTTATGTCAAATTTTATTTTGGGTCTTTTGTTTTACTGGTTGCCAGTGTTAGATTTTGGGTTGGTATCTTGGAGTCCAGCGTCTTTTGCGGATTTTGCAGACACGCGTCCTTGTCCTTTTCGACTTTGAACTTTGAACCGTCTTGGTGAAAGCAGGGGAAGCCTTCTGCTCTCTGCCGACGAAGAAAATTCTAGTGAAATTTTGGTTTGCCGCCGTTCCGTATTGCGAATTACGGTCTTGGAATTCGTTGAGGGTCGAGAAGACCGATTTGGCAAAAAAATTGAGCTTGGCCTGTGTAGTTGGAATTCCGGGGAAAACCTTGAAAAGGGATATCTTTGTTGGTTGGGTAAGAGACATTCCTAGGTGTAAGGTGCTCTTCTACAACTGTTTATTTTAGAGGGCTGGAGCTGTAAATGGGTGTGTGGACGTACTGGGATGAGTACGAGGACAGTTAAGGGACCCTTTTCCATGGAGTAACATGCGTTGAGACACCATCTTGTCTGGGAAGGTTCGCATGGTGGAAAGGTATTTTACTATGTCCAAACTAGAACGTGTCACTAAAATAGATCATATTTTAGGGTTCTTTTTCCTTGGCTATTACTCCTATTACTAGTGATTAATGATTTAGCTTAAGATTTTTACCATTTTTTTTTGTACTGGATTTGGGGTACTGCAACCAATGCTACTGTGACGTGAATGCCACTGTGACGAGGAATGCCACTGTGACACTGAAGACCAGCACTCTGGATTTTCTCATGGACTGACTGGAACGACCATCGTTCCATCGTCTCTCACAGGAATCGTCTCTTATTTTATTGCGTTTATGATTGGTTAAAATTTATTACATTTAATATACGATCGTATGTGAACTTGGTATACCAGGGGATTTTTACATTTAAATTTCATTTTATTCTTTATAGTCATTTAATCATAATCACAAATACGCATTAGGGTTATTCACAGTTTAGTTACAACAATATTTTGTGATACTATTCATGGTTTAATTTATTTTACGGATAGTTCACTTTTACAAGAATATTTTACTAGTATATATATATTTCATTAATTCTTATTTAAATATTTGCTACATTTTATTATTTTGACTATTTGTTTTAACTTCAGATTTAGTATTTATTAAACGCATCCAGTACATTTTAGACTTATCAATCAATATACTTTTTCCATACACCTCCCTTTTGATATCTCTTGTTCTGTGCATATATTTTATTTAATTATTTACTGAGCTAGCTGGAACCTATTGGTAACGGAGCCTTGTGAACCTGACGTTCCCGTTGGTATATTTATATATTAATTATTTGCCCCAAAATTTATGTTCGATACCAATTTACAGAATCAAAATTAGCATCTATTTAGAAAGACACGTCCTCCCCCTCGATAAACAGGAAGATACTCCCTAGCCGCTTACCTCTAATAATATAAACCGATTTAACGAAAATTAATTGGTCCCAATTCCGAAACACTTTTAAGCATTAATCTTGGCCGTGTCGCCCGCTCGCTTTTTTTAAGTGCTCCTAAATTATTTTTCCTTGGCAATATATAGCTCCTCGGCGCACCTATTTTTTTCATCTAAACAAGTAACTTGACAGATCATTTTTTATACGCTTCTTAATGCGGGGGGCATCGGATATAACGATATTGAAGATGCGTACAGAAAGTTGCGGTTAATTTTTTATATCAGATGATGAACATCACGTATCGGGCTTTTCAGTCACAGAAAAGCTCATGAAAGAAAACGTCTTGAGTGACCATTTTCTGATGCGTGCCAAATACTCGTCAGCGAGTAATGGCAGTAGTATGTATCATTTGCATTAAATTCTTCTTCTTCTCGTCCGTTAACTCTTCGAAAGAGTATGGTGACATCACGTCTCAATTAGTAGTGGGAACCATCGAATGAATACTATCGAAACATTCGATAGTTGCAATTCATTCGAATAATTCGATAGCTAGTAAAAAAACATTCGTTGAAAACTATTCGAATAAAAATTATCGAATAGATGAGTCATCTGCCTTGAAATATTGTATTCTAGTAATTCGGCAGCAAAAACCATTCATTTATAAAATTCATTCATTTAGAAAATTCATTTATTCGTCAGGATCGATTATAATAAAATATTAACTGGATTTTAGTTGTCGCCCGGCGACGTAGGTTTCTTTCCGAAAACCCGGTCGGTGGCAATGCTATGAAAGAAGCCGGCATCTTTGATTTTTGTGGAGTCAGATAAAGATAAAGGACACATTATTTTTTTTTATTGAGGTGCTAGTATTTACACAGAAAATACATTATGAAGGGCGCTGTTGCCATATATTGGTATTAGTCTTGGTATTAATTGATATTAGCAAAGAATATTATTGTTTGGCTTTAGTTAGTTAGGGATAGTATGTCTATATATTTTATATTTTTTTATTAATATTCTGTTGTTACACTGCAATAATACTAGTTATTTTGGATGTAGGAAAATTATTTTTAATGTGTTTAAGCAAAGACTGGTTTAATAAATAATAATAACAGTAATAATTTGTTATACCTATTAACAACAAAATTTGAAATCATTTAATATAAACATTTTTTTTAAGTAGTAGCAAAATATAAACAACAAATTTGATGTCAAAATTATTTATATTAGATCCTATTTAAAAATAATATAGTCTCTCAATTTTTTGTGGCAACGTTGGTTTATTAAATAATAATAATTACAGAACTAATTTGTTATATTAACAACAAATTTTAAAATCATGAAATATAAACATTTATTAATTTTCTAAGCGTGCAGTGTAATGCAAGGAAAATATAAATAAAAATTAGAAATCAAAATTATTTATATTCGGTACTTTATATTACTATTTAATAATAATAATATTTACTTTTACTGGTATTTACTTACTAAAAAATAAATGAAATATTTCTTCGCAAAAAACTACATGTAAGAGAATTAGCATAAACAAAATACAAACATCGTTAACTTTTTTTTAAATTGGCACGTGTAAAACTTTTAATTTAATTTTCTCACCCCATAGTCTGAGTTCGATAACCATTTACTTAACCACATTAATTAATATAATTATTAAGTTCAACTAATTCATATTATTAAAACATCTAAAATACAAATATGTATTTTTAAAATTAATTGTAAGTTCATCTCATCTCTCTTAAAAATTGCTACTTCTCAAAATTTCCCATTAAAAAATAGACCATATACCATATAAAATTAAATAATTGAAAGATCGGGCTACGGAAAATCACACAAACTTTCGGAAAAATTTTGACCACCTGCACACGCACACAATCGTCAATTAAAAAAACTACTATTTTAGTATTTTAAATATTTTAATAAACGCAAAAATAGCACAGTATTTATAAGGCGAAGTTATAAAAATTTGGAAGAACTAATAATGCACTGACGCACACAAAAATCAAACGAATACTAAATTTCATTTATCAAAAACATTCGATAGTCGTGGCTCAACGATAACCATTTAGTCGCACGGCGAGGTTGTCACATATGCTTTAGTATACAAATGAATGAATGATTTTATTCGAATAAAACCATTCGATAGTTGAAATCATTCATTCAGTAACCATTCGATAGTCTAATTCAATCGATAGTTCCCATCGCTAGTCTCAATTGCTCGGATCGTTGTTCTCCATCCATCTCTATCTTGAGCGGCTATAGAAGCCTCTTGCAGGCCGTGACCAATAATTTCTTTGGTTTGGTCCACCCAGCGCACCGTGCATTAAATTAGGTATTTGAAAAAAATATTTATTTACATAACTTCTTTGTAGAAAGTGCCTCTAGGTAAAAATCTATTAACTTGCATGAGTCTTGCGCCAGACCAAGATCAAGACGCTGTAAGACCAAGACCAAGCCTACTTATTAGAGTGCAGAACTAAGACCAAGAGAGTCTTGGTCTTGGTTTTAAGAAGTCTCTGCTAGAGAGTAAGGTATTCTCTTAGAAGTTATATTTAGATATTTTAAATATTTTTTCTTTTTCTGTGAAAAAAGTCTTCTGCGTATTTCACTATAAAAGGAAATCTACAAAATAAAATAGTTATTTGTTTTGCTTGCTTCTGACAACGGGTGGAGATATGTATAAGGTACCTCCTAAACATTGAAGTATAGTTTTTCTTGGTTAAGCAAATTTGTTTTACTAGTAAAAAAAACACCAAAAAGCTGGGTTTCGTCTGGATTCTACGTAGTGGTGTTTTTCTACAAAAACTTTTTTTATTTTTTAGATACATTTTTCAGTGGCAAAATGTCCATGTTTTTATGAAAAAATGAACCCGCCAAAAGGGTAATAACTGATTTGTACATTTGTATTTTCTCAGATAGAAGAATAAAACTTTTTTTAGATAATGAAATAATACAAAAGTAAAATATTTTATTTTTATATAGGTTGAAATAGACTCCAGTAGTCCAATTATTTCTCACCGAAAATAATAAATTACCCATCAGATTAATGAACAAGAGAAAAAAACAACAAAGTGCCAAAAAGTATTGTGTTTGAGAATTATAACGTGCTATATAAATCATCACCATAAATAAATGTCTTAAAAATATTATTTTAAATGTTTTTTCGATGATATATTTTCAAAATTGATGTTGGGGCGGATGTTTAGAAAGCCAGATTTATTATGTGTTTTCAACATATATCTGTAAGAGATTTTTCTTACATATTTATCAGTTAAAATGCCTGTAAATTAGTATATATATAATCTTCTTCTAGTGGGCCGATTTTAATAACTTTTTCAAAAAATTTGCGGCTAAATTATAAGACTTTTATCCTCGTTTTAAATTGAAAATTGGGTGTATGGGTGTAACTTCTTCTTACTTTCGTCTATCTGTCTGTCTGTCTGTCCATCTGAGGACTCCATTCGGGTACCTCTATCCACGTGCCGAGTTTGGTCCAATCGAACCATAATTAAGAAAAATCCTGATAATTTTGTCCATTTAGAGGCATCGGTTCGAAACGTCGAGGGCGTCATCCTGTAGCCCGTCCCCAATTATGTCGAAATTGTCCTACATTTTGCTTCAATATTGAATCGTTAGTTCCACCCTGATGAAGATGTAAACGAAACGTCGTGTCCAACTACGCAGGGTTGGACCGTGTGCACCGTCGCTCACATTGACTGCCCTCAAACACAGCCTCAAATTTGGTCGCGATCGAACGACAACTTTTGACGTTTCTCACGTCAAAATTAACTGTCACAGTGACACGTGTCGTACACGGTCAAGTTGGCCTTGGTCCAATCTAACGACGTACCAAATTTCATTTAAACCGGACGATTTTTTGATTAGTGGTAGTGATGGGCAAAACTATTATTTTTAGATAACAGTTGAAACTGTTATAGTTATTTATAAAAAACAGCTTAAAATAACAGCTTAAAAATAACCGGTTTCTTTATTTTACTGCTAAATATCTGAAAGTATGAGGCGGTCACCGCCAGGCGTATTAACGCAGTTGCAAGTTGCAACAATGACGTGCTCGGTGGTAATATTTCCAGGGTGTCAAAACATTTCTAAATATCGATTGTTATCTAAAATACCTCTCTAAAAATGGTGGTTGTTTACAAATAAGCACTGTTTACAAATTGCGATATAAAAAATGCCAAAATTCCGCCACCCGTCTATACCTATACATTCCGATCTACCTACGCCCTGCCCCTCGATCCGCGTAGATCCTGAATTGAGTAGCAGTACAGGTGTGCATCTTACTCGACGGGCGAGAAGCTCTTAGTTATGATTTTACCATTTGCGGTCAAAAATAACAATATAAGAAAATGTGTAGTATATTCTTCATAAGTAAACCAACTACACACTAGAGTTCGAATTTATTTTACACTTAAACTAGCGTGTACACGCGACTTCGTTCGTGTCGAATTAATAATTTCTAATGGTGATGATAAAGCAAAACAAGAATTTCCATTAACATACAGATTGGATAAAATTTTCTCACATGTGCCAAAAATAAGCTTTAAACGTCGAGCAGTTTAAACAGAATCGTGGTTAATCAATTATTGAGCTTTTTGGAACACCCTGTATGATTTTTGAAAAAATGTCCAGGCGTTTTCCCGAAAGACTAACCGTTTTTTAAATAACAAATATTGTAATATTTGAGGGGCGTTTTCACCCTGTTGGAATTTGAGATTCGAGAAACCCCTCCTTATAGAACCTCAACCCCACAGTCAATCCGTTTGCCAAAAATCAGCTTTAAACGTCAAGCAGTTTAAGCAGAATAGTGATTACTCAATGGTCATATTTTATGGAAACACCCTGTATATATTTTTAAAAATCTGAATATATGTAAACAACATAATAAAATATACGTGTTTTAAGAGTTTTCCGAAAAACTCACCGGTTTTTAAATAAAAAATATTCTAATATTTGAGGGTAGTTTCACCCCCTTAGAATTCGAGTTTCGAAAAATCCCTTCTTATCGAACCTCTACACCCTAAAGTAAATCCGTTTTCCAAAAATCAGCTTTTTACGTCAAGGGATTTAAGCAGGATCGTGATTAATCAATCACCAGATTTTTCAAAACACCCTGTATACATTTTTAAAAAATCTTAAAATATTATTCTGAAAATATTTCAGAATAAATAAATACCTAAATATTGAAACTTAATAAGTAAGTACTGAAACATACAGCGCCATAATATCTCGACCTCCGCCCGTTATGCTCGTAACAGGTTGAAAAACAATGTACTATCTAAAATAACTGATGCGTTATTCTCCAAACTGTTTCGAACCTCCATCGACAATCGACCGATGCAGCAGCATTCCTTTCCCACTCCGATTATCTCGACCACCGCCCTGTTATGCTCGTAACAGGTTGAAAAACAACGTGTCTAAAATGACTGCTTCTCCAACCCGTTGCGAGCCTCCATCGACAATCGACCGATGCAGCAGCTTTCCTTTCCCACTCCTGTTATCTCGACCGCCAGGCGTTATGCCCGCAACTGTTTCAAAAAACCTGCTACTTTTATATCCTATTATTTTTAAGCGGTATCGACCGAAGCAGCTACGTTCGCGAAAGCGCATTCCCCACTCCGTTGTCCGTTGTCTCGCCGCCGGTATCGATGGTTGACGAAATAACATGTTTTCCATCCTTGCTAGTTGTTTTTTGGAATTGCTTCGAGCAGCATAGAATTTCGTGACGGTGCAGAGCGCCGACTTCGTTTTTCGTTTTACGAGCGGCCGATCTCTACCTGTCGTTATTTTATATCTGTTATTTTTTAGAAGTAGTAATGGTTGCGTTATGTTATTTATAAATAATTGTTATAAAATAACAGATAGTTAAATAACAACCCATCACTAATTAGTGGTAGGATTTGGTAGGGGCAGGTAATTATAGTAAACGCCACGAATGTTTGGGAGTGATTCCTCGGTCGCTACCATGTGAACTAATCTGTTCAAGGTCACATAAAACTTAATTCCAGTGCCGTGGTGTTTCAAGTCATATACATAGAATATCTTACTAAGCTACTACTCGACTACTTTAAGTTGTTACATTTCCTAGATTTAAATTAATACGAAAATAGAGTTTTTCTACAAATCAACGTAAAGGAAAATTCAATATTTCGCAAGAGCCGACAACGAACAATTTCCTTTCAACCTTCCGGTATTTGTATACACTAACCAGGCAGCAAAAATTGCGTGCAGAAATTAATATACTCCAAAAAAGTAATTTATTTTCCTTGTATCTAGATTATACTTAGGCTGTCACGTGTAGACTCGATGTCAGACTTTTAACCTGGATCGGCTTAATAATAAATATGAGTTTAAAAATCCACGCCAAGTACAAATTACTCTAATTGACACCTGAAACCACATATAATATTGGTTACGTTACACTTCCTGTATACCGGGTGCGTCTCAAAAGTGGCTCACCCCTTATATTTTTTTTTATTTTTTCAGATAAAAAATTAGATTTGGTATGTTAGTATATGACGTAAATTAGGACTGACTGACATAATCAATTGTTTTTGGTCACTGCTTGTTTCACCGGAAATTACTAAAACTTTTGATTTTTAAAAGGAACCTAATAAAAATAGAGAATATAATTTAGAATACGCTTCGTCCGACCAAATGATCTCCCCCCTTGTGAAAATTATTCACTCTTCCACACAGTCGATGTACCAGTTGCAAAACTCGATTCTACGCGCAGGATTGCCAGGGTAGAGATGATGCACAAGCTTATATCTATTGAAAGTAAAATTGGTTTTAAATTTTTTTGCATTTTCGTTTTAGCCAAACCCACATCTTCCTCTATGTATCTACGAGATGCCTCTGGTGTGGCTTCAATTGATGCCAAAACATTTACCTCAGATGCTTCATTTTCTTTGTTATATCTTTTTGATCTGGGTTTGTTCATCCATCTCTTATCTCTCTATCATCCATATCTTATCTCTCTATGTTCTCTCGGTATATCTTCTCTCGGTGTATCTCGGTAATACATTGTAATGCTTTAATTACAAGGATACCTGTACGTGGTAACCTATCTGTCCAAATAGAGCACTGCCGCTACATCAGAATCTTCGTTGGCTAATATAAAACATTTAATCATATCATATTTTTTAAAATAATCAAAATTTTGTTGTTATGTCATGTTTAGCACCTACAGTGAATAAAAAAACAGCACGGGAAATAGCACAGAAAAGACAATAGCGAAAATTTTACTATGTATGTGATTGCTACAAATTCGAGGTACGAGATTTTTTTGAAAATCAATTTTATTTTTTCCTGGCGTTAGTTTTTAGAAGATCAAAAAACTAATTGCACCTTTTCATGGCTACTTTATTAGGGCTATCTGATAGTATTTTTAGATTTTCAAATTAGCTGATAATTTGTGAGATACAGAGGGCAACTTAATTTTTTTAAATACGAACCTGAATTTTTTATTTGAAGTTTTGAAAGAACTCAAATATCCTGAGTACAATGATACGCCACACTTAATATTTTTTTGTTTCGGACATTTGAACACAATTTAATTAAACTAATTTCAAGTCCGGCTCTGTTTTTTTTTAATATTTAATCTATTCATCGTTACAATATTGGTAAGCTTTCAAACTTAACAACGACGTGGAGTAAAACATTGAATACGGATAATCAAATGCAATTAAATAATAAAAAATAATAAAAAATTATTGGGCATTACTTTAAGGTGCCAGTTTTTCGTACCGGTGAGTGTATTAGCATGGGCGCCGAAAGAATGAAATTTAGGGGGAGGCAAGGTAAAAATGAATAAAAAATTGACATTTTTGGTAATTATTGGGAAAACTGGAAATCGTCCGATTTTCACCAAAATTGGTATACACCCTATTTTGAAGTCGTAGATTACGAATCTGAACTTTTTTCTTGGCGGTCTCTTACCGTTTTTCAGAAAAACGGAAAATAATTTCAATATCGAATTTTTCTTAATTTCTCATTTTTAAGGTTTTCTAGCACATATTTTGTTAGGTATTCAATAATCAATAATGTTCTTGCTATTTTCTGTTACTTTTTATCCAATTCTATGCAAAATAGAGAAAATTTGCTAAAATAAATTTGTAAACAATCTGAAAATGTTAGATTATAGCTTTGTTCGGGTTCTTGTTATTACCGATTCTGAACCGTCCAAGAACTCTGCAGCGCATGCGCAAATGAAATAATGTCTTCATATTTCCTTCTGCGCATACGCATCACAGTTCTAGGACGGTTCAGAATCGGTAATAAGAGAAACCCGAAGTAAGTTTATGTGTTTCTGGCATTTAAAGCAACGTTGCCAATGCTAAACCTAAATTTAGCGTGTTTTTTTCGCTCATTCTGGAATTACGAAAGGCGGTCGCCAGAAGAACGGCTCCTTCCCATAACTGCTATTTTACCAACGAGATCTGACTATTTTTTACCCACGAAGTTGCACGAAAGAGTTTTGATTGCATTGGTTACAACTTCCATGCAGAGGGTGTTAATCTTTTGTTGTTATATTATTAGATTAACTAAAAAAAGATTAACCCCCTCCGCAAAGACGTTAAAACCAATGCAGTCAAAACTCTTCCGCGTAATTTTGTGGTTATAGGTGTATATTAATTATTGTCGATCTCATAATAGGTAATTTATTGAAAATCCGTAATCACCCGAAATAGAAGATTCTAGACCTAATCTAGAAATTTTCAAATTTCTAGATTAGGTCTAGAATATATTTGTCTCTCTTATTACATAGGAGAGAGAAAGAAGGATATTCAATAGTATATCAAATGTCAAACTTCCATCTGGTCTCAATTTTCTTTGCAATTTTTTTAAGAAAAGTGTTTTTCAGTAAAATGTTGGACACTTTTCTATCCCCAATCAAGTGTGGCTTTTAGATAAACTATAATATAATGAAAATATAGTGAAATTATTACTTTATAGGGCCGAAATAAAGAAAAATTCAATGTTGAAGTAATTTTCCGTTTTTCTGAAAAACGGTAAGAGACCGCCAAGAAAAAAATAGATTCGTAATCTACGACCTCAAAATAGTGTGTATACCAATTTTGGTGAAAATCGGACGATTTCCAGTTTTCCCAATAATTACCACATTTTTTATTATTTTACAGGTAACACCTAACAATTTCATAATAATGATTATTTTTTTTACAGATGGATGTAAGAAGATAGCTTTTATTTTTATTGTTTCAGTGATCCAGGGGGGGGGGGCAAATGCCCCCTCTTGCCCCCCCCCCTGTCCTGCGCCCATGTGTATTAGTTCATCCATAAATTTATCCTTTGGTCATTTCTCACTTCTCTCGAGTTCCTTCTTTAAAACAACACCAACCACCGCCACACAGTGGGCGGGAGACCGGCCGCTAGTAAGACGAAACTTCTACGACAATCTGATTCAACGCAACTTAATAATTTCTGTATAAAATCATCTAATTATGTTTATTATTTTCAAAATATGTCAAAACTATTGATTTTGTTTTGTGGAAAACAAAAGCTGACTAAAAACATAAAATGCAAGTGAAACGAACTTATGTTGTATTAACACGTTTAAAAAAATTGCAAAATAAACTAAAGCTGCTAATTAAGTACAAAGCTACAATCTACAGTCTAAATAAGTATAAAGCTACAAAGTTAAGTACAAATCTACAATCAAGTACAGGGTGTTCATTTATAATGTGCCCTCCTTTAACTTCTTTGTTTTTCGCATTAGAAAAAAATGTTATAGACAAAAATTGTAGTGTTAAATGTAAACTATTTGCAACGTATATTTTTTATACAGAGTCTTGCGTAAACGTGTCAGACAGGTCAAAATTATATATTTTTCAATGGAACACCTTGTATATTATTACATTTCTAAAACATTCACAAAATTTTAAGTCCTTTTTATATAATATGACATATGCTTAAATTTAATAATTTCGGAAATATCCGCCTGTAAATAATTATATAAAGAGTAATTAAAATTTGGTGAAGGTTTTAAAATTGTAATAACATACAGGGTGTTCCATTTAAAAATATATAATTTTGACCTGTCATGCGTTTATATAATACCCTGTATATGAAAAAATATATTGAGCAAATAGTCCACATTTAACCCTACAGCTTTTGTCTAGAACATTTTTTTCTAATGAGAAAAACAAAGAATTTAAAGGGAGGCACATTATAAATGAAGACCCTGTACTTGATTGTACTTAATTTGTACTTTTTAGTGTACTTCTTTAACAAACTCGTTAAACTTAAAAAAGTGTTTTTATTTATTCTATTTTTATTATGCTGTTGTAATAAAATTATATTTTATACCTAAATTTGAGACAAATCGATTGATAAATAAAAAGTCTGCCATTTGGATCCGCCATTAATTTTTACCAACAAAAAAAAGCATATTAAAAAGTAGAACATATTTTACTAATCATAAATCTGAAAACCGTATGTTCATATCTGCTTTGGTTCGAAAGTTATGAATTTATTCCTTTTACAAATGTACTAAAAGATTTGACTAGCTTCACTGCAGCAATAGTGAAATATCGCTAAAAACGGCTAAACGGGCAAGAACGGGCAAGTGATCTTGACATTATGTCCAAGAGCGATTTATAAAGTTTTATTTAAAATGAGAATTAAATAGTACTTTGGATTACTTTGTATTTCCACCTCTGTCAATTGGCAAATTTATTAAAAAAATAAGTAATTATATATCAGTCCAAAAAGGCAAGAGTGTAAACTAGGCAACCACTATAATAATTAAAATCTATAATGATCTGAAGCTAACTTACCTCTATTATATTCAACCACCACAATATGTTTTATTTTAAAAATAACTTCACTCAAAAATTAGTGTCAAGTTTGTTTCGCCTGTACATGCAAAATAGACGCTCGCTTGGGTACAAAATGTTGCTGACACTTTCAATTGTTTATGGTATGCTCAAAGCCTACTACGAAATTATTTAGAAATGTATCGAGCAGGATAAAGTTTTTTAACTTTAATTCAGTAATAAAGTGTTGAAAAGGGGCTTAAAAAAATAGAAGGTTTTGTCTCGCCGTATCATCCGCCTTCGCCTACTGTGCGCCAGGCCGAACGAGCGCCACTTACATGAAAAATTAACACCGACCGCGGTATCATAAAAACCTAATATCCTACTTAAGAAGATCCTCCAGTCAAGATCAGGTGGCTGTTCAGACATCACAGGACACCGAAGTGCCGCCTCTCTAAGTGCAAGACGCTGTTAAGGAACCAATTTCGGGATGAATCGGGATGCCGACCGATCGTAGATGGCGCAGCTGTCTGGCGGTTATCGCGCACTTAGGAATAACGTTTCCGTTCGAATTATATAGGGGGAATGATAAGTGTCTTATTTTGACAACGCGCTTCCTATTCGTTGCAGTGCGCGTTTGTTGTCGATTTGTCATCTTTCGAAATATGTCTGTTTGGGTTGTGTAGTTTGAATATAAACTATTATGTGTCTACATAATTATAAATTGATGTATTAGGGATGTATACAGGGTGAGTTTCCTACGATGTTCTCTATGGGTATCTCGGAAACTACTGGAGATAGAGAGTCGGTTAAATGGGGAAAGAAGTGAGGTTTTGTGGGGTCATAAATATGCGCCTTTCAAATTTTTGAAAAAGTTCATGGCTTACTAGATATTTCGAAAAAAACAAATTTCGGCTATTTTAAAAATTGTGCCTAATTGCATTATAAGCTATTTTCAACAAAAAGTTTTCAGATAAAAGTTGTAGATAATCATATCCTTAATGAGATTGTTTCTTCAGTTTTTTTCTAAAGCCTGTCATTTTTGACTGTCCAATATCTACCTATATTAGGAAATTACACAGTTTTATTGTATTTTCTTATTACGAAAAGCATATAATTTGTTAGATGATGTTTGGCTAATCTAATTTAAAAAGTATTAACCATATTCGGGGTTATTCTGGTGATATTTCAAAATTCCATACCTATTGTAAATGGAAATTAAGAAAATATTTTACCAAAACAAGAGTTTCTAACAAGATCGAACCCGAACCTCCGAAAGCATAGGGAACACGTTACCAAATTTTGTGATAACTATATAGTTTTTCGATCCCGGTTAATATTCGTCCTAAGAAAAACTAGTTTATCCTAAAATCGGGTTTGCCCAGTAACATACATGAATATAATAGAGTTGGGACATGCTAAAAATTTTAATTTCCATTTCCAATAGGCATGGAATATTGAAATATCACCAGAATAACCCCGAATATGGTTAATACTTTTTAAATTAGATTAGCCAAACATCACCCACCAAATTATATGCTTTCGTACAAGAAATACAATAAACTGTGTAATTTCCCAATATAGGTAGATATTGAACAGCGGCATCGCTAATAGAAAACGAGAAACGATAATAAAATTGTTAAAACATAATTGATTCATTCCAAACGCGTACATACCTAGTTTACCACCAATATATAAGAAATAATGCATATTAAAATGGAGTCCCCCTAACCTCAAACCAATGTCATCAAATAATGTAGTATTATTGGTAAAATTACCTTGAAATTTTGGGATCAAATCCGTCATCTCCCATGCCTGAAGAAGGTCCTCCATTTTAACATATCACAAGCACAAACGATAACAAAAAAAAACTTTATATAAAGTACACGGCGCGTCTCGTGTCGCAGAGGAGAAACAGAAACCAAATGAAGATAGGAATCAGGAATGCACTGTTGCGTTGTTGCTGTTGGGGATGGTCACTTAATATAAGAATAGTAACTCTTGGAAATGGGGTGTTATTCTCGCGCCGAGAATAATATACTTATTTAAAGTCTTAATACGCCGATTTCAGGTAAAAGTTTTAAAAGTTAAAATACTACTTATTATTATATAAAGCATTTATACTTCAATTAATAATAGTTTCTTCGTCGTTAAAGGATTTATTCACTTGATAGTAATATAAGTTTTTCTTAAATATAAGTCATTTTATTCTTTTTTTTAGATTCAAAATTACTTAAAGTGACTATAACTATATTTAAAAAGCAAGTGTAAAAGTAAAATAGTTCCAAATATTTGTTGTACTCATGGAAAGAATACTAGCCTTGAAGAAAGTGTAAAATTTTAAGTGTATGATTGTTCTTGAATATAGAAATGATTTTTTTCCGTGTACTGAAGATAGAGAGTCGGTTAAATGGGGAAAGAATTGCAGTTTTGTGGGGTCATAAATATGCGCCTTTCAGATTTTTGAAAAAGTTCATGGCTTACTAGATATTTCGAAAAAACAACATTTTTCGGCTATTTTAAAAATTGTCTTACATACCCACATCCCTAATGAGCGCCTATGTTCTCCGATTTTTTTTCTGCGGCCTGTGTCATTTTAACAGCGACAACATATGTTTTTAATGGAAATCATAGTTGTTGTGACTTCATAAAAGCGCCATTTTTTTTTAAATATTTTTAGGGGTATAAACTGTTATGTTTTCTTCGAAAATTACAGAGTTATAGCCAATTCTTATCATTTTATAAACAATTTTACTTAGTTAGGCATGGAAACAAGTTTAATCGTCTTAATTTTTGCTCTCAGAAATGTGAAGCTGTCACATCCAAATTTTGTAAATTAAAATAAACAAAATTGTAAATATGAAATTTTCAAATGAAGAAAAGCGTGTAGATACTCCCGCATCAATAGAATGGTTCCAACATGACTTTTATTACGACCCCCCCCCCTCATAATGAAAGAAATGTTAAAAATTATTTACATCATAATTATGCAAACTCAGGAATAGAAAGAGGTGGACCAAGAGGTGGCCTCCTCGATCATCTGACCTATCCATTTTAGATTTTTTTTATGCGGTATGGTTAACAATAAGGTTTACAAAAGAATTTGTGAATTAAGAGAGGCGGTACGAGAGAAGTTTAATTAAGTCCACCGGTTCTTCTATGAGAATATGTAGTAAAAAATGGCGGATTTTCTAAAATAACTTAAAGTGTATGCAGTGATATTATTTTTTAAGTCAAGGAACCGTTTAGTAATATATTCAAACTTTTTATAAGTTTTATAAATCATAATAGAATAAGAATACCATGCAATCCAATTGAAATTAATCAAGAAAGATCAGAATTGGCTATAACTGAATGTAACTTTTCTAACATGTCTTGAAACCCGTTCTCTAAAAAACGTAACATTCACCGGTTAACGTATCCTCGAAACCGTATGGTCAAGAAAAGTTGAACCAATAATCCTACACGCTTTTCTGCATTTGAAAAAATAATTTTTACAATTTTTGCTTATTTTAATTTACAAAGTTTGGATGTGACATCTTCACATATCCGAGAGCAAAGACGATTAAACTTGTTTCCATGGCTAACTAAGTGAAGTTGTTTAAAAATTATAAGAATTGGCTATAACTCAGTAATTTTTCGAAGAAAACATATTTTAACTTATATCGGTGAAAAGCTTAAAAAATGGCGTTTTTTATGAAGTCACGGCCAACTATGGTTTCCATTTAAAAAAACATATGTTTGTGTCATATGTCAAAAATGACAGGCTTTAGAAGAAAACGGAGGGCACAGTTTCATTAAGGATATGATTATCTACAACTTTTATCTGAAAACTTTTTGTCTAAAACAGCTTATAATGGAGTTAGGGACAATTTTTAAAATAGCCGAAATTTGTTTTTTTCGAAATATCTAGTAAGCCATGAACTTTTTCAAAAATCTGAAAGGCGCATATTTGTGACCCCACAAAACTGCAATTCTTTCCCCATTTAACCGACTCTCTATCTCCAGTAGTTTCCGAGATACCCATAGAGAACATCGTAGGAAACTCACCCTTTATATCACAAGATAATTTGATGCAAGATTTTATAGTGTTAACGAGAAACAAGTTTGAAGGTATACAGTATCTTATGTACCAGAGCTGCAAGTTTACAGAAAAATTAAGTCTTTTTTTGATTTAAATCATTAATTAATAATCTATTAATTTTAATTGTTTTATAGACATTGTGAATGATCATAAACAAAAAATTATAGTGTAATTGAAACCACTAATTTATTCCGAACAAACAAAACAATTAAAATGTTACAAGCAGACAAAGGTAATGCTACAGTAGTTATAGATTTAGACGAATATAATAACAAAATTACAGATCTTATAAATAACGGTAGTTACACAAAACTTTCAAAAGACCCAACACCAACTATTGAAAGAAAAATGTACAGAACTTTATACAAATACAAACATATATTAACAGATTTACAACGAACATTATTAACACCCCATTTATACGGTTTACCGAAAATACATAAACAGGGTATACCTTTTAGACCTATAGTCAGTAGTATAAATTCTCCATGCCATCCATTAGCAAAATTTTTACTAGACATATTAAATCCGATTGCAAATAACACCGATTCGTACATTAAAAACACACCACACTTTATAGAAAAAAATTCAAAAATTAATATAACACCTAACAGTTTAATGGTTAGTTTTGACGTTGTTAGTCTTTTCACTAATGTGCCGGTAGATAAATCACTTAAAATAGTTATGGATAGATTAGAACAAGATACACATTTAATAGATAGAACAAAATTAAACCGGAAAATCATAAGAGCGCTATAAAAATCGGAGAAGAACTATTGGAATATGTATCGAAATTTAATTACCTCGGCAGTATGATTTCGGAAAAAGCAAATATCGACTCTGAAATTCAGCACAGAATCAGCAGCGCCTGAAGAGCATTCTGGAAATTAAAATACAGGGTTTTCTACAATCATGACTTGAGCACTAAAAACGAAACTTGCAGTGTATCGAGCAGTAATAATCCCCACCATGTTATATGGAAGCGAAACCTGGGTGCCGTACCGCCGCGCCGCCGCCGGCACACGAGCGCATTAAACAAGTTGCAACAGAGACATAAATTAACTATCCGAACGAACGAACGAACATTCGTTGATTCGTTCGGTAGTAGTATGGATGGGACCGAATTTAAGAACCGAACGAACAACATCTACCCATTCGTTTTCGAATTCCTTTGATGTACCGACTCGAAAAAAGGTGCATATTCATTATCCGAACAAACGAACGAACGAATGAGCGAGCGAACGAATGGAATTCGGTATATTTGGACGGTGGACCGTACGCATGCGGTCGTTCGTTCGCTCGGCCATCCGTTTCGAGTCGGTACATCAAAGGCGTTCACAAACGAATGAGTTAAGGTGTTTTCGTTTGGTTCTAAAATCCGGTCCCGTCCATACTACTACCGAACGAACATTATTATGAACATTCGTTCGTTCGTTCGGATAGTGAATACGCACCTTACGGATGGTCGAGCAAACGAACGAACGGACGGTCGCATGCATTCGGTTCACCGTCCAAATATACCGAATTCCATTCGTCCGCTCGTTCGTTTGTTCGTTTGTAAGTAAGTAAGTAAGTACATTCTCTAGATCTATATACTATTCTAGAAAAAAAGTCTAATACATTTAGTTTTTTAATGGATCCCACCCATATACTTTTATTGTCTACAAGTTGTTTAAAAAGAACTTTTATTGTGGTGATCGTCTTTTTTTGTTTTGATACTTTATGTGGGTACTATTTCTTCTTTAAGTATGTTTTTAGTTAATTCTGTATTTGCACCTTTACACTGTTCCATAATTAGTCTTAACAGGCATCCCGCATTGTTGTTCAATTATACGTGTCCAAGCGAATTAATTTCTTATTTTTTTGCAATTTGCAGCGGCTTGTGTTGAAGGTAATAATAGAGGCAATTGATAACTCTTTTATAACCCATATCATAACGACTAAAATAAGGAGTTAATAGTAAAAAAACGAAGCAAATTGATCATTTTGAATCATTTATACGAATTCGTTTCTCAGTTAATAGAGACACAAGAATATTAAATTAACTGAAAACTTAAAATAATCCGGTCCTGGTCAAACTATGACAACAATCATAAAATATGTCACAATATGGCAAATATATTGCAATTTTCTTCTACAAATCTGTCAAAAATATTCTCAATTATATTCTAGATCAAACGTTAGTATAAACTACTGTAAATACAGTGTGGCGCCTCTCATACGACGGCGACGCGGAGGCCCCAAGAAGAACGACATGACAGCTTGTATTGAAATGAAATTTCGTGAGTGAGAGAACCAAATAGGTTAATTTAGAGCATTTTTCAAAAATATCCTACAGGATGTCCCAAAAAAAGTTACACATCAAAGTTGTGCTTTTTGTAATGGAACTGGCTCACCCCTATAACTTTTTTATTTTATCAGATAAAAAAAAACGAGATTTGGTATATTAATATATGACATAAATTAGGATTGATTGGCATATTCAATTCTTTTCGGCCACTTCCTGGTTCACCGGAAATTACTACAACTCCAGTCCACTTTCTTTAAAAATTGTCTGGCGTTATTTCCGTTACATTTTCCATAATGATTTAGTTTCAATCCCGCTTTTTTATCCATTCTGTTGCAACATTGGTATTCTCTAATTCAAGACAATCAAATAGTTTTTGAACCACACCTAACAAAAGGTGAAGCTCAGGAGGGGGAATATACCTTAAGACAGGTGTTTCTTCGTCGCCAATGATTAAAGGTATGTTTATACAGTTTTCTAAAAAATAATTGCCCTTTTTTTATACGGTTCATTGAACAACAGTTTCAAAAATACAAAAAAAAAATTTCAAGCAAAAACGCTTACTAAAATCTTTGGCTTTTGTTATATTTCCTCCAAATTGTTGCTATAAATTTGTATTTTCTGTAATACTTTTTATAGTTCTGAATGATCCTTTAATTTCCATTTCCTTTATACATTTACATCATACCATGGGCAAGTGTGAGTGGATGAATTTGACTGAAGACCAAGGAGAATCATAATAAGCTTAAAGTCAGCGGCAAAAGTATAGGAACAAATTCCACATATGGACTGCAGATCTAACGTCTCAAGGAGGCTTTTAATGTTAGCATAAGGTTCAGACAACTTTGGTCTTAAGCCAATTATGAATAGTTTATTAATTCCAGCATTTTTATATTTCTTGAAATATTCGGGATCATTTTCAGGGAGCACATTCAGACAAACTTTAAGTGATCCACCACCACTATCAATGCCAATTTTTGAAAATCTTCAGATAATTCTCTAATTTCCAAAATATATGATAGAAGACCAGATAAATCTGAGCAGTATACAAAAATTAATATTAACTGAATTAACATTTTTCCTTTAAATTATTTTCTAAAAAGTTTAACTGGAATTCTCGTTCAGAATACTACCAAAATAGTCTTTTACGATGTATTTGTTGTTATAATAGTCCACGTATTTCAGATTTGTGTTGTACTTAGCTTTAGTTAAATTTAGCGATAAAACCACTTAGTTAGGGAAGAATTATAATTATTCTAACTTATTAGTTAACATTTTTATGCAAAATAAAACATATAGCTGTAATATGATTTTTTTGACAAATTATTGTTTCAGTTTTTGGTCTCAAAATTCAAAGTCACAGTACGTCACTGGATCTATGGAAATAATTTAGTTGTTCGATGATTTTGAAAGAACGCATTATGGCCATTAAAAAATTACTAATTTTACAATTTATATATTTTTTATTTTGAATCATATAAAAACCGAACAGTGTATACAAATAAAAATATCTAAGAAAATCTTTGTTTAAGAGGTAGGCAATCTTAATAGTGATGCATTTGAAAAATATCCAATCCTTTTTCCGAGACATTTTCAACCGTTTCATCTTAATTTACCTCTTGCACAAAAACAAACCGCCTAACTAGACTTGAAGAGCAGCGAGGCAAAAGGGGAGCAAGTGTTGACGTACGACCGTTGTCTTGTGACCGAGGCGCGTCTCTGAATCAAAACCAAAAATAGGCCGCGCGAGTGGCACTAAAATGCGACCAAAATAACAGCCAGCGTAAAAAATGCGTCTATTTCAGCTTAAAAGAAAATATTTTGCCTGAAGAAAACTCTCTAACTCAAGAAAACTTGTTCTCTTGAAAAATTCGAAAATTTCTCTTGAATCTATTTTCATTCAACCAAGTGCAAGTTACTTTGTTTTAAGATAATAACAAAAATACGCTAGGAAGTACTTCATTCAAGAAACATGGCCATTTTTCCAATAGCTAAATACACTTTTGATGAAAAATAATAACGACACGCAAAGACGATGACGAAGGACGGTATATACAATCAGTCGGCAGTCCGATCAGTCTCAAGTCGCATTTCATAGGTCGTACATCATAGTACGCACGGGTTTTGTTGCTTGGAATTTTGCATAATTTGCTTTTTAAACGCATATCGGATAACAAATTAGTGATCGTTATTAACATGCATTTGTCATTTTTTATGGACAAATTTTAGGATATATGGATTCTTTAAAGGAGTTTCTGAAAAAATGGAAATTAGAGCATTTATTTGCTATATTTGAAGGTCAGAGACATTTATCTACTGCACCTGTTTAGATAATGCATGCGTGACTATAGATAGAATAAGAATATAGGTATCGATTTTTTATGCAAATAATTACAAAAATTTTATAATTTCAAGTCGTCGTCGTATTAAAAAATTCAAAATGTGACCAAAGCTTATAATTTTAATAATTTGTTTGCTTTACTTTGATTAATCGTGATGTAACATTTTTTTTGTAATTTGTAGAGTGGTGAACCACCCCAAAAAATACCAAGGAGTGAAAAAGCAGAAATAACTACTATCGAGGAAAATAATATCACTTTTCTTACTACAGACCAGGAAAACCAAAATTTATCAGAAAATAATATACCTCTTAGATCAAAATAAATTTTGGTTGAGTCAGTGGTATTCGCTATTGGTTTAAGAAAAGTTTCTCTTTAATCAAGAAATGTCCCCTTTCAATCAAGAATTTTTTCATGAATCAGAGAGACTATTGTTCTTGTAGCAAGAACTTCTTTGCATATTAATTTTGGGTCAAGAGTGAAATACTTTGGACAGATAGATTCTTCTATTCTCTAAAGTAATTTTTGAAAGCTTATGAAAAGATAGTTAATGCTTTGGGCAAAGAAACGTCGTTCTTGGCCTTATTGAAAAGCGCCAACCTTTTGGGTCAAAGTCATATTCATTTCTTCTGAGAGATCCTTTTTTTCAGTGTATGATAAGTTATAACTTAAGAAACGGGGACACACAATAAATCTGTTAGGTCGTAGCTCCACTTAACGCCCTCCACTCCGTACATTCTACATATTTTTAAAGTAACTTTATGGACTTAAACAATCACAGATTAATCGATAAAAAAGACAGGTAAGATAAACTACATTAATAATAATTCTAATACGATTTTTATACGGTTAAAAATTCAATCTCTATTAAAACAATAGGAGGTAACCGGGTATTCAATTCAGGGTCACGATGGGGAAATCACGATCCCGCCAGGTCGAATCTGTTCGAGGATGGTGCGGCCATAAATTCGAGCATTTTTGATAATCGCCGGTAGAGGGCCCCGTCTAGTGCCCCCCGGGACTCGTCGAAAGATTAATGTCTTCGATCCCGCATTAAGCTCTAACCAACGTTTAATTAAATGTTACTCCTTTGAATTTATTTGTAGCTGTCGATTGCGTTGTTTTATTATAAAATATGTTTGTGCGAAGGCGTTTGCAAAGGTAATATAGCTGCACTGAATTGATAGATCAGATTAGATTCTTGCGGTGGCTATCGGACTGTTCCACTGCGGTCTTTTCAGATCTATTTGACCTTGCATGGGCTCGCATCTTAGCTCGCAAAAGGGCAAACAAAAACAATAAATAGAATAATTTATAAAGATTCTAATATAAATAAAAGATTGTTTATTGTTTTTTCTGGGCCAAGGTGATAGCGGCGAGGTGTGTTGGAACGCCTCCGCAGCGGTTTTTCGGTAGTAACGCTTCAAATTGTAAGCTACTGCCTAACCAGGCTGCAAATGGCGCCTTGTGCCTCGTTTGCTTCCCTTCTTTTTTTCAGGATCGCTAGTTCATCGTTGCTGATTCCTCCCGTATTGACGAAGCCGGAAGGCAGAAACACTGAGTGTCTACGGGTAGTCATGTTTTAGTCATGTCTCATGACTAATCTTACTGTAGACTTGCCCAATAAATTCTTTCTTCTTTTGATTCAAATATACAGGGTGTTTCAAAATAAATGCGAAAAACTTTAGGGGGTGATTCCTTGTTCAAAATAAAGGGTAGTTTGCTTTATAAACGTTGGATCAAAAGTCAACCATTAGGGAGATATCGCGGTAGAAAGATGGCGGAAAAATAATGTTTTTATTTTTTATCTTGAAAACGAAAAGCGACAGACTAATGAAATTTTATGGAAGCATTACTGTTATGAAAACACACTTTCAGGTAATTTTTTTACTTTTTTAAAATGAGTGGAAGGGGTTGAAATAAACCACGCGTATGGCGCTTTCAATGGTAAAATACGAGAGAAAAATCATTGGGTGGCTTTGATAAAAATTTACTGTGGAAAATGCCATATGAAATATAATCCCGCAAATATCTGCGAAACCGTTAAAAATTTTGAAATACTCTAAATACAAAAAATGTTCATTTTTTAATTCTCAGTCTATTGAAAAAATAATATACAGGGTGTTCCGTTTAAAAAAACAAAGAAAAATTATTTTATATTTTAGAAAGTTTGGCGTAGAATTTTGAACATCCTGTATAATTTACGATTTTCATATTTATAGCAAAGTAAGTACAGACCATCTAAAGTAAGTACTGAATATAGTTTTGATTTCAGAACAGTTCTTGTATTTTTAATAATTTTTTTAAGAATGGGCTGAAAAATATATATTTTTGATTTATTTTTTAATATCTCTGAAACTATTGAAATATATTTATTCATATCTTAGGGTTATGTAAAGTGATCTGAAAGGAAGCCAAAAATGCAATAATATACAGGGTGTTCCATTTAAAAAAAAATCATCCAGGTCCACTCATACTTTTTTGACCCACCCTATAGAAGTTAAAATATTTTCCTGAAATACATCCTGATGCATACTTTAGGTTTACACTTAAACAAAATGCTCAAGTTTTTTATTCTAAGAGCTACAGATGCCCGACGCATTATTGCCGGACCCTGTATAACAGATTTCAGCTAAACGAAAGTTGAGCCACAAAATGTTCATAATGTGCGACAATTAACTGTTTTGGGGAAAAACTTTTAAATAGACAAGTTTTAGGGAAAGTCAGAATTTATAATTTAAAATGATTTTACCTGTACCACCCTGTACTCACTGAAATTTGGTAGGTACACTGTGTTTTTTACGCCATGTATGAATAAAAACATACAAAAAAGAATTTTGCGTTACGTAACTAACAAATAAAATGTCTTTTGTCTGCTTAATTTTTAGTCGCTCTATTTACCTCGAAGTGTAAAGTTGTATATCGCGTGTATTGTGATGTTTGTGTTTAATTTTATTATATATTCATATACATGGCTCTTGTTTGATCAAATACATGGATTACCGGCTATTGAGGTTAGTTATCTACAATTTAAGAAAGTTTATTTGTCTTGGAATTAAAGAAATAGCTTAATAATTTTGAATCATCTTGTATATTAAGATATTTTTGAAATTTCTCTCTGAAATCTGGTAACTCACTGAAATTTGGTAGGTACACTGTGTTTTTTACGCCATGTATGAATAAAAACATACAAAAAAGAATTTTGCGTTACGTAACTGTTATCGACGCCTATGATCCTTATGATAGGCAGTCATTTTCACGCCGTGCCTGCACTCCGTGTCCGCTGATGTTTGCGAGTAGCGGAGTGGTAGGCTTTGGAAACAATTGAATGTCGGAGATTGTTGATTTCGGCCCAGAGAAGACATTGTTTGTCAAGCTAGTTAGAATTATATTTTAAAATATCAATTTCTGTTAAATATATTAATCTCCCGATTACATAACTAACAAATAAAATATCTTTTGTCTGCTTAATTTTTAGTCGCTCTATTTACCTCGAAGTGTAAAATTGTATATCGCGTGTATTGTGATGTTTGTGTTTTATTTTATTATATATTCATATACATGGCTCTTGTTTGATCAAATACATGGATTACCGGCTGTTGAGGTTAGTTATCTATAATTTACGAAAGTTTATTTGTCCAGGAATTAAAGAAATCGCTTAATAATTTTTAATCATCTTGAAGATAATAAATTGGGAACCTTTTGAAATACATTCTTTTCGTTAACTGTATTCAGTGATACACAGGGTGTAAAAAACTATTTAAAAATGGATTAAAATAACAACCTAATATACCGAAAAAACGACCTTAATAATAACGAAACTAATTTAAGTCGATTTGTGTAAATCATTTGTTTTAATTTAATTAGTGGCATGTCAAGAGTTAACAGAATGTTTTAGTTTAGCTCTTATGCTTAAAGGCCTTCTATATGACAATAATAATGTTTGTAGTTTTATTTTCTATCTCTTTCTCTCTCTTTTGTGTTTTGCTAACAGAAAACTAAGTCAGAGGTGATTATATCCACAGTAAATTACATAGCATTGATTTACAGCATCTTATAATTAGAAATTTAGTTATACAGGATGTGTCAACCATAGAATAAAGTTCATTATTTCATTTTTTTAAGGATTTGGAAAAAATGTTAGAAAAAGAAATAGAAAAATTTTAGGCAAGGTCAGAATTTATAATTTAAAATTATTTTTGAGTATGGTTTGGTACATGGTGCTTCAAATTGGCAGATATAATATTCTAATATGGGTGTTATAAATGTAATGTCTTATTTTTAATTTTATTTTTAGATTATGCTGTCGGTTTTTTGGGCGAGCCATTAAAAGAAATATCACGAACACAACGGAGGAATTTCCAACCGAACTAACGCATCGCATCGACGAACCAGCGAATCAGCTAATAGTGAGTATCGGGTTTTATGTTTTAGAACCTTTTATATGACAATTTTAAAATAAATCACCCCGTATTTAAATTTAAAAATTCGACAAACAGTCGTGACTACTTCTATTTTTTTGAAGAACTGTTATATTAAAAAATATAAGATAAATAAAAAAATATATAATATTTTTATGTACTCTTTCAAGTGCTGTAACTTCCTCAGGTAGATTTGCAGAATCTTAGAAATTTAGTTGTACAGGGTGCGTCAACGATAGAATTAAGTTTTTTATTTCATTTGTTTTGGGGATTTCGAAAAAATGTTAAATAGAAAAGTTTTAGGGAAGGTCAGAATTTTTATAATTTTAAATTATTTTTGAGTATATACGTACATGGTTTTTCCAAAAAAGTTTGGCAGATGTAATATTCTAATATGGGTATTATAAATGTAATATCTTATTTTGAATTTTATTTTTAGATTATGCTGTCGGTTTTTTCACTCCGTATTTAAATTTAAAAATTCTACCACTAGTCGTGACTACTTCTATTCTTTTGAAGAATTATCTAAGTATAATAAGATAAAATAATAATATTTTTGTCTACCCTCTCAGGGGCTGTAATTTCCTCAGATAGTATCGTAGGCACATGTTCATAGGAACTTTTGTTTTAATTTTTACCTGTACTATCATACACTGATATTTGATAGGACTGTTTTTACGCCATGTACGAATAAAAACATATCAAAAAGAATTTTGGGTTACGTAACTAACAAATAAAATGTCTTTTGTCAGTTTAATTTTTAGTCGCTATATTTACCTCGAAGTGTAAAGTTGCATATCGCGTGTATTGTGATGTTTGTGTTTTATTTTATTATATATTCGTATACATGGCACTTGTTTAATCATATACATGGATTACCGGCTATTGAGGTTAGTTATCTATAATTTAAGAAAGTTTATTTGTCCCGGAATTAAAGAAATCGCTTAATAATTTTGAATCATCTTGTATACTAAGATATTTTTGAAATTTCTCTCTGAAATCTGGTAGAATGAAATCTGGTAACTCACTGAAATTTGGTAGGTACAATGTGTTTTTTACGCCATGTATGAATAAAAACATACAAAAAAGAATTTTGCGTTACGTAACTGTTATCGACGCCTATGATCCTTATGATAGGCAGTCATTTTCACGCCGTGCCTGCACTCCGTGTCCGCTGATGTTTGCGAGTAGCGGAGTGGTAGGCTTTGGAAACAATTGAATGTCGTAGATTGTTGATTTCGGCCCAGAGAAGACATTGTTTGTCAAGCTAGTTAGAATTATATTTTAAAATATCAATTTCTGTTAAATATATTAATCTCCCGATTACATAACTAACAAATAAAATATCTTTTGTCTGCTTAATTTTTAGTCGCTCTATTTACCTCGAAGTGTAAAGTCGTATATCGCGTGTATTGTGATGTTTGTGTTTTATTTTATTATATATTCGTATACATGGCTCTTGTTTGATCAAATACATGGATTACCGGCTGTTGAGGTTAGTTATCTATAATTTAAGAAAGTTTATGTCCCGGAATTAAAGAAATCGCTTAATAATTTTTAATCATCTTGTATATTAAGATATTTTTGAAATATCCCTCAATCCTAAAAATAAACTAAAATAATAAATTGGGAACCTTTTGAAGTACATTTTTTTCGTTAACTGTATTCAGTGATACACAGGGTGTAAAAAACTATTTAAAAATGGATTAAAATAACGACCTAATATACCGAAAAAACGACCTTAATAATAACGAAACTAATTTAAGTCGATTTGTGTAAATCATTTGTTTTAATTTAATTAGTGGCATGTCAAGAGTTAACAGAATGTTTTAGTTTAGCTCTTATGCTTAAAGGCCTTTTATAAGACAATAATAATGTTTGTAGTTTTATTTTCTCTCTCTCTCTCTCTCTCTCTCTCTCTCTCTCTCTCTCTCTCTTTTGTGTTTTGCTAACAGAAAACTAAGTCAGAGGTGATTATATCCACAGTAAATTACATAGCATTGATTTACAGCATCTTATAATTAGAAATTTAATTATACAGGATATGTCAACTATAGAATAAAGTTCATTATTTCATTTGTTTTAAGGATTTGGAAAAAATGTTAGAAAAAGAAATAGAAAAATTTTAGGCAAGGTCAGAATTTATAATTTAAAATTATTTTTGAGTATGGTTTGGTACATGGTGCTTCAAATTGGCAGATATAATATTCTAATATGAGTGTTATAAATGTAATGTCTTATTTTTAATTTTATTTTTAGATTATGCTGTCGGTTTTTTGGGCGAACCATTAAAAGAAATATCACGAACACAACGGACGAATTTCCAACCGAACTAACGCATCGCATCGACGAACCAGCGAATCAGCTAATAGTGAGTATCCTTTTATGTTTTAGAACCTTTTATATGACAATTTTAAAATAAATCACCCCGTATTTAAATTTAAAAATTCGACAAACAGTCGTGACTACTTCTATTTTTTTGAAGAACTGTTATATTAAAAAATATAAGATAAATAAAAAAATATATAATATTTTTATGTACCCTTTCAAGTGCTGTAACTTCCTCAGGTAGATTTGTAGAATCTTAGAAATTTAGTTGTACAGGGTGCGTCAACGATAGAATTAAGTTTTTTATTTCATTTGATTTGGGGATTTCGAAAAAATGTTAAATAGAAAAGTTTTAAGGAAGGTCAGAATTTTTATAATTTTAAATTATTTTTGAGTATATACATGGTTTTTCCAAAAAAGTTTGGCAGATATAATATTCTAATATGGGTATTATAAATGTAATATCTTATTTTGAATTTTATTTTTAGATTATGCTGTCGGTTTTTTCACTCCGTATTTAAATTTAAAAATTCGACCAATAGTCGTGACTACTTCTATTCTATTGAAGAATTATCTAAGTATAATAAGATAAAATAATAATATTTTTGTCTACCCTCTCAGGGGCTGTACTTTCCTCAGGTAGTATCATAGGCACATGTTCATAGGAACTTTTGTTTTAATTTTTACCTGTACTATCATGCACGGATATTTGTTAGGACTGTTTTGACGCCATGTACGAATAAAAACATATCAAAAAAAATTTTGCGTTACGTAACTAACAAATAAAATGTCTTTTGTCTGCTTAATTTTTAGTCGCTATATTTACCTCGAAGTGTAAAGTTGCATATCGCGTGTATTGTGATGTTTGTGTTTTATTTTATTATATATTCGTATACATGGCACTTGTTTAATCAAATACATGGATTACCGGCTATTGAGGTTAGTTATCTATAATTTAAGAATGTTTATTTGTCCCGGAATTAAAGAAATCGCTTAATAATTTTGAATCATCTTGTATATTAAGATATTTTGGAAATTTCTCTCTGAAATCTGGTAGAATGAAATCTGGTAACTCACTGAAATTTGGTAGGTACACTGTTTTTTTACGCCATGTATGAATAAAAACATACAAAAAAGAATTTTGCGTTACGTAACTGTTATCGACGCCTATGATCCTTATGATAGGCAGTCATTTTCACGCCGTGCCTGCACTCCGTGTCCGCTGATGTTTGCGAGTAGCGGAGTGGTAGGCTTTGGAAACAATTGAATGTCGGAGATTGTTGATTTCGGCCCAGAGAAGACATTGTTTGTCAAGCTAGTTAGAATTATATTTTAAAATATCAATTTCTGTTAAATATATTAATCTCCCGATTACATAACTAACAAATAAAATATCTTTTGTCTGCTTAATTTTTAGTCGCTCTATTTACCTCGAAGTGTAAAGTTGTATATCGCGTATATTGTGATGTTTGTGTTTTATTTTATTATATATTCATATACATGGCTCTTGTTTGATCAAATACATGGATTACCGGCTATTGAGGTTAGTTATCTATAATTTAAGAATGTTTATTTGTCCCGGAATTAAAGAAATCGCTTAATAATTTTTAATCATCTTGAAGATAATAAATTGGGAACCGTTTGAAGTACATTCTTTTCGTTAACTGTATTCAGTGATACACAGGGTGTAAAAAACTATTTAAAAATGGATTAAAATAACAACCTAATATACCGAAAAAACGACCTTAATAATAACGAAACTAATTTAAGTCGATTTGTGTAAATCATTTGTTTTAATTTAATTAGTGGCATGTCAAGAGTTAACAGAATGTTTTAGTTTAGCTCTTATGCTTAAAGGCCTTCTATATGACAATAATAATGTTTGTAGTTTTATTTTCTATCTCTTTCTCTCTCTTTTGTGTTTTGCTAACAGAAAACTAAGTCAGAGGTGATTATATCCACAGTAAATTACATAGCATTGATTTACAGCATCTTATAATTAGAAATTTAGTTATACAGGATGTGTCAACCATAGAATAAAGTTCATTATTTCATTTTTTTAAGGATTTGGAAAAAATGTTAGAAAAAGAAATAGAAAAATTTTAGGCAAGGTCAGAATTTATAATTTAAAATTATTTTTGAGTATGGTTTGGTACATGGTGCTTCAAATTGGCAGATATAATATTCTAATATGGGTGTTATAAATGTAATATCTTATTTTTAATTTTATTTTTAGATTATGCTGTCGGTTTTTTGGGCGAGCCATTAAAAGAAATATCACGAACACAACGGACGAATTTCCAACCGAACTAACGCATCGCATCGAGGAACCAGCGAATCAGCTAATAGTGAGTATCGTTTTATGTTTTAGAACCTTTTATATGACAATTTTAAAATAAATCACCCCGTATTTAAATTTAAAAATTCGACAAACAGTCGTGACTACTTCTATTTTTTTGAAGATTATATTAAAAAATATAAGATAAATAAAAAAATATATAATATTTTTATGTACCCTTTCAAGTGCTGTAACTTCCTCAGGTAGATTTGCAGAATCTTAGAAATTTAGTTGTATAGGGTGAGTCAACGATAGAATTAAGTTTTTTATTTCATTTGTTTTGGGGATTTTGAAAAAAAAATCAATAGAAAAGTTTTAGGGAAGGTCAAAATGTTTATAATTTAAAATTATTTTTGAGTATATACATGGTGTTTCAAAAAAAGTTTGGCAGATATAATACCTATTCTAATATGGGTATTATAAATGTAATATCTTATTTTTAATTTTATTTTTAAATTATGCTGTCGGTTTTCTGGGCGAACCATTAAAAGAAATATCACGAACAAAACGGACGAATTTCCACCCGAACTAACGCATCGCATCGACGAACCGCATCAGCGAATAGTGAGTATCGGGTTTTATGCTTTAGAACCTTTTATATCACAATTTTAAAATAAATCACCCCGTATTTTTTTTTAAATTTAAAAATTCGACGAACAGTCGTGACTACTTCTATTTTTTTGAAGATTATATTAAAAAATATAAGATAAATAAAAAAATATATAATATTTTTATGTACCCGTTCAAGTGCTGTAACTTCCTCAGGTAGATTTGCAGAATCTTCGGATTATGATGTCCTAAATAATAAACTAAAATGACAAATTAGAAACTTTTTGATATGAATCTTCTTCTGTACTATTGAATCACTCTCAACTCAAATAGAATACATTTGAAACTCTAGAAAAAATGTTCATATTCGACAAGTACAGTACGTCTGTCCGTTCTGTAGCTACGGGGTATCCGCCGTGAGAGGGGAAACGATATTCTCTCGATGTTTTTCGTAAAAAAATAGACGACGCGTCCCATCAATAAAAAATCAACAAATTTGCAAGTAGCCAATAAAATGAGTGGGCGGAGCGATTTGCGGTGACGTACTCGTCAAGTCGACGTATAAAATATATTGCTGTTTATTTAAATGTTTTTTGTCCGCATTCCTTTCATAGACACAGATCCAGCAGATGTACTGTACCTACATTTTTCTTGTTAACTGTGATCAGTGATACACAGGGTGTAAAAAATTATTTAAAAAGAAAATTAAGTTAAAATCAAAAATATAATATTTTTTCTACCTTTTAAAGGACTGTAACTTCCTGAGATAGCATCATGGGGCACATGTTCATACCTCCTGGACAGAAACACATGGATGAGAAGTCAAGCCATCAGGATTGAGCCCAGAACGAGATTGAACGAGGTATGTTACAACTTTAAGGGGACTAACGTTGCCCTTATCGGTCTTCACAAAGCAAATCAGATTGGCTTTTAACATGAAAATTTACCACCAAGTAAGAATTCGTCAGTGAAACGTGATAACCTGCTAACACCATTTTTGATTTTAAGTAGATAATACATCATTTTTAACGTAACATTTTTAACGAAATGTTGAGTTTGATTGTTCCCCAACAAATATTATTATTATTCCTTTATCATTTAAACGCACGAATATACTTGCTACATGTGTACATATTTTTTTGTACCGTTTATTTTCTTCACCGACGAATTGTTGTGTTGGATTATTAATGTTACTAATTAAATATATGGTTATTTTCTACAATACTGTATTGGTCAAAATTAACACTTTTTTGATAATACTAAATCTAATCGGTAATTTGATTCTTATATGGCAAGATAATTTCGTAGTTGTACGGCCCTAAATTAGGCAATATACAAATATTTGTGAAAGAATTCGGATTTGCAGCATTCTAATAACGACAACGATAACAACAGGAGAATATATATCTATAATAATAATAATAAATAATCTTTATTTCAAAAGTATGTTAAAAATAACATAATACGAAACAGAGTCAAAGAAACAAAAATATCTTAACCTAGTTTTATAGATAGGTAATCCTTTAAATTATATGGTTCCAAACTTATTAAAAATGTATGCAACTGATTTTTAAAAGGCACGATATTATCTATCTGTTTTATATAATCGGGTAGGTGTTTAAATAATTTCAAACAACCAATAATATGGGCCTAATTCTGTTAATTTAAGCCTGTGGACTGGATAATTATAATCAGAATGCCTGGTGTTATATAATATCTGTGGCTTATCAATGTCAAATAGGCCTTTATTTTTAAAGAAAAATATAGTGCACTCCTGAATTAAAATAGCTGTCACTGTTAGTATATTATTTTCTTTAAATTTATTTCTATGTGATTCCCTAAATGTCATGCGTAGGGCTCTTTTTTGAAGGCAGTAATTGTTCATTTTGATATAAGAGTTTCAATGAAAATTCAGAGTGCTGATCTTTCATGTGAAATAGCTAGAGACAAGAAAGGTCACTAGGGTCAAAAAACTATGAAACATATAATTACAACCGAAGATGACGACGCTCAGAGATGGCCTATATATGTGAAGAATGCAGTATTTTAAAATGGTTTCCAGAACAATTGAGAGATTGTGTTTAGAAATTTCGAGAGGAAACTTCTGAAAAGATAAGCAGCAGCCAAGGCGCGAAAGCCAGTTTTGAATTAATTACATGTTAATAAATGGTAATGGCGGAAGAAATAAAACTAAACTCTAAAACGATACTTTACAGTTTTATTAATAGTGTGATGTAAATAACAAGTGTAGTTATGGTTGTGTAATAAATAAGACCAGTGCTTTTACCGTGTGTTCAAATTGAGAACCCACGGAATCTTCAACAATCCATAACGAACATATGTATATCTGAATGATACTTAGTAGACATTCAAATACAGTTGTGGCCAACCAAACAAGTCCAACGGCAATGTCAAAGTCAATGCCAATCAGTGCCAATGACATGGTCAAAGATAACGTCAATGTCACACTTACAGTCAGGGTCATAGTTAAAATAATGCTACACTCCAATCACGGGCCGGTGCCTACCTAAATCACATGCGATGTCAAAAATAGTCCTATCAAGGCCAAAGCCAGTCAAGCCAACCTCCATGCAATGTTAAAGTCGGTCAATGTCTCAGTCAAAGTCGACCTGGAATTTTTAGAAAGGATGTAATCGTGTTAGCTGTAAACTTGCCGGGATGACAATTATCGAACAAATTACTAACGCACCTATCAATATTATAATTACAACGGTTATAGGAATATTAGAAAATGTGTTATCTTGTTAGGATCGCGTCGAAAATCCCGAATTTAGGCAATATTTTCCTATAAACTTGCCAGGATGACATTTATAGAAGACATAATTAATGCGCCAATCGATATTATGAATACAATTGTTATAGGAATTTTAGAAATATGTTATCTTTTTAGTATCGCATTAAAAATCCCGAATTTAGGCAATGTTTTTCTGTAAACTTATTGAAGAGATAATTAATGCGCCAATCGATATTAGGTATTCATAATTATTATAAAAAAATTAAAAAATGGGTTATCTTCTTAGGATCGCGTCGAAAATCCCAAATTTAGCCAATGTTTTTCTGTAAACTTGCCACGATGCCATATTATATAGAAGAGATCATTAATGCGCCAATCGATATTATAAATACAATTGTTATAGGAATGTTAGAAAAGGCATCCTCTTGTTAGGATCGCGCCGAAAAATTAGAATTTAGGCAATGTTTTGCTGTAAACATGCCAGGATGACATTTATAGAAAAGATAATTAATGCGTCAATTGATATTATAAATACAATTTTTATAGGAATTTTAGAAAAAGCATCATCTTGTTAGGATCGCGCCGAAAATTTCGAGTTTAGGCAATGTTTTGCTGTAGACATGCCAGGATGGCATTTATAGAAAAGATAATTAATGCGTCAAACGATATTATAAATACAATTTTTATAGGAATTTTAAAAAAGACATCATCTTGTTAGGATCGCGCCGAAAATTCCGAATTTAGGCAATGTGTTTCTGTAAACTTGCCACGTTGACATTTATAGAAAAGATAATTAATGCGCCAATCGATATTATGATTACAATGGTTATAGGAATTTTAGAAAAGGCATTCTCTTGTTAGGATCGCGCCGAAAATTTGGAATTTAGGCAATGTTTTTCTGTAAACTTGCCACGTTGACGTTTATAGAAAAGATAATTAATGCGCCAATCGATATTATGATTACAATTTTTATAGGAATTTTAGAAAAGACATCCTCTAGTTAGGATCGCGCCGAAAATTTCGAATTTAGGCAATATTTTGCTGTAAACATGCCAGAATGACATTTATAGAAAAGATAATTAATGCGCCAATCGATATTACGAATACAATTTTTATAGGAATTTTGGAAAAGGCATCATCTTGTTAGGATCGCGCCGAAAATTCCGAATTTAGGCAATGAGTTTCTGTAAACTTATTGAAGAGATAATTAATGCGCCAATCGATATTAGGTATTCATAATTATTATAAAAAAATTAAAAAATGGGTTATCTTGTTAGGATCGCGTCGAAAATCCCAAATTTAGCCAATGTTTTTCTGTAAACTTGCCACGATGCCATATTATATAGAAGAGATCATTAATGCGCCAATCGATATTATAAATACAATTGTTATAGGAATGTTAGAAAAGGCATCCTCTTGTTAGGATCGCGCCGAAAATTAGAATTTAGGCAATGTTTTGCTGTAAACATGCCAGGATGACATTTATAGAAAAGATAATTAATGCGTCAATTGATATTATAAATACAATTTTTATAGGAATTTTAGAAAAAGCATCATCTTGTTAGGATCGCGCCGAAAATTTCGAGTTTAGGCAATGTTTTGCTGTAGACATGCCAGGATGACATTTATAGAAAAGATAATTAATGCGTCAAACGATATTATAAATACAATTTTTATAGGAATTTTAGAAAAAGCATCATCTTGTTAGGATCGCGCCGAAAATTTCGAGTTTAGGCAATGTTTTGCTGTAGACATGCCAGGATGGCATTTATAGAAAAGATAATTAATGCGTCAAACGATATTATAAATACAATTTTTATAGGAATTTTAAAAAAGACATCATCTTGTTAGGATCGCGCCGAAAATTCCGAATTTAGGCAATGTGTTTCTGTAAACTTGCCACGTTGACATTTATAGAAAAGATAATTAATGCGCCAATCGATATTATGATTACAATGGTTATAGGAATTTTAGAAAAGGCATTCTCTTGTTAGGATCGCGCCGAAAATTTGGAATTTAGGCAATGTTTTTCTGTAAACTTGCCACGTTGACGTTTATAGAAAAGATAATTAATGCGCCAATCGATATTATGATTACAATTTTTATAGGAATTTTAGAAAAGACATCCTCTAGTTAGATCGCGCCGAAAATTTCGAATTTAGGCAATATTTTGCTGTAAACATGCCAGAATGACATTTATAGAAAAGATAATTAATGCGCCAATCGATATTACGAATACAATTTTTATAGGAATTTTGGAAAAGGCATCATCTTGTTAGGATCGCGCCGAAAATTTCGGAATTTAGGCAATGAGTTTCTGTAAACATAGAAAAGATAATTAATGCGTCAAACGATATTATAAATACAATTTTTATAGGAATTTTAAAAAAGGCATCATCTTGTTAGGATCGCGCCGAAAATTCCGAATTTAGGCAATATTTTTCTGTAAACTTGCCACGTTGACGTTTATAGAAAAGATAATTAATGCGCCAATCGATATTATGATTACAATGGTTATAGGAATTTTAGAAAAGGCATCCTCTTGTTAGGATTGCGCCGAAAATTTGGAATTTAGGCAATATTTTGCTGTAAACATGCCAGGATGACCTTTATAGAAAAGATAATTAATGCGTCAATCGATATAAATACAATCATTTTTATAGGAATTTTAGAAAAAGCATCATCTTGTTAGGATCGCGTCGAAAATTTCGAATTTAGGCAATGTTTTTCTGTAAACTTGCCACGTTGATGTTTATAGAAAAGATAATTAATGCGCCAATCGATATTATGATTACAATTTCTATAGGAACTTTAGAAAAGGCATCCTCTAGTTAGGATCGCGCCGAAAATTTCGAATTTAGGCAATGTTTTTCTGTAAACTTGCCACGATGACATATATAGAAGAGATAATTAATGCGCCAATCGATATTACGAATACAATTTTTATAGGAATTTTAGAAAAGGCATCATCTTGTTAGGATCGCGCCAAAAATACCGAATTTAGGCAATGTTTTTCTGTAAACTAGCCACGTTGACGTTTATAGAAAAGATAATTAATGCGCCAGTCGATATTATGATTACAATGATTATGGGAATTTCAGAAATGTGTTATCTTTTTAGGATCGCGTCTAAAATCCCGAATTTAGGCAATGTTTTTCTGTAAACTTGCCACGATGACATATATAGAAGAGATAATTAATGCGCCAATCAATATTATAAATACAATTGTTATAGGTATTTTAGAAAAGGGATCATCTTGTTAGGATCGCGCCGAAAATTCCGAATTTAGGCAAAGTTTTGCTATAAACATGTCAGAATGACATTTATAGAAAATATTATAATTAATACGCCAATCGATATTATGATTACAATGGTTATAGTAATTTTAGAAAGACATGATTTTGTTAGGATCGTGTTGAAAATAACGAATTTAGGCAATGTTTTACTGTAAACTTGCCCGGATGACACCGAACTGATAGTTACCGCCACGTTTACGTTAGCTACTTTGACTGTGGATTGTACTGTAACTGCGACTTGTTATGCGACAGCGGCGCGACTGTGTCTGCGGCGTGAGCTGCGACATTGACTAGTATGCTGCGTATATGGAAACTGGTATACCGCGAAACCCATTGGTTTCGGGTGTGGTGTTGTTGCGACTTAGACAGATTCGTACTGCTGTGAGTGTGACTGAGACTGAAACTCATACTGCACTTCGACTGCTCATAGAGCAAAGCAGTCGCGGCCGCTGACTATATAATCGTTTTCTCTCGAATTCTCCGAAATCAGCCGACAACTACAGACAATTCATTCCTTGCAGTTACAATCTATGATCACAATGAGACGAAGGAGATGTTTGAAAATATATTTTTCTATGATGAGGAGCGACTAATTGAAGATCTTCGAACGAAACATATGGTGGTGTATTATACTGATTTAGTCATGTTTACTACTTTAACCGAAACACTTGGATTTGCAATATTAGTTCTTAGTTTTTAGTGGTGCTATTTTTCTCAAAAGTGTTGCTGTAATTTGAAAACCTTGGATTTGTAACAGAATCCTATATTGCTTGTTACATATATTGTTTTCGTCCTCGTATTTATATTCTTCTGTCGTTATCGTTGTCGATAGATTTTTGTTGTCGGTATTGCCAATGTAGCAAATAATTAATTCTTTCACAAAAAAATGTATACCTCCTAATTTGGAGACAGACATTACGAAACTGATTAAGTAAAACATAATATTTTATTCAGTATTTTACCTCATGACATTTTTTTTTATTTTGATCGGAAACATAAAAGTGGGATGAGGTAAAAAACTGAATCCAAATTATTAATTATTACAGTTTATAATATATACTAGAAATTACACAAATTGATTGATGAAGAGATTAAAAAAAAACAAAAAATGTAATCTTGACCAATAAATTGTAGCTTAGCTACAAAATTTATAATTAAATAACTCTTATTGTTATATTTATTAATATACTTGAGAAACTCGGTAATATAGCTGAATTTAGGCAATGTTTTACTGTAAACTTGCCGGAATGACACTTATCGAAGCAATAATTAACGCATCGATCGATATTATGAATACAAATGTTATAGGAATTTTAGAAAATGTAGCATATTGTTTGGATCGCGTCGAAAATTCCGAATTTAGGCAATGTTTTGCTGTAAACTTGCCGAGATGACACTTATCAAAGAAATAATTAGCGAACCGAACTATATTATGATTGCAGTATGATGCAGATATAGGTGAATTAATTCATTTTTTTTTCGGAGCACAATTAAATAAAACGGTAATTTAAAGTGACAACAGAAATTTTAAAGTAACTAAAACTTCTTTAACTATTGCTTCTTGTAAGAATTAATCTATATATTTGTGTTAGAGTTATTATGTTGTGACCTTATTTCTATTATTGGTAACTGATTATGATCTAGTGTGTTTCTTGAGTATTTTTTAGCATAAAGGGGCTCTGCGATGGCAAACGACCTCGCATGAGCTCCTCACGCCGAAAGATTGAGGACCTCTGTGGTGGCAAACGACATCGCATGAGCTGCTCACGTCGAAAGATTGAGGAACTCGGTGGTGTCAAACGACCTCGAATGAGCTCCTCGCGTCGAAAGATCATCGCCACCATCAGCATCAACTTACAGGTACAACTAACATTTTCTATCCTACAATGTACACCTAGCTATTCCCATCCTTATTCCTTTTCTGGTAAAGATTGTCCCGCCTCCACGTGGCCTTTGCTGGACTGCAGCATTTTTCTATTTGACTCAGCTTCCATTATATTAAGATACTTTTGACAGATAAACATATGGTGAACGAAGAAGAAAGACTTTCTCTCAGTTCGTTAAATAATAATATTTCAGTGAAAAGACTTAGTATTTGGACAATATTAATCTATATTCTATTGAAAAATATAAAACGCATTGTTGTTAAGAACGATATTGACGATATAATAATATAAGTGCTTAATTTAATTACATTTTACTATTTTATATTTTTCGTTATTCATTTTATTTTACTTTATATTCAATTATCTATTAACATTTAATTGATTCATTGTTTTATTACATTATTATTGATTATTAATTATATACCTTAAAAATAATAATTAGGAAATCCAGGTGTATTTCCACCTCTACGAAGGGAGGAGTTATAATTGTATAATTAGCACACACTGAGAAATATTATAGGGGAAAACCGCTATGAAACGGACGGGTGTTGAAACGGACATTTGTCTTAAGTCCTATTTGATTGAATAGCCGAAACTTTTACGGTTACATTTGGCAACCCCGCGCGCCGCTTCCATTACCACCAAAATTGCGGGCTGAACTGGATGATCGTGTCTCGGCGGCAAGAATTTTAATATTAGGTGTTAAAAAACTAATTTTCTTTGTGAAAACATCGAACTATGTCACAGGTAAGCTATTGAAATTTTGTCAAATTCAGATTAATAAGTTTAAAACTAAGTTATTATAGTACACAAATGAAGGTTTAGACCGTATAAAATATTTCTCTATTTACACTTTATATTGTCATTTAGTGGTTAAGTGGGTGTTGTCTTGAAATGGACACAAGACGCCTTATTGAAATGGACGTGTCCGTTTCAATACTACATGTCCTTTTCAAGGCTTTGTGACAAGTTTGTTAAGGAATAGTAGATAATTTTTAAACTTTTCATTAAAATTAGTTGTTTATTTTTCAGATCAATATTTCTACACGAAAGAAAAGGTTACGACCAGCCAGTGATGTAATCGAAACCGCCGTAAGAGAAGTTTTTGATAAAAATCAATCTATCCGGTCGGTAGCGGCAGCCCATAACTTTTCCAAACCTTACTTAGCTTCAATTTGTAAAAGAGCTAAAACTCAGAAGGAAGATTATCGTCATCGACATAACATAGTTAATAAACGTATTTTCTCCCTTGAATAGGAAAAATTATTGGTTGATTATCTGAAAACATCATCAAAGATGTGTTACGGTCTCACAACCGTGCAAGTCCCTTGTTCCTTAACTTGCCTACCAGTATGCAAATGCTCAGGGAATTTTCCCGAAACCTTGGAAAGAAAAGAAGATGACATCAAAAGACTGGCTACTTGGTTTTATGAAAAGAAATTCAACATTAAATTTAAGAAAACCCAGAAAACACTTCTCTCTCTAGAGCGACTTCATTCAATCCAACGAATGTCAGTAATTTTTATAGCAATTTGGAGCGAGCTCTGGAAAAACATAAATTTAAGCCCCATATGATTTGGAATTTCGACGAAACCGGCTGTCTCACGGTTACAAATCCTCCAAAAGTTTTAGCAACTAGAGGTTCAAAACAGGTCGGGCAAGTGACTTCAGTCGAAAGAGGTAATTTAGTTACGATGCTTGGATTTATTAATGCCTCTGGAGGAACAATTCCTCCTGTTTTATATTTCCACAGTGCACTTTAAGGAAATTATGCTGAAAGAAGGGCCTAGTGTCGCAAAAGGAATTTCCAATCCAAGTGGTTGAATGACGGAAGAAGGATTTTTGGATGTGAATTACTTCCACCAGAAGAATCTTAATGATAGTGAACAGTCAAGTAAGAAAGTTCCTCTATGCCAATTTATACTAAGAGAAAACAGAGAACCCAACACTCAACCTAACGAAAACAATAACGTAATAAATCAAGATAATTGTGTCTGTTGCAAGAAAGCGTATCAATGTAGCAAGACAGACTGGTTAAAGTGTTTCTTACGTTCTTCTTGGGCACATGAAACATGTGGTATTCAGGGAATTCGAAATTTTTATTGTAATAACTGCTCTTAAGATATAGTTTGTTTAAATTAAAGTTAATTTTGAAGCAATTAATGTCTTTTAACATAAATGTCCTTTTCATAACCACTACTGTCCATTCCAATACATCGATGTTTTGAAATGGACAAAAGCAACTTTTTTCAAACTTAGATATTACTCCCAATTACAATATTTCCAAAATAAATTTAGTAATATATTTTAAAAGCATATTGGATGAAGCTTTCAACCTATGTAGTTTTTAATTCATTTCATTATCGATTAATAATTAATATAACTCCTTTTAATAATATGTCCACTTCATAGCGGTTTTCCCCTACTTTATATTCATCAGCACTTTTATTATATATAAAGTTTATTATTTCATTTGTTTTAAGGATTTAGAAAAAATGTTAGAAAAAGAAATAGAAAAATTTTAGGCAAGGTCAGAATTTATAATTTAAAATTATTTTTGAGTATGGTTTGGTACATGATGCTTCAAAAAAAGTTTGGCAGATATAATATTATAATATGGGTATTATAAATGTTATATCTTATTTTGAATTTTAGTTTTAGATTATGCTGTCGGTTTTTTGGGCGAACCATTAAAAGAAATATCACGAACAAAACGGACGAATTTCCACCCGAACTAACGCATCGCATCGACGAACCGCATCGGCGAATAGTGAGTATAGGGTTTTATGCTTTAGAACTTTATATATGATTATTTTAAAATAAATCACCCCGTATTTAAATTTAAAAAGTCGACCAACAGTCGCGACTACTTCTATTTTTTTGAAGAATTATTATATTAAAAAATATAAGATAAATAAAAAAATATATAATATTTTTATGTACCCTTTCAAGTGCTGTAACTTCCTCAGGTAGATTTGGGGAATCTTAGAAATTTAGTTGTACAGGGTGAGTCAACGATAGAATTAAGTTTTTTATTTCATTTGTTTTGGGGATTTCGAAAATATTTTAAATAGAAAAGTTTTAGGGAAGGCAGAATTTTTATAATTTAAAATTATTTTTGAGTATATACATGGTGCTTCAAAAAAAGTTTGGCAGATATATTATTCTAACATGGGTATTATAAATGTAATATCTTATTTTGAATTTTATTTTTAGATTATGCTGCTGGTTTTTTGGGCGAACCATTAAAAGAAATATCACGAACACAACGGACGAATTTCCAACCGAACTAACGCATCACATCGACGAACCGCATCGGCGAATAGTGAGTATAGGGTTTTATGCTTTAGAACTTTATTTATGACAATTTTAAAATAAATTACCCCGTATTTAAATTTAAAAATTCGATCAACAGTCGCGACTACTTCTATTTTTTTGAAGAATTATTATATTAAAAAAATATAAGATAAATAAAAAAATATATAATATTTTTATGTACCCTTTCAACTTCCTCAGGTAGATTTGGGGAATCTTAGAAATTTAGTTGTACAAGGTGAGTCAACGATAGAATTAAGTTTTTTATTTCATTTGTTTTGGGGATTTCGAAAATATTTTAAATAGAAAAGTTTTAGGGAAGGCAGAAGTTTTATAATTTAAAATTATTTTTGAGTATATACATGGTGCTTCAAAAAAAGTTTGGCAGATATATTATTCTAACATGGGTATTATAAATGTAATATCTTATTTTGAATTTTATTTTTAGATTATGCTGTTGGTTTTTTGGGCGAACCATTAAAAGAAATATCACGAACACAACGGACGAATTTCCAACCGAACTAACGCATCACATCGACGAACCGCATCGGCGAATAGTGAGTATAGGGTTTTATGCTTTAGAACTTTATATATGACAATTTTAAAATAAATCACCCCGTATTTAAATTTAAAAATTCGACGAACAGTCGCGACTACTTCTGTTTTTTTGAAGAATTATTATATTAAAAAATATAAGATAAATAAGAAAATATATAATATTTTTATGTACCCTTTCAAGTGCTGAAACTTCCTCAGGTAGATTTGGGGAATCTTAGAAATTTAGTTGTATAGGGTGAGTCAACGATAGAATTAAGTTTTTTATTTCATTTGTTTTGGGGATTTCGAAAAAAAATTAAATAGAAAAGTTTTAGGGAAGGTCAGAATTTTTATAATTTAAAATTATTTTTGAGTATATACATGGTGTTTCAAAAAAAGTTTTTCAGATATAATATTCTAATATGGGTATTATAAATGTAATATCTTATTTTTACATTTTTACACGCGTATACCACAATTTTTTGATAGCAAATTCGATATCCTCGGGTCAAAATTAGTCTGGTCGGCTAGATCCGAAAAATTACGTGTGTAAGTTTCCACAAATCATAATATTTATTGGTATCACACACTTTCAGAATTGTGGTAACCTAAACTTCCCTGTATCGCAGCGCCATCTACGAAAAATTTGCCAGGTATTTGAGGAAGTAAGAGGGCTAGGACAAATCTGTGTGTAGAATCTTTAGTTTCATAAATGTTCTTCTATGCTAGCTATAAATTATCGAAAATGTGAAATTTAAGTTCCGTGCAGTTTTTCACGTCGCTGAGATCTATCATTTTCGAAATATGACTCATACTTTCAAAAACAGGTGTGCAAAATTGTGCAAAATTAGCCGATTTCGTAACAAATTGGGGGGGGGGAACGGTCAAGTTTGCCCCCCGTTTAAAAAACGGCAATGGTTTCTCTTAGGTAAGTGTGCAAAGTGGTATATTTTTTTGAATTTCCTCTAATACGGGGGGCAAACTTGACCGACCTATGTGCCACGGTACTGTTTGGTGGTATGGTAACAATTTGCTCTCTCTCGGGTGTTATTTGTCCTTGTCCTATCCTTCTCGAAAAGTCTAGCAACTTGGAGACTGAACCCTCCATATAATTCTTTGTTAATAGTCTATCGTTGCCTAATACAAAAAACAGCACATTTGCCAGGCTCTTGCACTGGATTCGTGAGTCATTCCCATCAGCTTTAGATGCCTATTAATCGTTTAATGCCCTGTTAGTAGACAATTATAATAGTTACAGCATTGACAGTGTTTCTGTCTTTTTATCAAGTCGTAAGTGGTAAATTTGGGCGAATGTTCTACTATGAACTTTTTCAAATGTCTCTGCTCTGGTGAATTTCTCCACCATTCTAGAAATTGGTTGACCACTCGCTCTTTTGTGGCCATTTTGACTTGTTCTGCAGCGCCGCAGAAGGGTTCTTGCCCTATAAATGGCATTGGTTGCGATGAGTTTCTTACAATGGCTATTAAGCTATCTTGTGCACTTCGCCAAAAAAAAAAGAAAAATGTTCGACTGCAAGGTCTGATAGTAAAAATAATAAACTTAAAGTATCACAACACAAATCATTTAAACCAAAAACTCGTAATACAAAACTAAAGTGTCAAAACGAATGACAATGTCAGAAAATAAATAAAAAAAATGTGGCAACTTGACATCTTTTACATCAGAGCTGCCACCTAAAAAGCCCGGCGCCGAATATGTCCATGGCTGGCAACAATAAATTTAAAAATCGCGCCCTCGATTATGTAACTAAAAGTTTAATTGGTATCGCTTATATTTATACATTTTTTTTCAATTTCACTAAACTTTAATCGATAATGAGATCTCCTTTTGCGATATTAATTACAAACCAAACCAACAAGAAATACAAGACGAAACTGAAATTTGACTTGGACCCCGTATCGGTCACTATCTGTCCGACCAATCTGGGCAAGACGAGCGCCGGACCGGCTTCTGTGCGTCAGAGCCGGCGCCCGCCCCCCGCGGCGTCAGACCCCCGCGCCCCCCTCAGAGCAGCAGCGGCGCGCGTGACACGGGGGGTCCGGTAAGACAACGGCCCCCGCGACGGGACGCTGAGCGACCTAATGGATTTGGTAGGGAAGGGTCGATCGGAAAGGGTGACGAAGGGAACAAAATCGTTGTCGAGGAATGTTGAAATGATGAAAATTGGACCAGCAGCGGTTGTCGGTGGGCGAAATTAGTGCGAGTGGGTGGGAAGTCCGATAAAGTTGTCACGAAGAAACGTTTTAATTAAAACCATGAAAACCGTAGACGGCTCCGATTTGTCACGATTTCAACCTAAAAAATTAAAGGATGCTTTGGGGAAAAATTGAGTCATTTTCATAAAATGGAGTCCCATTGAGCAAATTCAAGATCAAGATAAATATGTAGATGCATATTGTATGGTAGGGGGAAAGTTCATCACCGCGACATAAAGTCAAAAAAACAGTAAAAAATCAAAGAAAGTGCAGCAAAAAAAAACAGTAAAAACGACAATCGACAAAATATTATATTCGTGTTCTTTCTAAACATTTACTGGAGAAACGTGAAAAATTTAATCTTGTAAAAGGATGCGCTTTTCGGTGCAGAACGGGCGTCACTACGGGGAACCACTTAACACTAATGTAATGTTTCGTCTGCCACCCGTTCCCTAGGGATCCCTTCCGAAGGCAAAGTTCCGGTCGGCGGAGCACCTCCAACGACACCAACCATAAATCTACATCTAACGCCCTCCTACGCGCTCTGTATTAACTCAGTAGAAGCCTAGGAAGTCCGAGGGTTAGAGTTTTTGTTTTGTTTCGACAGAGATATATGGTCAGATTGTAATGTATATAATTCAATGCTTCATTCACAAGCTCGAAATTAGCGGAAGACATTTGTGGTTTCAATCGTCGGTAAGAGTTTGTTCCTCTAATTTCAATGTAAGCACTCAAAATTCACGTCAAAATTAGTTGTAGTATTTTTCAATTAGTAGAAAAGGTTAACAAGCTTTTAAACTTTTTCCACGAATTATCAGCAAATATCACTTTTTCCATAGCAACTGTTAAAATTACAGTTGAGGGTTGGAACCTTTGGTGTTAAACAGCAAAATAAAAACACTAAATCACCACAATACACCAAAACACTTTTACTTTTACACTGGACGCGCCTTTCGCTAACCATGTTAGCATCATCAGCAGATGATTATAAACTAAAGTACAATCTACAAGTTGAGCGTTTATATACTCGCTCAGTGGGCACCGAGTGGGCGTGACAAAATCTAGCCAACCGAGTCAGAGCCCACTGAACGTAACAGTTAGATTTCCGCCACTAGAGTAGTAGGAACAAAGAACTTAAAGGAATTGGACCGTTGTTTTCGTTCATACTATCTTTACATTTATTAATTCTGATGCTTTCATATGCAATCTAATTGCCTGTAATTTGAGACTTGTTTAATTAATTTTAAATTATTAAGATCTATACAATGTTCTTTATCAACAATATGTTCGCCAACGCAAGATTTATCCGGTCTACCATATCTTATCTGAGCTAAATGTTCTTTAAATCTAGTTAATATTGATCTTCTAGTTTGCTCAACATATTTCTGATTACAAACTTTACTAGAAATTTCATAAATACCCGACCTTTCCAGTGGAGGTGTTTAATCCTTTGGATTACCTAATAATTGTTGTAATTTATTATCAGCACTATACACAAGTTTATAATTGACATTCTTAAAAATTCCTTTTAGACCACGGGATAACTCTCTATCAAACGGTATCGAAAAATATTTAGACGTATCTTCCTCCACTTGAAAAGTCGAATTTTCAGAAATCATTAACCTATACCTACGTTTTCTAATTAATTTATCAACTAGTGAAGGAGAATATCCATTACACTCAGCTACATTCCTAATGTAATCTCTTTCTATTTCATATCTTTCGTTGGAAAGTGGGAAACTAAGTAATCTATGAACTAAGAAATTTAAACTAGCCATTTTATGTTCAACACTATGATGTGATTCATTAGGAATATATCTGCGTGTGGTCGTATTTTTCCTATAGATATCAAATTCCAGGCAATTATTAGCATTTCTAATAACTAAGTAGGTATAGGTTAATGATTTCTGAAAATTCGACTTTTCAAGTGGAGAAAGATACGTCTAAATATTTTTCGATACCGTTTGATAGAGAGTTAACCCGTGGTCTAAAAGGAATTTTTAAGAATGTCAATTATAAACTTGTGTATAGTGCTAATAATAAATTACAACAATTATTAGGTAATCCAAAAGATAAAACACCTCCACTGGAAAGGTCGGGTATTTATGAAATTTCTTGTAAAGATTGTAATCAGAAATATGTTGGGCAAACTAGGAGATCAATATTAACTAGATTTAAAGAACATTTAGCTCAGATAAGATATGGTAGACCGGATAAATCTTGCGTTGCCGAACATATTGTTGATAATGAACATTGTATAGATCTTAATAATTTAAAATTAATTAAACAAGTCTCAAATTACAGGCAATTAGATGCATATGAAAGCATCATAATTAATAAATGTAAAGATAGTATGAACAGAGTCAACGGTCCAATTCCTTCAAGTTCTTTGTTCCTACTACTCTAGTGGCGGAAATCTAACTGTTACGCTCAGTAGGCTCTGACTTGGTTGGCTAGATTTTGCCACGCCCACTCGGTGCCCACTGGGCGAGTATATAAACGCTCAACTTGTAGATTGTACTTTAGTTTATAATCATCTGCTGATGATGCTAACATGGTTAGCGAAACGCGCGTCCAGTGTAAAAGTAAAAGTGTTTTGGTGTATTGTGGTGATTTAGTGTTTTTATTTAACTGTTAAAATTGCCTTATATCTATCAAAAATAGTAGATAAAATAGTACTTTAACCGGAAGGGTAGATTAAATGCAAAAAGAATCTTTTCGGTTTGGTTGTTCAAGAAAGCTATGAGCTTGCTATAGCTAAAAAGTTTAGATGTTACTATACTACTACGGAAATTTAAACGGTATAGCTTATCCTTACCTTGAAATATCAATGTTTTCATTGACCAGTATTGTACTTTTTAGCATTGAATAGTACGACCATAAACTGGACGGCTGCACTTTCTTTGATTTTTCTTCTCGCACGTTTTTTAATTGCTTCCATTTTTGAAAATTTTTGTATTCCTTTTCATAAGTTATTCGGGATTTAAATGGAAGTAGTTTGGATATGGCGTTTGTCGCCTCAACCTGAATGTCTGTTGGTAATTGACTTATTTCGTTTTTGAGCCATTTCTGGCTCCAATTCAATCAGCAATCGACACGAAAGAGAATTAAAAAATATTGACTCAAAACTGACAACTAAAGAGACAGCTTTATTTGTTTGCCAAATTACAGAGAAACCAACGCCAACCCAGCACAATAATTTTTCTACTCTTAATAAATTCCTTGAAATAATAATTGCTGAATATTTTTTAAAACGTAACTCGCTATGGAAAAAATATTGTTTTATCGTCGGTCGACGAATCTTTTCGGTCGACAATAAAATACCATTTTATCGTATTGTATAAAAAATAACTACTTGGTCGTTGATATCACGAAAATAAATTGTAGTTAGAAATAAAAAATTTACTGTTTTATAGTCTGTGAAACGAATAACTTTGAATTTGACAGTTCCCGCGCGCTTTTCTAGTGTTAATTTCATTAGGTTAGCAACTTGCGGCCATGCTGACGCAATGCCGTCTCTAATAGAACAGCCTCGGAGCGAGATTTATGACGTCACGCTAGTTAGATACTACGGATTAATAAATATGTTGTAGAATACATGGAAAACATAATAATTATTCCTCGTATTTTTGGTTACATTGATTATGGCTGAAATCGTACTCCATAGTTAATGTAGATACTTTTAGTGTTAAGAATAATAATTTTAAAAAATATGTGGTCATCTTTTGAGAAGTTTATATTAATTTATTAATTGCAGTAAACATTATGTGGTGTTAGGTTAGATTGTGAATATTTTATATGTAAATTTTTGGATTATATTCGACACTATTTTTTTCATATGACACTACACTGATGAAGGCTATAATGTTAGCCAAAACGTTTTATTTTAAACCAAAAAAAAATTATGAAAAAACCAATGGAAACTTAATCAGCGTTTTTCCTGAACCTAAATCCCAAAAAAATCAAAAATTTTAGAATACTTTTACATATAAAATGACAGCGATCTTTATTTCATAGCCATCGCTGACGCCTTTTTTTATGATATTGTATTATTTGCAAATATAATTTTTCGAACATTGATACTTGCAAAATATACATATAAATTTTGTGAATGCAAATAATAATACATCACTATTAGTAGATATTGAATGTTTTTTGTTAAATTAGAACAATTTTCAAACCAACAAAACCAAACCAAACCAAACCAAAATTTATAATATATTTTACATTTTACCCATTAATTATGTACCTATTCATTATTTGTATATTGTAAAACATTTACTGCATTTGTATGGTTCTATAGTTTATTTCCCAAAGTATTTATTGCTATAAATAGGTATATATATTGTATTTATAACTGTATATTATGTATATTTCCTGTAAACTATATCATTTTTAAAATACAAACCAAAAATACGAAGAATAATTATGTTTTCCATGTATTCTACAACATATTTATTAATCCGTAGTATCTAACTAGAGTGACGTCATAAATCTCGCTCCGAGGCTGTTCTATTAGAGACGGCATTGGTCTGATATTTAGAAATGTCAAAAGCTGATGACAATTTACTTTTGACAATTTTTACATTTTGTGTTGATTTTTGCAAGAAAAGGAAGAGCTGTCACTTGTTTTATTATTTTCCTTTTCTATTTCAAGAAAGTAAAAAGAGTTACCTATCTGATTCGGTTCAGGCACTCAATTTGAAGAATTGTAACAGTAACTTTTTTGACAGAGGGATTTTATATTTGTCATGTTGGTAAAAAATAACAGTCAAAATTCAAAGTTATTCATTTTATAGACTATATAAGCTAATTATTAGGCTTCCAAAATGGTTACAAGCTACAACTAACTACTGCAAGGATATATATATTAATTTTAATTGTTATATTTTTTGGATATTGTAATTGATCTTAAACTCATAAGTATAAAGTATAACTGAAACCACTAATTTATTCCACCAATTTTGACAATTTTCTTTTTTAACTCCACCATTTTTTTTAATTCCACTAATTTTGAGGTTTTGAATGAAATTTCACTCCACAAGTTGGAGTTTAAAGTGTTGAATGCTGTTTACCGCAAATTATAAAACCGACATATTTTTTTTTGAAGAGTAATTCAACCCTTAAAGAAAAAGTGAATATTTTTTAAATACTAAAATTTCCAGAAGTTGATTGAAAGGTCCCCTATTTTCTGGCATGACTTAGTAGTTCCTCCTTAATTAGTGCGCATGTGCGAACCCTCAAATTTAATAAATACTAAATTATCATAATTCTTACGATAGAGATACAGTATATACCAGGGCCAGTCAACTGAGATCTACGACCTTGAACGATCTGTTTTTGGGGTAGTAATTTCCTGGGGCGCTAGATGGCGTATTTTAATTTTTTTTTTTGATACAAGCAAATTTTTATGATATAAGCAAACCATTTAACACTTTACAATAGTTTAAGCTTTATATACAGGGTGTTTCAAAACAAATGCGAAAAACTTCAGGGGGTGATTCCTTGTTCAAAATAAAGGGTAGTTTGCTTCATAAACGTTGGGTCAAAAGTCAACCATTAGCGCGGTACATAAATGGCGGAAAAATAATGTTTTATTTTTTTGTATCTTGAAATTTTATGGAAGCTTATTACTGTTAAAACACTTTCTGGTATTTTTTTACTTTTTAAAATGAGTGGAAGGGGTTGAAATAAACTACCCCTATCATTCTTGTTAACGAAATTTAAAATAAAAAATCTTGTCAAACACATGCAAAAAAAATTAATTTGGATAGTTTAGTTCGTTTAGAAACTTTTTATCTCTTGTATTTTTTATAAAACTCAAAGATTTGAAATTAAAAATAAAATGTAAAAAGCATTACATGTCAGGACAAAAACATTTTTAGATAAAGAATCTAGTGGGCAGCTGTAATTTTTTAGGAAAAAATCTAGTCGGCCGCTGTCACTTTTTAGGATGTTCCTAATATTGTTTTATTTGACATTACCCTACTGCAATACGTTATTATCTAGATTATTATTATTATCATTATCACACTAGATTCTTAATCTAAAAATATTTTTTAGTCCTGACATGTAATGCTTTACATTTTATTTTTAATTTCAAATCGGTGAGTTTTATAAAAAATACAAGAGATAAAAAGTTTCTAAAACTAAACTATCCAAATTATTTTTTTGCATGTGTTTGATAAGATTTTTCTTTAAATTTCGTTAACAAGAATGATAGGGGTAGTTTATTTCAACCCCTTCCACTCATTTTAAAAAGTGAAAAATTACCAGAAAGTGTGTTTTCATAACAGTAATGCTTCCATAAAATTTCATTAGTCTATCTCTTTTCGTTTTCAAGATAAAAAATAAAAACATTATTTTTCCGCCATCTTTGTACCGCGATATCTCCCTAATGGTTGACTTTTGACCCAACGTTTATAAAGCAAACTCCCCTTTATTTTGAACAAGGAATCACCCCCTGAAGTTTTTCGCATTTGTTTTGAAACACCCTGTATAAATCCTTGTTTTTTACCATTTGACTTGTTTGCCAACTTGGGACCAATCAGATGACTACACATTATTTTGTAGAAATCTGATTGGCTCTAACTGGCGAACAAGTCAAAACGTCTTGCTTAAATATAAATTGCATCTATTTAAATTTGCCGCCACCTTTGTTACTTTCCTGGGCGGCTAGATGGCGCCACTTCAATGTACAGATTACAGATTTCTCTACAAATTTGAAACCGTTTTGAAACTAAAAAATGCATGGGAGTTAGCGTTCTTCTTTAGTGTGTTCTGTGGTATATACTACTCTACTGTTCCAAACTCGTTGGTGTCGATGCGCCACATAACCCTAAAATCTTTCGCTCCATCCAAATCCGGCGCTAATCAAATTCGGATTAATTCGTAATGCGCCCCGAAATTGGGGGATGATGGACGACCCCTCGGACATTAAAGAAGAAAAGAAAGGAAAAAAAAACTTGTAATAACATGCTCTTGTTACCTAATGGGGTCGAATTGATTCGATTTGTTAGTTTAGTTGATTGTTTGTCCGTAATGTGATTTTAATTGAATATTCTTATATAAATGTTAATACATTCTTAATTTAGAAACTATTAGCGAGTAAATGAATACGAACTCCACTAGCAATAGCGTTTATAGACTTCGAGAAATTTTTCGACTCGATATATCACCCACAACACCAACTCACATGGTTGGTAGTTGTTCAGAAGCGACCCCGTTAAAAAGAATTATATTGTGATTAAAAACGAGGCGGAACATTCCGGGCGGATCCGCAGGGCGCGAAAATATGAAACGAATCTCTAGCGATCGATCAAGAATGACAAAAGGAACAAATCGAAAGGACGAGTTAAAACCGCGGCTAATTTTCTTGCAAGCGGCGGCCGAGCGGACGGCGCCGCCGGAATGCTGCGCAGCGTCTGCGGAATGCGCAAAAGGTGCCGTCGGCGACCTTTCCAACCAGTCAACAAATCAATTTAGTGAAGGAACAATGGCGCTTTTTATTCCCTTCGATTTCGGCTGCCCGATTTGATTTGATTCATTCCTTTCGGAGGGGGAGATGTTTTCGAGCTAAAAATTCTATTAAATCTTGCTGTCTTTGTTATGTGTTTCGATGTTTTTTCAGTTTTCGTTAACGTTCTTATTAATAAGTGCAGCTCTTGTAGTATCATAAAATTCACATGGCCAAAATTATTGCATATAACGATATTTTTATTGTATTTTGGACCTAATATGATTCTTTTTATATTTTTGGACATATTGGCTTACTATACGACTAATATAAAACTAAAAATCTAAGTGCAACTAGGCTGTTATTATAATTTTATTTCATAGTGAGTGAAAATCAACAATAACAAATTTCATTTTAAACAGAAAATATTGAAAACAATTTTAATTATTTCTCACAACTAATAGGATGTATTGCCTCCTCGAGCCTCAATGCAAACTGTGGCACAAACGGTCAATTGTGAGACAGAAAATTGTAGAGAGAAACAAGCCCTATAACATAGGATACAGCATTTTAATCAACAGTGCTTTCCACAAAATCAATAAAATGAAAAATATACGAAATAATATACATGTACTGATTTCTTTCGAAAATCGACAACTATGAAACTATGATCCCGTCCCCGACACAAACGGTCAATTGTGAGACAAAAAATTGTAGAGAGAAACAAGCCCTATAACATAGGATACAACATTTTAATGAACAGTGCTTTCCATAAAATCAATAAAATGAAAAATATACGAAGTAATATACATGCACTGATTTCTGTCGAAAATCGACAACTATGAAACTATGATCCCGTCCCCGACACAAACGGTCAATTGTGAGACAGGAAATTGTAGAGCGAAACAAACCCTATAACATAGGATAGAACATTTTAATGAACAGTGCTTTCCATAAAATCAATAAAATTAAAAATATACGAAATAATATACATGCACTGATTTCTGTCGAAAATCGACAACTATAAAACTATGATCCCTTCACCGACACAAACGGTATATTGTGAGACAGGAAATTGTAGAGAGAAACAAGCCCTATAACATAGGATACAACATTTGAATGAATGAACAGTGCTTTCCATAAAATCAATAAAATGAAAAATATACGAAATAATATACATGTACTGATTTCTTTCGAAAATCGACAATTATAAAACTATGATCCCTTCTGGGTAGTCTGAGTATTTACAATGAAATTAGAGGAACAAACATGTATGTTAATTGAACCCACTAATTTATTCTATTGATTGGTTCTGAATGAAACTTAAAGCCTTACTTTTTCAACAAGTAATGTTAAATGAAAGATAAATGTATGCTGATCGAACCCATTACAGCATGAGAGTCCTTTTTAAGTGGTCGGCGTTTTGCGTGCGCGGTTCCTTTGGTTGCGATTTGTGCCCCCACGGAACCAAGATTTATGCGCCATCGCGAAATAATAGTCCGATATTATTTTATGTTTGCCCGAGACGCCAAAGGCCAAACCAGCTTGTTTACATCTGCCTTCGTTTACTTTGTCAGGCACCGAAAATAAAAATAAATACGTATACCTAAAGGGGGCGCTTTTAAATTGCGTACTCGAAATTAATATTAGGGTAGGAAGAGTCTTTTTTCCGAAAAATAAAATTTTCGTTTTCGTAATTCATAATTATTTTTATTTGTAATTTTACCACGCCAGCTATATTAAATCACCACAATACACCAAAACACTTTTACTTTTACACTGGAAAACAAGGTTGCCGCTTTACTACAAAAGTTCATGTTTCAGGAACACTTAATATCTCTAGTACCCCAGAAATAAGTATGTATAGGTACGGCAATTTTTAGGGAAGGATTATTTAATCCTGTTCAGCCCACCAAACTAGTCTTCTTTTCCTCCTTCTCAGCCTGGTTCCATCCAATGTTGGATATAGGCCTCTTCTAGGTTTTTCCATGCTTCGCGATCTCTAGCCAATCTTATCCATTGTCTTCCCGCCACTGCCCTGACGTCATCGACCCATTTCTTTTTTGGTCGGCCCACGCTTCTTGTTGTTCCCCTAGGTCTCCATAGGATTGCTTTTTGGGGCCATCGGTCTGGATCCTGTCTTGCCACATGTCCTATCCATTGCCACTTCAGACTTGCCACTCTTTTAACGACATTATTAATTTTGTTTTTTGACGTAGAAAGAAAGAAAGAAATTGCTTTATTGTCATAAAAAAATTAAACAATTTTGTTGACAAAGCTTAAAAAAAAGAATATAAAAAACATACAAAACTTCACTTAACAATAAAAAAACATATAAAACTAACAGCAAACATACAAAACTAAAACAATACTTTATACAATTATAGAAATTGTACATTGTCAAAAAATTTATTTAATTAAATATAAATAAAATATAAACATACATGTAAATAAACAACTGTATATAATGTCAATACTAAATTTAAATGGATAGAAAACAAAATCATTTCTTAAATTTAGTCAATGTGTGTTAAATTTAGAACCCTAGATATTAATAAAAAAATCGTTAACCGCGTAAAAGGCTTTCTCCAGTAAGTATGATCTCAAGGCTCTGCGAAATGCAGGAAAGGATGAAATGGAATTAATTTCAGATGGCAGATGATAGTGCATTTTTTTTTGCATTGTACAATTGGGAACTCTTTACTAACTCAGAGTGAGGGGTTGGCAGATACATGTTATGCTCTGCGTTCCTAATTGGATAGCCATGAACTGGCTCTAGAGAAATACTCGATACGTGCTTGCGAACTAGGCAGACGGATTCGAGTATGAATAGGGAAGGAAGAGTTAATATTTTATATCTTCTAAACAAGTCCCGGCAGTGAGCACAACTGGTTAGCCTCAGTGAATATCGCACAGCTCTCTTTTGTAATTTGAAGATACGCTCAAATTGAGTCGCACAACACGCACCCCAGAATGGAAGTGCGTATCGGAGATGCGACTCATAAAGGGCATAATAGACTGTCCTAGATGTTGACAAATTAAGCACATTAGCAACTGATCTAAGTGCGAAACAGGCAGAACTTAATTTTTTAGCTAAAGCATCGATTGCAAATCCCATTTTAAATAGTTGTCCACAACAAGGCCTAAAAATTTCACAGAATCAACGACGTCAATGGTGGTATTATCAAGTTGAAAAGGTAGCAACGTACTTTTATATGATAAGACTTTAGTTTTAGAGACGTTGAGACACAGATAATTAGAATCGCACCATGTTTTTATGTTGATTAAGTCACTGGAAATGGTTCTATGAAGTGCCGTGGTGTCCGGGCTGCTCCATGTGAAACAAGTATCATCCGCGAAGAGACAGATTTTACCACTGATGTCCAGACTAGCAATATCGTTGATAAACAACAGAAACAAAATAGGACCTAGCACTGAGCCCTGAGGTACTCCGCATTCTATTGGCTTGCAAGAAGACACAGTCTTATCAACCCTCACACGCTGGTTTCTGTTGTTAAGGTAGGACTTAAACCATTCAAGAGGCGTTCCCCTGATACCATAGTACTGCAATTTGTTAGTAGGATGTTATGATTAACACAATCGAAAGCTTTCGAGAAATCACAGAAAATTGTTGCTGTAACGAGACGGTTGTTCAGACTGGAGTATACATTATTAAACAGCGAAAACATAGCGTCATTTGTACATTTGTTACTCAAGAACCCAAACTGAAAGGGGGTGAGTATTTTGTATTTTAGAAGAAATGATACAAGCCTCTTTTTAACCAGTCTCTCCATGATCTTCGATAACGTGGGAAGGAGTGCAATTGGACGATAGTTGGAAGCTTGCTCTTTATAACCTCCTTTATGCAAAGGAATAATTATCGCCGACTTAAGGCAATTTGGAAAAGCACCATCTTCAAATGACATATTAATTAAGGCTGAAAGATGGTTTAACGTATGTGGGTATTCCGTATTTTTTCCCTAATGGTGACTCCCAACATGATTTTTTCCATGGCTCTTTGTGCTACTCGTAGTTGTTTTGCTGTTTTTCGGGTAATTGCCATAGTATCTAAGCCATACGTAAGCACAGGTAGAATGCAGCTGTCGTAAGCCTTTTTCTTTAGGTTCAACTAGTAAAATGCACTAAAAATAAATAGAGGGGTCTCCTCCAAAAACGGACGTAGTGGTGGAAAACGGAGGTTATATTTGGATACCGGAGGTCATTTTACATAGGAATCGGCTATACTGGTGTCAGGGCCATTTTTCAAGCAGACCAGTTTAGCCTATAAAAAATCTTTTATCGGCGTGGCGCTTTACAAGTTTTTTTCTGAGATTTTCCAACCCCAAAATATTAAACCTCGCGCTGCCACTGGTATACAACTAAACATATATCAACATTTATTGTATGGATCCCCAAAATAAATTTAAAAAATTTCTGAACGCCTGGTTAATCATTAATAATCGGACATTTTTGCTTCTTTTTTATTTGACGCATGACCGGGTACTCTACAATGCATATACACACAGTGCAGAGCGACCGAGCAAAAGTGAGAAATGGTATTCGTAATTCCACTAACTGTGTTGTAATAAATGCATCGTTTCGGAATTTGCATAATTGCATTTTTCGCAGTTTATCATACTTCTTGTCCTGGCTACCGCATTAACCCATATACGTTGGTTTATTATTCATTTATCGTGTCCTGTTTGTACAAACATATTGATAAAGAAACTTCATATATTTCTGGTTTATTAATTTTTCACATCACAAAACAAGTTTTTTTTTTTAATTCATGTTGTAGATTATATTTTTATATGGCTTTCGACCTGTTTTACTGCGACCTGTTCTATTGTAGTCTTCTGATATCTAAATTACATTCTTAAGACCAATCCTTTTCAAAAAGTCTAGCAACTTGGAGACCTAGCCATCCGTATAGCTCTTTGTCTGTCAATGGCTTTATTTTTAAATAACAGCGCCTCAAGACTCAAGAGCATTCTGGAAATTAAAAGAGAGGGTTTTCACCAATCATGACTTGAGCACAAAAACGAAACCTGCAGTGTACCGAGCAATAATAATCCCCACCATGTTATATTGTAGCAAACCAAACCACACCAACGCAATAAACAAGTTGCAACAGAGACCCCTTAGACAACTCTTAAGAATCAAATGGTACCACCATGTCTCAAATTTGTTAGCCCTTAAAAAGGCTAGCTGCGAAAGCTCTGAAGTCATGATTACTAAATCCCGCTTAAGACGGGCTGTCCACGCATGCAGGATGCAACAAAACCGCCTACCGAAATATCTTCTTAACGCTTGTAGAGGGTAAGAGGAAACCGGGTGGACAACTCAAAAGATATAAGGATATTTTCCTGCGTTTTGCTAGCTCTAGTAAGGACTAGAGCTAGCAAAACGTATTTTATGCATAGAAGCTTGCATAAGGATGCAAGCTTCTATTCGCGCTGGTATGCTTCTTATTAAATTATCAACGTTGTCTTGGGGGTATGTTTTCCCACTCTACCAATACTGCATCATTAAGCTGTGCGAGATTTCCTGGATTGTTTCGACCAGCTGTAACTCTTCTTTTGAGCTGGTCCCACAAGTGTTCGATAGAGATTAGATCTGACGAACATGCAGGCCAGTCCAAAACTATGACACCTTTCCTTGTTTCAAGACATTTCCTATAGCCACTCTGCTGGTATACCTCATATATGACAATATCCAAAAAAAATATATTAGGTAAATTTATTTGCAAAATTAGGTCCCCAAAAAAGTAATCTCAAGACGGTAAATGCACACCGGCCACTAGTAATTTCTTAAAATTAATGAAATTGAATGCAAAACCTTATTCGAATATCTATTGTAATATGATAGAAAGATGTAATAATGATAGATTTAATAAAAATTTGTTGGTAGATATTTCTTGTGTTTAAATTACTAATTGCCGGAGTATTTTACCGTTGTACAAGCTACTTTTTTTAGGACCTAGTTTTGCAAATAATTTAAAATCAGGTGAATAAAATCAGCGGAAGAGTTTCAGACTTGATAGGTAGCCTGATCTAATCCAGTACTTTAAAAGTTCAATTAAAAGTCTCTTATAAAATCAATAGGAAAGCCAATAAACGACACCATTAAAATTAATATGGGATTTCCTACATGCCCTGAGTCGAAACATTCACCCGGTATAAATATTTTAACTTGGGAGTCCATTTTCTTAAGTAGGTACTTTCATTAAATTGATACTTATATCTAATAGTTCATTATACCTGTGAGTTATAATCTAATAGCTTCTCTCTACCGAACCATAAAAATGAACAAAATACTTTTACGTCTCCCTCTTTGATCCCGTGGGATGATGGGAGCACTTAAATGAAAACAAATGGACGTAATGTACCCGAGGGAGCGTTAAAACCCAACGGGGACGCCAATAGCATGCAATTTTTATGATGAGGGAAGAACAATTTCCAAAAGTTTGACTTGATTACATAAACTATTAAGAAATTGCTCTAAGAAATCACATTACCAACGATTAATGTTATATACCTAAATTTAAAATCACATAATTAAGCATATTCGTAGCATTTTCGGTCTATTTTTTAGACAAAAATGCTTGTAATATTTCAGTCTATTTAACATAATATTTCTTCTTTATTTCGGTCCCATGCTCTATACAGAGCGTTGGCGACCTAATTTGGCTTGGCCTCCAAGGATCCACCCTGTTAACCTCGGCGTCCATCTGTCTTTATCTAGTCTAGCAACATGTCCAGATCATTGCCCTTTCATCTTAGCCACTTTCTGAATTATATCGGTTACTCTTGTTTGTTTCCTGGTATTTTCATTAGGAATTGCGAAGCTCTTAATTTTCCTTTAACATGCACTTAACTACTGATTTGGGTAACTGTCAGTAAAAATAGAAAAAAAAAATGTGATTTCGTTTTGATGAAGCCCTTCAACCTTCTTCTTCTATACATTCCTCAATAAGTAACTGATAATTTACGACTTGGCAGCTATATTGTTCAAAACATCGAAAATGTTGAGAAGCCTCAAGAAGAATAATGATATATCCATACAAAAATAGATCGACAAACTAAACAATAGGTTATGAAATTCACGTAACATTGACATGTTTCATTGTTTTTATCTTTGAATAAGAAGACTAAGGAAGGAGCATAATGCTATCCATGTATTCATGCATGGTGGGCGGAAAAAGGACTCTAGGGGGGGGATTCTTGACAGTTCTGTTTGACGATTCATTTGACACATTTGAATTTGATTTGAAATTTTGTGAATTTGTCAGTCTTTACGGAGCTTATTTTATGTTATTTATTATTTATTCTACTACTGATAGTTGTATAAAGGTAATAAATCTAGATGGAAATTCTGGCAGAACTTAAATTAACAGTTTTTTAATTTCTTTAATTTTAACTATCGCGATTTATTAAAAAAGACTCCGCGTGCGGTAGATCTCGGCAAAAATCGAGTGAAATAATGGAACAACTTTTCACTAGTAAGTGACTATACAGGGTTGTTCACCACATACGACACGGAGTATTGTAGCTAAACGATGAGATTTTTACGAATTGTAAGTTTGGGGTTCGTTGAAGGACTATTAGAGCTACAATTTAAAAATATTTTTACAAGATACAGAGTGTCCCAAATAAATAAAAAATATCAAAGTTGTATTTTTTTAAATGGAACACCCTGTATATTATTACATTTTTAGTTTCTACGATTAAAATAAAGGTAAATTTGATTAAGGTTTATTATACTTAAACCTTACCGTTTTTGAAATATTTTCAATTTTGTGAAATTGCAGTAAAAATTTTAAAGCTTCATTTCTCCAAGGGTATCAATGTTTTTAATACTAAATATTTAATGAAGTTTATTTATTGATCAGTTATTGTGTTGCAATAATAAAAATAATACTACCTAATACAGAGTGTCTAAAACTTTATTTTAAATAATTATTAGCTTCAAACGGCAATAACTTCTTTAATTTAAATGGAATGCCCTGTATATTTTAGGAGAATCAGATGCACAATTAAATTGTCTATCAAATTGTATTATACCATTTTTTACCTATCCCTTCAAGTTTTCGGAGAAAATGCATTTTCTTATAATTTAGACCTCATTTATCAATCCATGGAATATTGACATTTTAGATTGTTTTTAAAGCAACAAATGTACAAAATGTACAGACCAGTAATATTATCGTTTTTAGCAAAACGATAATATTACTAAGCCATTTGTATGCAAAAAGAAAACTATTTAAATCTTTATAAAAAGTATACCATTAATTAAATATAACACCATTATTTCCGCCCATATACTAATTAATGACATACTTAATTGTGTTCGTTAATAAATTATTATAAATAAATGTGGATTTTTGAGTCAGAAATCAATATAATAATAAGTTATCAAATTAAAGTCTTTGTTGTTATAAATAAGCATTTATTAAAAAATGAAATATCATTTTTAAGATGTTACTTTTATCACACTGTCTAATGCCCATACAAAATTCAGTTTTTTAGTATTTGGAGCAATTATTATTAATCAACGCAAACAGTCAGTTAATGTAGTTTGAATACTGGAATCATATTAATTGGTCCTCTTTAACAAATATTTAAACAGTTTTTTTATTTTTTTAATGAAATAAACGAATTATATCGACAATATTAGTATCTGTACTCTTTAAAAATTTGGTACATCTTTAAAAATAATCTAAAATGTCAATAGTCCATGGGTATATTGATAAATAAGTTCTAAATTACAAGAAAATGCATTTTCTACGGAAACTTAAAGAGATAGGTAAAAAATGGTATAATAAAATTTGATAGACAATTAAATTGTGCATCTGATTCTCGTAAAATATACAGGGTGTTCCATTTAAATTAAACAATTTATTGCCGTTTGAAGCTAATAATTATTTAAAATAAATTTTTAGACACTCTGTATAAGGGAGTATTATTTTTATTATTGCAACACAATAACTGATCAGTAAATAAACTTCAGTAAATATTTAGTATTAAAAACTTTGATACCCTTGGAGAAATGAAGCCTTAAAATTTTTACTGCAATTTCACAAAATTAAAAATATTTCAAAAACGGTAAGGTTTAAGTATAATAAATCTTAATCAAATTTACCTTTATTTTAATCGTAGAAACTAAAAATGTAATAATATACAGGGTGTTCCATTTAAAAAAAATACGACTTTGATATTTTTTACTTATTTGGGACACTCTGTATCTTGTAAAATTATTTTTAAATTGTACCTCTAATAGTCCTTCATCGAACCCAAAACTTACAATTTGTAAAAATCTCATCGTTTAGCTACAATACTCCGTGTCGTATGTGGTGAACAACCCTGTATAATATACATACGTGTACCTAGTAAACCGATCATTTTACTGTGTAACACCAAAGGTTCCAACCCTCAACTGTAATCAACTGTAAACCGATCATTTATGAAATTCACTTAAATTAACTAATTATATATTTTTTCTTGCATTTTTGCTTTTATTTACTACTTGTCAAAGATTAGATGTCAAAGAATTTAGATACGTCAATTTGACTTACCTGCTTCAGTAGCGTATCGGATGTTTATGGTTATAAATAATTATTATAACTTATCTATTTTTATTAGAATTTGATATTTTTATAACAATTTTAATAACTACCAACATTTATTCACAACGTAAAATAAAAAAAAATTATTTGGTCTACCCCACGTTCACCCTACATCATAGTTTTACATTTTTTAAATAAAATTTGAACGGCATTGATAAACCGGAATTTAAGTCGGCCATATTTGAGGCCCATCGCGGTGGACCTAAGATTTTTGATATGCTCCTTCCTTAGTCTTCTTATTCAAAGGTTTTTATCCACATTTGACTATTAGATACCTGAAAAGTTTGGTTTGGTTTGGCCATGCTGCTAATATGTGCTCAACGCGTATCCATAAAAACGATTCGCACGGCAACAAGAATAGCAAATTCGACTGCTTGGCGTTCCGCTAATCGAATATAAGATATAGAAGAATATAAAAAATAGAAAGTTCCAGAATTCGGGCCCTGGTCTTCCAGTTCGTAAGTTTGAACAGGCAAATTGCAGGTGTGCTTACCTTTCGCTTCAAATTTATAGAGATCGTATTGTCTTTTAGAATATGTCCCAATTTGGCCGAAGGCTAATCGTTGCCATCGTATAGTACTTTCTACGGCTAATGTTAGTTTTCGATAACTGTAAAATAATATTTAATCCAAAATGGTAGATTAATTAAATTTTTCAGTAAAAGTAAGACTTTCCTGTGTTATTGAACATATTTAAGTTCACATTTTCTCTGTGCTAGCGTTATAGCGTTACCTATATTATTACGGTAATACTGGCGCCACAGCGGGCAATTTCCTTTTGTAACATTAATAATAGCCTAGAAAATTGTGGAGAATTTATAGCTTTAAAACGCTCGTACGCGTAATAAATACCCGATAGTTAATATTTAATTAGGGACAATAATTTTAATAAGCGGCATTAATTATTTACCGGCTCAATGATACGGTTAACATACGTGTTGATACTAATGCATGCGAGGAACATTATAAACGCATAATTATTTTAGTCTGCAACGTAGAAACTTTGATTTTTATGTTTTAATTTTGTAGCAACTAATTACACGAACTTCAGACTCCGTTCGTTTATTAAGGCATTAATTATTAGATTTAAAAAAAAAAACGTAAAAGATGTAAAAGAGAGAATCTCGATGCCTCGATGGACCTAACTTCTATCGCTTTTAAACATAGCTCTAAAATCAATTTTATTAATGGAAGTGGAATTATTAATAGATCTATTTTAATAAATTGTACTGAAGCTGTGGTTGGTTCCTTGTGAAACATCGTTGAAATATTAGTATTTTAATAAAGCACGCTTTTAGATGTTTCAAAAAACTTTTAATAAGAGTAACTTTAACTCAACATATATGTTTCGGCTTGTTAGGCCTTTTTCAAGAGTTTTTTAAGAACTAATCGTCTAACTACACTGTAACTATATATATATTTACTATGGCAGGTGGGTTCAGAGAGTTTACAATAGGGGTAATAAAAAATGTGTTTAGAAATCCTTGTTGGTCGTTACATTATTTTCGTTTTTAACAGATTTTAGTATTTCTAACTGTTCAATGTAATTTAAACGTCTACCTTTTGTTTCTCTGTGTAGTAACTTAATTGAGTTTTCATTAATTTTGTGATTATTTACTATACAATGAGTTGCAAGACCAGAACTATGCTGGAGATTATTAATATACTTTACATGTTCTTTAATCCTTATATCTAAATTTCTACCTGTTTGGCCTATGTACACGGCATCACAGTATTGCAATCCACCCTATATACACCCGACTTATTTTTGACATTAGTTTTGTCTTTATTATTTAATAAAATTTGACCTAAATTTCTTTTATTTACGTTAATAGTTTTACATCCTATTTTATTGAGATTATTTGATATTTTGTTAGTTAAATTAGGAATGTAGTTTAAAGGTTGATAATTGTTATTGTCTTTAGAATTAGCGGATTAAAAATTTTTCATTAATATTTTGTTTTGTTTTTTCTTTAGCATATTATCAATAAGGGAACACTTATATCCATTGTTGATGGCGATCTGTTTAATAATATTTAACTCTTTTTTAAAATTCTCTGGGCTCAGTGGAAACATTACTAATCTATGAATTAAACTATGAAAGGGTGACATTTTGATTTGCCAGGATTGGTGTGATTGACTATGTATTACAGTGTCTGTGGTAGTGGGTTTTCTGTAAATATCAAATTTTAATCTATTAGACTGTTTTATAATTGTAACGTCAAGAAAATTGATGGTATTAATACCTTTTTCAATAGTAAATTGTATTCTCAGGTTAATTGAATTTAATAATGTTAAAAAACTGTTTAAATTTCTCTCGGTGCCTGACCAAATACAAAAAATGTCATCTACATATCTTGCCCAATAATTTATTTTTGATATTAAACTACTCTTGTTTTTAAATAGCTTCTTTTCAAAATCTGCCATAAATATTTCTGCGAATAACGGTGAAATTGGGGAAGGATTCTTCACCCCCATTACTCTATGGTTTACTAAAATTACATAAAGACAATAATCCAGTTAGACCAGTCGTCTCGTACATAAATGCTCCCACTTATAAATTATGTCAAATACTAGCTAAAACACTTCCTTCCATGATCAATTTTCAATCAAAATTTGCCATAAAGAATTCTTTTGAGTTGCTAGATAATTTGAAAAATATTGAAGTTCCACATAATGCAACACTCGTTTCTTTCGATGTCAAAAGCCTGTTCACTTCTATCCCAACCCATGAATTGTCTTCTATTATTTATGAACTAATTGATAAATCTAATCTTAATATAATAGTAAAATCAGATTTAATAACAATAATTGAAACTTGTTTAGAACAAAACTATTTTCAGTATAACAATGAAATATTTAAACAGAAAGATGGGTTACCGATGGGTTCCCCAATTTCACCGTTATTCGCAGAAATATTTATGGCAGATTTTGAAAAGAAGCTATTTAAAACAAAGAGTAGTTTAATATCAAAAATAAATTATTGGGCAAGATATGTAGATGACATTTTTTGTATTTGGTCAGGCACCGAGAGAAATTTAAACAGTTTTTTAACATTATTAAATTCAATTAACCCGAGAATACAATTTACAATTGAAAAAGGTATTAATACCATCAATTTTCTTGATGTTACAATTATAAAACAGTCTAATAGATTACAATTTGATATTTACAGAAAACCCACTACCACAGACACTGTAATACATAGTCAATCACACCAATCCTGGCAAATCAAAATGTCACCCTTTCATAGTTTAATTCATAGATTAGTAATGTTTCCACTGAGCCCAGAGAATTTTAAAAAAGAGTTAAATATTATTAAACAAATCGCCATCAACAAAGGATATAAGTGTTCCCTTATTGATAATATGCTAAAGAAAAAACAAAAGAAAATATTAATGAAAAAATTTTATTCCGCTAATTCTAAAGACAATAACAATTATCGACTTTTAAACTACATTCCTAATTTAACTAACAAAATATTAAATAATCTCAATAAAATAGGATGTAAAATTATTAACGTAAATAAAAGAAATTTAGGTCAAATTTTATTAAATAATAAAGACAAAACTAATGTCAAAAATAAGTCGGGTGTATATAGAGTGGATTGCAATGATTGTGATGCCGTGTACATAGGCCAAACAGGTAGAAATTTAGATATAAGGATTAAAGAACATGTAAAGTCTATTAATAATCTCCAGCAAAGTTCTGGTCTTGCAACTCATTGTATAGTAAATAATCACAAAATTAATGAAAACTCAATTAAGTTACTACACAGAGAAACAAAAGGTAGACGCTTAAATTACATTGAACAGTTAGAAATACTAAAATCTGTTAAAAACGAAAATAATGTTAACGACCAACAAGGATTTCTAAATTCTCTCTACATTTTTTATTACCCCTATTGTAAACTCTCTGAACCCACCCCCATAGTAAATATATATATAGTTACAGTGTAGTTAGACGATTAGTTCTTAAAAAACTCTTGAAAAAGGCCTAACAAGCCGAAACATATATGTTGAGTTAAAGTTACTCTTATTAAAAGTTTTTTGAAACATCTAAAAGCGTGCTTTATTAAAATACTAATAGATCTATTTTATTTAATTAATAACAATAATCAAATGACATTGGAATATCTTAATTCATTTTGTTCATCCGACAAATATCCTGTTTTATAGCAACTAAAGTTTAACATGGTTTTTATCACAACCCAGAGTTACTATCGGTAAATCAACAAGATCTCTAGACAGAACGGAAATTTCATTGCTCTAGGACATAATAAATTCAGAAATGGTTAAAAAAAGCACGACAGTCGGCATTCATATCGATTTTGAACAAGAAAACCGACTATATTTTACTATATGAACTAGCAGCAGTGTGAATAAATTATTCGAGACTGGTGGCACGGTACGAGTTCATCAAACTTTTGTTTTAGTTATAATTAATTCTTATTATGTCATAAATCAAATGAAATTTGGTAATTAATGTTGGGAATTTTGTATTATAGGTTTTGAAATTGTTTTATTTATTGTTATGTATGCAAATAAATTATAATAAAATTGTATTGAATCCAAAATTCGTTTAGTACTGACGTGAATATTAACGTATAATTTTATTTTACTGTTTCTTTTTTTGATTGGAAGTTAATCACCGCGACCTCATAGATCTATTGTGTTAAGCAAAACAAACGGATAAAATTCCAAACGACTGGCTAAAATCAACTTTTATAACAATTCCCAAAAAGGCATCTCCAAAAGACCGTAGTGACTACAGACTTGTAAGTCTAATGAGTCATGCTCTGAAACTCTTTCTTCGAGTCATGCATGCTCGTATATACTCGAAATGTGAAGAAAAAGCGGAGAGACACAGTTCGGCTTCATCAAGGGGCTGGGTACGAGAGAGGTTTTTTTTTTCAGAAATGATATGCTCAACGCCAAGATGTCTTTGTGTGCTTCATAGATTATCAGAAGGCTTTCGACAACGTTAAACACGATATTCTCCTAAACAGACTGCTCGAGATAGGAATAGACGCCAAAGACATTAGAATCATACAGGAACTATATTGGAATCAAACCGCTGAGATAAAAGTTAACAAAAATGTATTCACAGACACCTTCAATGTGTGTAAAGGAGTCCGCCAGGGCTGTATACTCTCACCAATACTTTTTAATATATACGTCAAAAAGATATTTCAAATGGCACTGGAAAGAGAAAGTGGAGGAATTAAGATTAACGAGTTCCAGCTAACAATATAACCTAGCACGAACTTTAAAGGATCTCCAGCAAATAATAAATAAGATAGAGGACATGGGAAATCGTTTCGGTCTTAAAATCAACGCTACCAAGACCAAATTTATGGTAATAGGACGCCAGCCTATAATCAATACCGCATTGACGATGGATGGACATATTACAGAGCGAGTACCACGACTTAAATATCTATGTGCTATGATCAATGAACGATGGGACTGCGATGAGAAAGTTAAACTTAGAACGAATTATGCAAAATCAACATTTTTTAAACTTAAAAACTTCCTATTAGGACGCAGTCTCCCGCTAGCACTTAGACTACGGGTAGTAAAATGCTATACATATGGCCCATCTTACTATACGGCGCAGAAACGTGGTCTCTCAAAGCTAGAACCCTGAACCGCATCGAGGCTTTCGAGATGTGGACTCTCCGGAGACTCTTACGTGTACCATGGACCACACACGCCACCAACGAAGAAGTTTTAAGAACTGCAGGTTATGAACGAGAAATGCTTAATATAGTTAAAGAAAGAAAAGTTTCCTACCTCGGCCATATCCTTAGGGGAGACAAATATTACATTCCTAAGCTGATTCTACAAGGAAAAATAGAGGGACGGCGAGGCCCAAGAAGAAAACAACATATTAGTATTTTCTTAATAGTTATTAAGAAAAGAAGTAGTGGCTCACAGCACTTACGCCATGGACGAAAATGATCAAAACAAACAAAAGTTGAAACTGTCAGGTTATTCAAACGTGAAATTTTCTTATCGAATAAAGTTGAAATAAGAAATGTCGTCAAATGTTTTACAAGTAAAAGTTGAAGAAATAATTACATTCCTAAGCTGATTCCATTCAGGAACAATTGAGGGAAAGCACCCAAGAAGAACAATACTAACATACTCTTTCTTCAATTTTATTTGGAAACTAAGTAAGCTATTCAGTGAGGTTTTGAAATGACAAAATGGTATTCAATGCTTAAGGAAAATATAGAGTGGAAGACTAAACTTGGTAGTAATCCACTTCCGATGGAGCTCTAGCAATGCTTGGAAATGACGTCTGTTTTCATCTAATTGGTCAAGAAAGAATTCTTCACCAGTTTCCATTCAGCATTCATATTGAAGTTATGTCTACATGTGTCAAAATAACTAACTTCATCAAAGCTGTGACGACTTTTTCTGTCATCACTCAAACAGAAAGAAAAAGGTATCCGTTGCTCAGGGTTAGAGGAGAGCTGGGTTCGTAGGTAAGGCTTGTGACCTGTGGTGACTTAATAATGTTGTTAAATAATAAAAATAAAAAGTATAATGTATAGGCTGCAAAGATTCTAAAATTCGATGTTAAGTATTCAAATAGTAATGGTCAAAGACTAAATAGTAATGGTAAAAAGGGCGCCATAATCTTACTAAAATATGAAAAGGTAAAGTAAGAAACCAGTAAGAAAAATTTGATCATGAAATAGCTAAAATAAAATAATCAACAGGCAATATAGGGTCTATTATGTTCATCAAGATAAAAGTCAGATATAACTATCCTACGTTGAACATTTATTTAAAAACGAACACAATTATCAATCAGTTTAAACCCAGTTTCAATTATCCCAATGAAATCGTTAGTTGCTTTAAGTAAACTCAAATTTAGTTAAAGTTCTCTTCAGTATACTATACTACGTAATATATAAACAGGTGAAATTTATGTAAGTACCAATACGATGATGTTTCGAAACAAATCGTGTACAATAACCTTCAAAAATGAATCCGTGTTAGCGATTCTCACATAAAAGATCATACTGAAGTAAAACGTACCGTTAAGGACAAAGCATGACTTATAATGTTAACTAAAAGGTAAATTTTGACTATAATATATGGAATAAATGACAACAATTTACAGAGATATTCAAAATATTATCTCAAAGTAAAAAAAATTTAGGGAATACCTTGTGTGTTGAACTTAGAACTTATCTGTATTTTTTTTTTAATTTATGACGTAGTGAACAGATAGGCAGGCAGTCTCCAGACTAACGGAAGTGGATGTAGACTCTTCGATAGTAGCAGGAGTCTTCGATATCAGTAGAATAAATGTAGAGTCATAAATACTGTCTCAAAAAGTGGTCACCATATGCCAATTACTTATACGCCACGTTACTCTATAAAAACTCAGAACAGTCACCGAATACCAAAAAAACAACTTACGGTCTGAAAATCAGCTGTACACATTCCACAAAATATAGCCAAACCATATGCTGATCCAAACCAGTAATGCAATAACAAACATTATCAAAATAAATAAAAAACGGAATAACTGAAATAAAAGTTTCATAGTTAGACATGGCGATACAAAATGGTAGATACACATTACTGTGATCTTATTCCAGGAAAAATAACACGAACTAGGCTCTGAAACAGTATATTCTACAGGATTTCAAATCTCCACTTTTGGATACCCGTGCCTTTACTGTTAGGAAAAGTGTTTCAGAAAGCCCTTTTCTCTGAGATTCGTCGGACGCTGAACCACGCGTCTTTTCTGATCTCAATCTCTCGGAAAAAAGCCTCCTTCCTCCTTTCCCAAACGGAAGTCTTCGAAACTGACAGGCCATATGACCAAAGGCAATTATGAACTCTATCGTCTATACTGAATGAAATTTGTTTTTATGGAAAGGAACCGCTACCTGTACTGAATGAAGTTTAACATCTAGCGAATAGATGGCGCCAGCAATATTAAAATTTGGAATTTTATAAAAAGAAAAATAAAACGCTACAAAGCAAGAGCCTTAAACCACCGCGGCACCGCCTGTTTAAAAGACTTTCTCATGAAATGGGGTCAGAACATGAAGTACTCCTTTAGTACACAGAAGTTCGTTGGCTGTCAAGGGGACAGGTCTTAAAGCGATTCTTTGAGTTGAGGACAGAAGTGTTAATTTTTCTAAAAGATAAAGGAAATTCACTTTCTGAATATCTTGAGAGTGAAGATTTGCGCAGATATTTGGCGTACCTATTTGGCAGATATATTTACTCAATTAAATGAAATTAACTTGTCTCTTCAGGGCTCTGCGGTGACCATTGTGAACGCATCTGAACGGTTGAAGGGTTTCATATGTAAACTGCCACTTTGAAAAAGGAGGGTGGAATTTGGTAACTTTGCAAATTTTCCGATGTTTGAAGAGTTAATAGCACAATATGACGGCAACACTGTAGCATTTTCATTTTCCAAATGCTACTTTGTTTTATTATAGACGGTATTTTATTATTCTATCGATATTCTTTTTACATTTCTACAACACTTAAATTTCGGAACGCTCTCTATCGAAAATATTGGATCGTACCCTGGTGTATCGACAAGACGGGAAACGTCAAAATCGCCACCTCGGATTTGGCCGTTACCGAGGTCACTGTGCCATTTTGAGAATTAAATTTATTTGGCTGGTATTTTTCACAATATGGGAAAAATATTGTGATTTTGTTGTCCCATAGATGGATAGAGATCCCATATAGCTTTTGATTATTGAGATTTTAGTGGATCTATAGTTTTGGTAAGATTTACCTTGACATTATTAAAATAATCATGTTGTATGAATTGATCATTCGGATTTAACATCTATTTATAACCTTTTTTTTATATCATTACAATCTTTGACCTGTAAGGGCAATCTTGGATACAGCTTTTAAACTTTTTCCCTTAACTATATATAAACAAAAAGGTTCATGAATCTTCGTAATAAGTCAATTAAAATTTAGATAATTAATATTCGAATATAACCAAGACCGTCTCTAAAAGTATTCCTTTTATATTATAATTGTTTGAATAATATTTGAAAAGATATAATTTGATTGTAAACAAGTTTTAAGACAGAGTTTCTTAAATATAATTCTTGTATATTAATGTACATAACTGCTGTGCCGAATAGGTACCGAATATTTCTAACAAGTAATAAATCTTATTTTTTTTGGGTATTTGAATTGTTTCATTGGTTGATCCAGTTTCTCAAAATATTTAATAGCCATACTAATTTTAGTTTCTATTCAATTAATACACTTGTACAAATTTTCTTATTTCAGTTTGTACTATCCTTTGTAAGTATTAGCATCTTTTTGAAATAAGTGGCGCCCTTTGATATGCAGTGTAAGGTATAGGTGGGTATCATTTTTTTTTAGTCAAGTGCAGAAGCAAAAGCTTGTTCCCACCGCCTCCGATATAAGAGTAGCCGTTCGCAATATTTTGACTTAAATTTTCAATAAAAGGAAAGTTTGTGTCACAACACGATATCAAAAATGCTACAGAAAGAGGTGTCTAAGCATTCGGATACATTGCAAACTTCTTTTGAAGGCTACTTTAACTTAGGATCGCTTGAAAATGAAACGTGGGTGCGGGATCCATTTATAATCTACTAATAAACGTTTTCTTTTATGTAAATAAGGCTTTTTTTATTTTCCTCTATTATTTCTGATAGGGGTCCGTGGAATTGTACAAATTGCAAAAGTGGTCCGTGCGACTGCAAAAAGTTTGAGAAACTCTGGTTTAGATCTAGGAAAATGAAAAATAGTAGAGCGAAAAATAGCAATATTTCCCATGTTACCTATTTTGCGATTAACTAAAAATTAAAGAAACATTCAATTTTTAAAAAAGTTCTAAATTGTCAAATTTTTATAATAAAATATTTGCACTTTTTTAAGAGCCTGTATAGTTTTGTCAGTGAGAGGTATAAAACCCCATATTTTAAATTTCTTTATAATTGTTTACGCAAGAAAATAAATAAAATGTACTTAAAGGTGTGTATCTTAGAACTAGATAAACGTGATATAAAAATACATACGAAACATCGTAGCAATAAATATAAGAAAATAGACAATTACGGAAATAATAATACTATACAGTCATTGTTTGTTTTCTGTTTTCCGTTATAACGAAGCGATTGCGTAAAAATGAATTTACGACGAAGATAACATATTTATTGTATTTTCCGACAATTCCTGACGCAGTTAACATGCACACTCGTCTACTATAACTCACAGTCGTACAATACTTCTAATGCAAATAAGGCTTTATATCGTCGCTCACACATGACATTCAATGCCGCTGCATATCTCGAACGTATTCTCCTTTGGCGCATATACAGAGTGTTTCAATAAGATATTATTTTCACAGACCCATAACTCGTCTACCGCGTTGCAAAAGCAGCCACAAGAATCTCAAGTGGAACACACATCTCACAAGAATCTCTCAGTGGAACAGGCCGATATCTACTAAAGGTGGGCAAAGATTGAACGAGTCGTTTATTCGAACGGGTATTAAAAATGAATCGTGATATTCGATTCACCGCTTAAAAAACGTTCGTTCAATTGAATCGTGGTGAGCACGAATCTGCCAGCAAATTTTCATTTTTTGTGTCAACAAAATAAAAAAAGCAAATCAGACTGTGCGCGTCAAAAATATATATATATGATCGGCAGCATATTTGCTGCCGAAATTTCCGGAATACAGTTCGGACCACCCTGACAAAAAAATATATCTTGTACTGTAATATAGGCAAAATGTGTTTAGAGTTTGTTCAAATGAACGAATCGTAAGAGTCGATTGATTCATTATGAAAAATAGAATCGCGTGACTCGCTACATCAAAAATTAAGTCTACAAAACAAAAGTAGTCCTGCGTGCTTATATTTGCTTTTGCTGACATTTTCATGCAAAAATGTGAGATAGTGTTAGTTAGCATTTTTTTCTTTTTCTTTTAGTGGCCAGGCTTACTTCTTGCCTTCTCCCCAGGCTTTTAGCTCACTAATCGCATAGTCTACCCTGTATATTCGCTTATTGGTGCGTTCCCGTATTTTTTTATCGCCGATTCCCTTTTATTTGCTTTAAGTCCGGCACTTTAAACCTTTACTTACGTAATTACTGACCGGTCGCATTATAATGCTCATGTAAATATTAAAGACGACGACGGCATTACACCGGGGTTAATAAATATGGGAGCTGTGGCGCCTTCCGACCGATTTTCCTATTAATATTAATCGCTGCGCACCCAGTTTGGTGCGCGATGCGCATTTTAATTCGGCTAAATAAGTACGAGGTCAACTTTGATCGGTAATCAAATTGGTCGTAAATCTCTTTGACGTGTCTGCCGTACAGACTTAGGAAAATATATTTTTCATTTTAATGCTGTGTTTATTAGGAAACATGGAACTAATATGCGAAATAATATAAATAATATGCAATATACCAAATACCATGAATGCGAAAAATACCCATTTTTTGGAGACAACAATTAATACCTATAGCTTTGATATCAAGGTAATAATTACTGTTTATACATTCACTTAATATAACATATAATTACAGTTACTTTCCTTAGTAAGTTAAAAAAAACTCAGTAACCATCAGTTAGAAGTTGGTTAAAGAATGTCTAGAGGAGCTGAACAAATTAGAAATGGAAAATAAAGTCCTGCTACTCTGGGTTTCCCAACCCACCAAGGGATAGAAGGTAATGAAAAAGCATACGTTCTAGGTAGAAAAGGAGCGAACACTCCACTAATTGGACCAGAAAAGTTCGGCTTCCCAAGTGGAAACCAACTTAAAGCGGAACTCAAGAACTTGGAAAACTTCATCCGTAACCTGGGATGAGAATTCTCCAAAGGTATAAGACACTAAGAAATTTCTGAGAACTTGTTTTCTGAGAACGACTGAAAAAAATCGAAAAATATTGTCGTGAATTTAAGTAAGAAAGTCTCCTCAATGGTAGATTGAAGCTAAGAAACAACAGCGAATGCAAATTATGTGGGGAAAATGGAGAAACACTACAACACCTTATCAGTGAGTACGCCGAGACGACAATTATTCGTACCATAGACTGAGTTATAACGCCCTGAGACTGTATGATGAGTTATAACTCAGGAAAGGGAGACACAATAAATGTACTAGGGTCGGCATTTATGGCCTTGGGTGCCGATTTTTGTGTGTACAAAGGGTACGGCTAACACGCTTACTAAAACCAGATGTAGTGAATAAAGAAAGAAGAGCAAGTATTTTCCCAAGCGATTAAATGGTCATATAATAAATACTTCGTATTTTTGTTCTCTCCGGCGTGAATGGATGAAAGAGCGAATGGATGAAGGGACGAAGTGAAGTGGCGAAGTGTGAGTATGGGGCTTTAGTAGACTGCGACAGTGCTGTACTCCTATACATGTAAACGCCGACCCAAGGTTTCGCTTGCCAGGATGGTATAAGGCTGCGGTGATTAACTTTTACTCTTCTCATAAAAAATCTACAATTTACAAGTTGGCAAGCGAGAAAATCCATTTTTTATTGCTGACCATCTGCAGTCTACAAGTCAGACGAGAAAAAGTCATACAAACTGGTTTTTATTTCTTAAATCCTGTTTTTTAAACCTCATTATCTGAACGCAATTGTTTATTTACACTGACTGTTGAACGTCCATATTATGTAATAATAAAAATGAGCTATTGAGTGGAACCCACAAGGCAGTAACAGAACTGGTCCTCCAAGACACACATGGCAGAGAACAATTAAAAACGAGATTTAATCGATGCAGTAAACCGATCATGGCGAGATATAAAATCAGTCGCCAACAACCGAACCGGCTGGGGAGCATTTACTGAAGCCATTTGCTCCAAGTAGGAGTAGGGTTAACAACCGTCCTCTATTTCAAAGGACAGTCCCCTTTTTGATCTCACTGTCCTCTTTCCTCTCAGGTTGTAGCGTTTTTTATAAACATTGCCACTGCGAACGGCAGGTTTTCATCGGAGAGCAGTCGTGGGTAAGGTATTTCACTAGAGAGAAAACTAACCAATAACAATAAACAAAAAAAATATAGATATTGGGCGCCAGGCATGTACGGAGAAAGAAAACACAGTTGTATATTACTTAAAACTAGTGACTATATTCATTCATGATGTTCTTTGCTGGCACATGACATTGTAAAGTTCTAGTAAATATATAGTGGTTATATGTCAAAGAAAGTGGTGTTAAGAGTTGGACTAAATATCTATGAAAACAACTATGATAAAATACAAGACATGTAAAGTTTAAGAGGATGTATGAAATGTAGTATTACTTTAATTGATTTGATATATTTTATGTGATGTTAAATCGAAGATGTTGCAACCCGTAGATTCTAGAATAAACTAAATCGACATAAATGTTTTTAATAATCTAACCACTAAATATAGTCTGTACGATATTATTTAAAATGTACGTTAATTTAAGACTGAAACTCGACTGAAAACCAGAACCTAAATCCGCCTAAATCTACACTTAGCTGTTCTTGAGGCAATCCTGTTTCAAAGAGTAGCAGCGTGAGGTGGGCTCATATCTCTGTACTGTCTGTCGGCGATCCTGTGGCCAAAACAACAAAAGGGGCCAGAATGAGGATACCATGAATCAATACAGCCGTAGCTACTGACTAGGCTTAGAAATGGGAGCGAAGCAGCATGGGGCCTATGCTGTATCCATACTGTGACAATATGGGGACACTACCCGTACCTTGGAACTTGGATAATGTCCGGATCTTGGATAATGTCAGTAACTTGGACCATAACCTTGGACACAGTCCGTCCATAAGATAACGGTACAGGGGAACACTACCCGTACCTTGGATACTACTAGGACCTTAGATAATGCCCGAACCTTGTAAATAGTCCGTACCTTGGACCCTAAAAATATGAAACTCTTGTTTAAAACCAAACAAGGTCTAATAAACAAAATGAACCTACCTCGAATTACTTCCGAGGGCTTACTAAATAATAAAGAACATGTCCTTTCTTCCATGTGACATTCTGGAGGACAAAAGAAAAGGGACGCCAACGTGCCAGCAAAATACAAATACAAATTAGGTTGGGACATCCAAAACTCTACCCTAAAAATACGCAGTAATAATAACGAATCAAAAAAGATAATATCTCATTTTTACCTGTAACTTCGAAATAGTAGCTGATTCAAATTATACAGCAAGATTTTTATAATTGCAGTTTGTCGAAGCAAGGATTTTTTGACGGTGACAGTCGGACGGTCAAAGCCAAGTGAAGTTAAGCACGGAGAGAGTTGACAGAAGCGATGTTGACAGCGCCTCCTCAGAGCGATAACAGGGTTGGCGACTAGGGAACGTAAAAATTACGCCAAGCGTGCTAAATAAATTATCAGGCCTGAACGATACGGAATCCGATGACGATACGCCAGACATCATATATATCATATATCAAAAAAGACATGTAACGAACTAAAAACGTTACAAGGTATTGAGAAGACCTATAAGGTCCTTTTTTTAGATGCTAAACTCAAAATCTAAAAAAATATTCCTCTATCACCACAATGCTTTAACAAATAATCTTTAGTTCTCCCACTAGTTTGTACAGAAAAGAAAATGAAGAAATATTTGGGGAAACGTTATACATGTTAAACTATTTTATGTTTACTTACTATTAGCTTATGTTTTGAAAACAATGTTTTGCAGGCAACGGTTTGCTTTATTTTAACAAGTTTTGAGAACAAATATTTTTAAGAGTAAGAAAGACCTACCGTTAACATAACTTTTTGATAAAATTTAGACATTTGGGCAAGGTTTTAAAAAATGTGTTTCGTCTGTGCCTTTTTTACCCTCCCCCATCCTCTTTTTTTATTTTGAAAGTTAACAACCCAGTAAGTAAAGGACAAAATGAATACAGGAGAGACAAGAGAAATAGGAGAATATAAAGCACTATCGGCAACACAGCAGACTTTTTGTAATAATTCAACGACATCAATTCGCCCGGACGCAGCGACAAATCATAACGCTCCGCCGATTTCCGATTACATCTTCAATCCTCGACATGTGGCAATCTGCAGACCGAACCCTCCGGATTACCGAGACCGCGAAAGCACTAGGGGATGCGATTCGACGACCTCCGTCTTTTTGCAGCCCTTTTGACATGTTCATTACCGCCGAGCGTGTTGTGCCACCCCGATTTGCATCGCCTTCGTCGTATCTGATCGCATTTTACCCGCTACGGATCATAATTACATGGAGAAATGGCAAGAAATTATGACACTGTTGTTAACGAATTATATCGATTATTTTTATTGCTTTACTTTGCTATGTGTGCTCTTTATCGAAGGCATTTTTTTCTTTGTTAGACAAATTTGTATAACTGTACACATAACTTCTGACAAGCAGTGTCTGTTTAGGTTTAACGCCAGAAGTGTTTACAAAAAATTACTATTTTATTTTGTAGGTTTTTTTTTTCAGTGCAGTGGCGAAATACCCATAAAGGATTTTTTTGGAGAGATGAATCCGCCAGATAGGTATAGACATTTTTTAGAAACATGATATTATATCGTGAAAACGCAATGTTATTCGTTTTGATTTTTTTTAAGTAAAAAATACATAAAGTTGAATTCAAAATAAAAAGATTTTAGCAATTTTATAATAAACGGGTATGCTACCGGTTCTCAAATGACAACGGAACACTAAAGTTGAGAAAAACTAGATAAGTAGGGCAGATGCCTTTATGTAAATATCCAAATTTCCCCAAAAAACAGGTTAAAAACCATAAATGTCTAACCTACCAACGCGGCATTGCCATAAATTACCCTATACAGGGTATTCGAGAAATAAGTGCAAGTATTTTAACTTGTAGTACCTATAGTTTGATCCCAGAAACACGCCCATGAGGTTTATTGCGAAAAAATATGTTGAAAATTTCAAATTTTCTTGATATTTTTCGGAAAGTATTGAAAAACTTTTTAAGTACCGCTTTTTCCGTTTCGGGAAATTTGTTTAGAGTACTTCGAGAGAATGCAATGTTGCCACCTTCTACGTTATCCACATACTGTAAGTTATAAGTGGCCGACGTATATAATTAACGATTGAGAAAAATATATTTATATCATTTTGTAAAGTTATTTTAATTTAATAATTAATATTTTAGTAATTTATTGATTTATTTGTTTTATAGCTTATTTTTACTTATTACATATTGGCAAAAACTAGTCCATTATGTTATTTACGCATTTATTAATTTACCTACAAGTTACAACACCACAAATGGTAATAACAAGTATGAGGGGTGCCATTAATGCACAAACGAATAATCACAGAATTTACTAAAAACTAACGTAGAAATACCAATAGCAAGAGTCTCCACCAGACACCAATAGCAAGAGTCTCAAACTTTAGATATTTGGGCAGTTGGATTAGTGAAGACCTAAACCCAGACATTAGATCAGAGCTCGAATTGAGATGGCTAGATCAAACTTCCTAAAATTGCGGAACCTACTGTGCGATAAACGTCTCAACATCCATATAAAAGACAACTTCGTCAAGTGCTACGTACTTTCCACACTTCTCTACGGGGTTGAGTCGTGGACACTCCAAGTAAGCGCAATGAATAAGTTGGAAGCATTTGAGATGTGGGTATATCGCAGAATGCTGAGAATACCATGGACTGACCGTGTCTCGAATGAACGAGTTCTAAACGAAATGAACAAGGACCGAGAACTCCTCGACATAATAAAAAAGAGGAAAGCAGCCTATTTGGGCCATATCATGAGACATAGCAAGTATGAATTCCTTGAGCTCATCATCGAGGGTAAAATTGAGGAAAAGCGCGGACCCGGACGACGGCAATGCTCCTGGCTGAAGAACATCAGAGATTGGACAGGCCTGGACTCACATACTTTGCTGAGAAGAGCGAAAAATAGAGAGGAATTTGCATTGGTTGTAGCCGATTTTCACTGAATGGAGAAGGCACTTTAAGAAGAAGAACGTAGAAATAACATTGAAAGTGGTATAATGTGCTTACCAATAAAACTTACTTCTCTGACTGCGGTCAAGGGTAATAAAGACCTTTAGTGTCACGTTCACGTTCAAAATAGTTTTATCAGAGAAGTTACAAGTTCTTTGCTTCGACTATTTAAATGATTCGGCATATTTTCAACACAATTTCAAGAAATTCAATACAAAAACTCGAAGTTAAGTTCTTTAGTTAAGACTTTAGTTCTTAAAAGAACTGTTTGTGTTTAAAAATAAATTTTAATAAAAATACTACCTATGAGAATAGGCAAAAAACGTGAATTACTTACAAAGATTCAACAACACGATATTATACAAAATAATGACTGAAATTATAACAATAATTGTTAAATAGTAAACGACAACGTTGCTGAACACGGCGCAATGTGACTAACATAGCGAAAATAAAATTCGGCTTAAACTAATTTTTGCAGCTTTTATCTCAATAAAATATCTGTTACAATCATTTGCTCTATAAAGTAAAATAAAGAGCTGCTAGGTATCTTATATTATTTAACAAATTTAAACATTTTTACCATAATTTCATTTATTCAGGTTTATCGGCTTTAATGTCAATTTCGATATGATTGATGACGTGCATCGGAAAATGTTTTGCGATTACCGTATATTACATTTCATAAACTTTGAAAATACTTCTAGTATTTCAAATTCCCTCTCGACGCGACGCACAGTGCTTCGTCCCATGGACAAAAATCAAAAAATAAGTTAAAATTTACTAATATCTGAATATATAATTTTATACTTATAGCAATGTTCAACCATCCTGTATATTATTTTTCATAAACAGCGTTTTTGTTAGCAAATATTTTCACTAAAAATAAATTTTGCGATCATTATCTCATCAGTGAAAAGAATAACATTCATAGTAGTTCTGTATATTATGGAGTTAAACGGGTACGTACTTAATTGAAAGCCACTATGGATATTGTTAAATAAGGTATGTACTTTAAATTTATTTCTAAACAAGTTCGTGATTGTTTAGTTTTTATTTATTTTTAAGATGATTCTTAAATGGGTATAAAAATTTTACGTTTTCAAACTTCAAAAGGCATTTAAAAAAAACATATCAAAACATATCGTATTTATTGAATATTTTTGTTGCCATATTCATACACTTTTAATTTTTGTATAGTTCACCTGCGTCTGCTTGCGACGAACTTTATTTTATAATACTTTTCAGATGGAGTAAAACTGATAAGCAATGCCGATCTGGCTAATACTTGGCTTGATCATAAGGACAAGAACTCAAAATTATTTGTATTTCAAAAAATATGTTCTTATTAGATATTGATGAACCTTCCAATCAAATGAGACACCACTTGTGCCTGAAAAAGTCCACTATGTTGGAGCGAAACGTCGCATAAAAAAAGTGTCCATCTTTCAATTTATTATAAAATCTCATACCCAAGAAAAGGAAAAAATAATATATGGATATGGTCTATTAAAGAGGTAACTATTAACATCCGAACCCCTCATACCGACAAAATGAACAGTAACAACGCGAAAAAGTAACATATTAGAAAATGATGTACAGAAAAATATCTTATATGTGAGGATACTTCATCTACCTCTGATTTGGATACTATAAATTTGGAAGATTCTGTCAGCAGTGATTCTCCTGAATCAGAGTAGTTACGATCTATGCATTTTGTTGTCCTAAAGTAAATTTATAGTATCTTAAGTTTTTTTTTAATTAAATATAACATTAATGTTTCTTTTTCATTAAAGAAAAACATTTTTATCTTATATTAGGCTTATGTTGTAGGAATCATGTTCTAATGTTATTTCAATTCTTTTTTATCACAGGAATTTATTTAATACTTACACCGTTTTCATACTATAACTTATTATTTGCTTAGATGGAACACAGCTCCAACATTATTATTATTTATAAGATTTTTTTTTCATAAACGTGGGACTAAGAACATCATCATTTAGTACAATGGGAGTACTCATCATTTGTGTCAAATAAACCTAGTTTGAATAAATTGCTTACAATAAAAGAGAAGTTTTGGATTTTTGTCCTCTAGAGCCATATGTTCGAAGCACTGTGCGACGGGTAAAATCGTTTTACTTTCCCTTCTTTTATTCTCAAAATACCTACTTCGTTTCCAGTACCACCGCATATAAAAGGATTTCAATCTCGACCTCTCCTGCATTCTCTTTGCTTTTCTCCGATTGTTTTTGCCGATAGCGGAGCCTTACTTCTCCGGTTACAACCCGTTTTCGGTTCTACGCTTGTTTGTCCAAAACTGTGCTATTGTGAGAACGCGCTCTAATCGGCACTGGGATCGGTAGTTCGCGGAGCATAATAGAACAAGCAGCGGCCAGCGTATGTAACGTTCACCTACACCGGCGAGCTATCGAGTTACTTTTAGTACCGCAGACCCAATGGAGTTCTGCTGAAAAGCTCTATAAATAAGCTCGTATTATTGTTCGTTATGTCGGAAGTTATTGTTTGTGTTTTGGTTCATACGACCAGGGTCTAGTCCCTGTTTTTGTTGTTCGTATACTGGTAGATCTGTGCTAGATATAGTTTCCGCATAATATACGGCACATTATACCGGGTGGTGCATCATCGTTGGAAACATAGAAAATACCATGCAAAAACGATTTGAAAAATGCAGCGGTCTACTGCGTTCTTCGTTCCTTTCCAGCATTTCTTGATGATTGTCATATTGAAATCAATGGTATCAGCTATACTTCTTTAAAGTATTTAGAACCGTTCTATGAGTTTTTTTTTAATTTTCTCTAGTACTTCTTATATGAATATTCTTAAATATTTTTTCCGTCCTATTGTGATTGTTATTCTGTAGTTAGGTATAAGTTTGGGGTTTCGCTTTAAGCAGCAATAACTTTTTGTATTCTCGACTTGGTGGTAATTAGTTTATCAGTAAAATTAACCAAAAACATATGACGCGAATAGTTTTGTAGCATTTTAACATGATTGCTTTATCTTCAAATGTGCAAAACCTTATTCAGAATCTCGAAATTAGTAGAATAAATTCGTGGTCTCAATTATATTTTATACCTAAAAAAAATACGTTCACAACGTCTAAAAAGATAAAACTAAAATTAATAAAATATCCTATAGTAACAGCTTGCGGTAGTCTGGTTAGTATTGCGGTAGTCTAGTTGTATCTGAATCTTGAATATATTTTTGTATCATTTTAATATATGTTTTCCTGTTAAGAAGACTAAATTAATTCATTCTAACAAATCTTGGATAAGACAGCAAATTAGAGACTCCAGTGAAAAGTTGAAAAACTTTTATTTTTTATCTAAAAGATATAACAATTTTATAAAAATATATAAAGAATATAAAACAAAACATAGAAATTTAGTAAACTGGACAAAAAAAATATATTATGAAAAAAAAATATCAGTATCTGATAATCCCTTAGAAGTGCATGGAGTATAGTTAAAGAACTCAGTAACAAAATTGAAAAACAAAAGTCCAACATAAAATTATCTATCGATAATAATATCATACAAGACCCTGAACTCATAGTAAATTATTTCAATACAAACTTTAAAGAAGCTCCGTATCGAATAAGAAATAAAATATCAAAAGTACATCATTATCATATAATCATTCCGATAATAAAATAATTAATAATAGCTTATATTTATTCCCTTTTTCTGAAGCCGAATTATTTAACTTAATTAATAATTAAATACAAAATTAAAAAATAAAAAATCGGCAGGGCCTGATGAAATACCACCTTTTATTTTACGTCAGGTATCAGCAATAATCTCAGACTTTTCTCATAAATATGTCTTTCAACTCTGGTATATTTCCTGAAGTACTAAAGACTGGTAAAGTATTACCAGTTTTTAAAAAAGGGGACCCATTATCTGTTGATAACTATAGACCTGTGACGATTTCCTCTAGTATATCCAAGATTTTTGAATACAGTTTTTTAGATAGGCTACAGCAATTTTTGATCAAGTTTAACGTAATTCCTGAAAGTCAGCATGGATTTGTTAGAAATAAATCTACCATAACAGCATTAACATGTTTTTACCAGAAAATTGTGAAATTTGTGGAAGCAGGCGAATGTCCTATTGGAATATTTTGCGATCTAAGTAGGGCATCTGACTGTATCGATCATAAAAAAATGATACATAGGCTTGTGAGAACTATGGAGTGCCTGGCTGTGCGTTAAATTGGCTCAAGACTTTTTTGATAGACGTTAGTACGTCCAGTTATCGCACTTTCAAAGTGGTAATTCTAAGCAGTACAACTCTAATACTGAATATGTAAATATGGGAGTCCCACAAGGTTCAGTCTTAGGGCCTGTGATGTTTTTAATTTATGTTGCCGAAATGGATTTATTTTCACCATTGGCACATATGTTTATGTGGATGATACATCAGTTATACTATCCGATTCTGAGGATAGCGTTTTGGAAAAAAAATCCAACCAGAATTTCTCTTGACGAATGATAATTAAAGGCCAAAATGACGTTCCTCGCAAATCTTGAAGTATAATTAGTGGAAAAAGTTAAAAGTTTGTTAATTTTTTCTACTAATTGAAAATCACTACTACTAATTCTGACTTGCTGAATACTTACATTAATATTAGAGGAAAAAATTTCTACGCTAATTAAAACCACTAATTCCGACGTTCGGAATGAAATTTAACTCGTAATAATTACAATAAATGATAATTAATACACAACATAAAATAAATTATAATTAATACATAATATTATAAAAATGAATAAATTTGTTTAAACAATGTTTTTAATATGTTTAGATTTGGAAGAAGTAAAATATACGGAAAGTTGTAGGATTTGACAACACTGTAAGGAAATTTATGTATAGACGTCCCGACGCTATGTCGCGCTCTATCGACGCGTGAAATGACACTGGCGTCCAACGAGCCACCTGAATTGATTTATTTAGCTAGATTAACGAGTAAAAGGGAGCCACAAATTGCACCATTAAGCTCTAGTGGACTGATTTTACATTTTTTTAGTAATTCCGGACGAATTGTTTGTAATATTACACATTCATAGACTACATGACGTTTTTTAAACGGTTTTATTTAGCTCGACCCGTACGGTATTTATTTATTTGTTTGTTTATTTGGGTCAAAATTAGAAATTGAAATTTAAGTACCTTCCTGTTGTCCGATTGATCTGAAATTTGGTACACACCTTTAGTTCCGATGACAATACAATATAGTAATACCAATAACATTGTAAATCTAAGATGGCCGCCGGTACAAAATGGCGGATTTCATATTTTTCCACAACCCCCTCAATATGGGTATCAAATGAAAGGGCTACACTAGTAGAATACTGTGATTATGACAAAATTTAAAATCCAAGATGGACGTCGTTACAAAATGGCGTATTAGGTGAGGGCATGAGTAGTCGTGTCCAGAACAGTTGTGTCCAAGATTGTGTGACGTTAGAAGGACAGATAAAAAAAAATAGGTGATTAGATATACCTACGTAGTTAGCGGTAGCTTTACCACCCAAGTTAAGGTAATGGGTTAAAACGTGCTGAGGACTGTATGGCATTAGGGTGGCTAAAAATGTAATGTCGCAAACGTTTTCCCCTCAAGATTGGACGCTTCTTGTTGTATATTATAGTCTTGCCCCTCTACTGGACCTCTGGGGGGTCGACCGTTAAAATGTCCATTACTCGTGGGAACAACATGGAAACAATAAATAAAAAAGCAAACAAAAATAAAAACGAAACTGCTACACAACGAAAAAGAAGGCTCGAAAAGGCGAAAGAAAAGTATAGAACGAAACGTGCAAAAGAAAGTGAAAATGAAACCTATAGTCGACTACAGAAACGAAGAGAACGGTTAGCAACAGAAACACCTGAGCAACATAATGCCAGGTTAATAGCACAACGTGAGAGACAAAGGCAGCTGGTAGAGTCAGAAACACCTGAGCGTCATGAGTGGCTAGCATCACAACGTGACAGACAGAGAGAGTTGTTAGCGGCAGAAACACCTGAGCGTCATGAGTCTAGGCTGGCATCACAACGAGAGAGATAAAGAGAGTTGTTAGCGTCAGAAACACCTGAGCGTCATGAGTCTAGGCTAGCATCAGAACGCGACAGACAGAGAGAGTTGTTAGCGTCAGAAACACCTGAGCGTCAGATTGTAATAAATTATCAGGTAAAAAACCATGTAATAATGATGCACTAAATGAATTAAATAGAATGAGGAATATTCGGTAGGCATTTCCGTTAAATACTAAAAACTAGAAAATAAAAAATCGGTAAAAAAACTTTTAGTTAAACGGTTTTATCTTATGTGCACTGAAAACTAGAAAATAATAATAACAATTAGGTATTTTGAACTTCTAGTTCAGAAATATTTTAGTACTAGGCAGAATAGCTTTTAGGCATATTAGACTAAAATAAAACGTGGGGCCGCTCTGAAATCCTACCTATGGCAAAGCATATCTTTATACTTTGGTAGATCATGAGCTCGGCGTTCGCTGGTGAAGCCGCCACGGCTGGTTATTGATTGTCAAAATCTCCAGTTACGATTATAGTAAGTCGATGCAATCCACACTTAGTATAGAAGAAAGTATTACAGCAATAGTTAATGGGCATCAAGACAAGAAATCAACTCTCAAGAAATAGCCCAGACAAGATTTTTTTTTAATTCTTGAAAATATTTCAAGACAAGACAAGAAAATGCTTGTCAAGACAAGATTTCTTGTCTTTCCGATCCCTACAATCAACCGTTGAAATTTGGCAGTACATTTTTCCAATACCTTCTATTAGACAATAAATTTTACAGTTTAAAGTTTTTAGATTAGGTAGGTATTTAATATCTTTTGACCGCCTTTTCAACGCCTTCAATTATCCACACCAATAATTATAGGCTGCCAATTCACAGTTTAATAAATATTACCGCGCGTTGACCGCATACTTTCCAGCGATTTTAATTAAACCTAATGAATTTAATCGATCCGAACTAAATGACGTTAAATACTATATAATTGAATATAAATATCGTTAGGCAAAAACGATATTTCAGGTTGTTGACATGTATAATGTTTAATTGGTTTTTTAATACATAGTTCAAAGTAAATTAAAAAAAGAAAAATAATACAAGCTTAAATTAAATATAAAGCGATTTTTATCAATAATCTATGCACCAAAATGTTTTTTTTTGTACAAACAATTTTATTTATTTCAACTAGTGGCGTCAGTACGGGTACGGTCAAGGGTAAACGGGAAGCACTGGACGTAGCCCCATTACTGGGCTAACAAATTATAATCCGGATACGAAGAAGTAAAAGTAAGTTTGTTTTAATCAAATAATGGAAGTGGTAATCCTCTCTATATCTCTAATTTTAATTGAACGATTCAACCTCAATTCCAAACATATGATTTGGATTTGTGTAGAAGATACCCTGCGTAACCATCTTCTGTTAGCAGAGTAATCTGGGAAATGCTTTAATATTATATATCCAGCCTTCAATATTGGCACAAAAGCCTAAGTGGTACTTACAGTACATTTTATTATATGTATATGATATCACATAAAGAAAATGCATAAGTTCTCATAACGACTCATGCAATGTTTGACGGTTCGTGTGGCGCTAACCTAAACTAAATACACCTTCGAATTGCTCATTAAACGGGATATTCTCGAGACGAGCGGCGCTGGATTTATGGTGTCCGGAGCCCGGAGGCGTCGCTTATAACTCAATCGGATGGCTCGGGGGCCGCTAAGATCAAAAGGGCCGCCGCTCGGGGAACACGCCCCTCGCCGCCCCTCGTGCACTCATTAAGAGCCGTAAAAGTAATCAAGAAATCGCGTGCCGCATAAAAAACTGTTTGAATTAGGCAAACGGTCGGTCCGCACCAACCTTTTTGAATTAAAAGATTAAGGCAGGAGTTTAAGGTTTGGATTGTAGATTGATTGTATGGGAAGGGAAAGTTAATCACCTCCTCTTTTGTTAATCAAACCCTCTTTCTTGAGTTATAACTCATCACACAGTCTCAGGGCTTTCACAAAAGCAAGTCTCTGAGACGGCTTTACAGAGGTTAATTCTTTGTCTCCGATATCATACTTCTCCCACGAAAACTTCTGGGGCGTCGTCTTGTGGTAGTGGCAGTCTTTCTTTTTGATGCATGTTTTCTGGCGCTTTATACAGGGTGTTTCAAAACAAATGCGAAAAACTTCAGGGGGTGATTCCTTGTTCAAAATAAAGGGTAGTTTGCTTCATAAACGTTGGGTCAAAAGTCAACCATTAGGGAGATATCGCGGTACAAAGATGGCGGAAAAATAATGTTTTTATTTTTTATCTTGAAAACGAAAAGAGATAGACTAATAAAATTTTATGGAAGCATTACTGTTATGAAAACACACTTTCTGGTAATTTTTTCACTTTTTTAAAATGAGTGGAAGGGGTTGAAATAAACTACCCATATCATTCTTGTTAACGAAATTTAAAGAAAAAGCTTATCAAACACATGCAAAAAAATTAATTTGGATAGCTTAGTTTGTTTAGAAACTTTTTTATCTCTTGTATTTTTTTGATAAAACTCACCGATTTGAAATTAAAAAATAAAATGTAAAGCATTACATGCCAGGAAAAAATTATTTTCTGATAAAGAATCTAGTGATAATTGTAAAATGTATTTTTTTTTAGGAAAAAATCTAGTCGGCCGCTGTTACTTTTTAGGATGTTCCTAATATTATTTTATTTGACATTACTCTACTGCAATACGTTATTATCTAGATGATTATTATTATCGTTATTATCACTAGATTCTTAATCTAAAAATGTTTTTTGTCCTGACATGTAATGCTTTACATTTTATTTTTTAATTTCAAATCGGTGAGTTTTATCAAAAAAACACAAGAGATAAAAAAGTTTCTAAACAAACTAACCTATCCAAATTAATTTTTTTGCATGTGTTTCATAAGATTTTTCTTTAAATTTCGTTAACAAGAATGATAGGGGTAGTTTATTTCAACCCCTTCCACTCATTTTAAAAAAGTGAAAAAATTACCAGAAAGTGTGTTTTCATAACAGTAATGCTTCCATAAAATTTCATTAGTCTATCTCTTTTTGTTTTCAAGATAAAAAATAAAAATCTTTGTACCGCGATATCTCCCTAATGGTTGACTTTTGACCCAACGTTTATAAAGCAAACTACCCTTTATTTTGAACAAGGAATCACCCCCTAAAGTTTTTCGCATTTGTTTTGAAACACCCTGTATAGGTTGCTGTAGAACCTTGTTACCAGGCTTATTATTTCGTTTTTGTCTGTTATTCTGATGTTGTTGTATGTTAATGCGATTAGCTGCTTCTTTCCGATCATGAGGGATTTCTTAGCGTTCTTATAGCTTTTTCTGTTTTCGATTGCGGTTTGTAAAAGTTTTCTTTCATTGTAGTTTTTGATATCTGGCATTTTAACAGCCGAACTCACAGCTGTTTATCAGGCTCTTATTCAAATTCAGAGCATGCCACCGATTGAAGCATTAATACTGTCTTATTCACTTAGTTCCCCCAACAGTATTGCTTCTTTAATCTCTCTCTCTCTATCTCTTTCTTTCTCTCTCTACGAGAGATACGTGACACGTTGTGAAGCGTTTACACTTGAGCATTCACGAAGGATCAGTGCTTGCGTCTAAACGCACCGCACACGCTCAAGTCTAAACGCACCGTAAAAGATGGAATCTAATAATTTTTTTCGATATTTTGGATTTTCGACATGAACGGTAACGTGAAATACTTTAGCCGGACACTTTGAATTTCTGCCGTATCGAATGCTACGGGCGGAATTTTTGAAGTCAACTGAAATGCACCAAGCCTATACATACTCGTACATCATTGCAGTTAACTAAATTATTAATATTAATTTGATTGTGTCTTAAAAATATTGTTGGTGCGGGTTAAGAATTTCCCCCGTATCACTTTCGTAACTCTAATATGAACGGCAGTCCGAAGGGATAAGGATTAATTATTTATTCCTTAATTTTCATCACGTAAAGCCAGTTACATGCTACGTGAACCCCGTATTTATGCGCCTAGTTGTTGTCCTTCACTATTCAGTACACAATTTTGATTTCAACGTAAATAATAAAAATTTTGAAAAAATATCGTTAAAAGCATCGGTGAACGTGATGAATAATTCATTGTAGAAATGAAACACTGAGTAAATGATTTGAATAAAATAAAATAAAACGGTAAAATGGAGTTATTTTCAAAAGAAATATTTGATACATGATTATTAATTAGTTTTAACCGCTGTGTGTATAGGAAAAGAAAGAAAAAAAAACGTCGACAAGACCCGAATGATGAGATTAGTTTTAAATAATATTAAGTCGACTTAAATATAAGTAAAGTCGTCGATAATATATAGGGAGAGTCTTAAATAAGGGCAAATATTTTAGGGGTAGTATTTTTCGACCCCAGAAATACGATTATCCATTTTTTCGCAAAAAAAATTGAAAATTTATATTTTTTATTTGTTTTTAGTTAAGAAACATAAGTACTTGATAATAATGGCAACATATAGGTAGTAGATTAAATTTATAAAAAAAATACAGAAAAGATCTAGTAGTTCTCAAAATTTAAGCAAAAAAAATATTTTTTTTGGAAATTTTCAAAGTAAAATAATTCGGTTATTTTGGACTTATTTCAAAAACTGTAAAAAGAAAATATTATGTTTCTTTTATTGAGGTCTACCAGCTCTGAAAATATTTGCACTTAATTAAGACTCATCCTCCATATATCTTGATTTTTTTTAAATTTTTATCATATAGGTAGTATTAAACTTACCAAATAGTTCTCTTACTCTACTACTACTCCTTACCTGGAATTATAAAAGAAAATATTAATAAAATAATACACATTCTCAATAAAGCTCAGATTCAGTTATGAAAACCAGAGAGGCCAATTGCGATTTTTTTTTTACGTATGCAAAAAGTGATATGTGGTTTTAGTTTTTTTTATGTGGTGTTTTTTGAAAAAAGAAGTCTCGTTGTTTCTCGCTAACATTACAAAGTAAAACCAACAAAACTAATTCATAATAAAACATTCTTTCAAAGCTTTCCTTAATAATGGTAAAAAAACTGTTATCTCTAAATTATTTGACATTTTAAGCTCTTTTAAAAAATGTCATGTGTCTATTAAACAAGAAAAAACAAAATGTTGCCAATTTTGGGTGAAGAGACCTCGTAGAATGGTGTCACAAAGTATAGAATTTAAAAAAGTAGGGAACAAAATAACACTAAATCACCACAATACACCAAAACACTTTTACTTTTACACTGGACGCGCGTTTCGCTAACCATGTTAGCATCATCAGCAGATGATTATAAACTAAAATACAATTTACAATTGGAGCGTTTATATACTCGCTCAGTGGGCACAGAGTGGGCGTGGCAAGATCTAGCGAACCGAGCAGAACCCACCGAGCGTAACAGTTAGATTTCCGCCACTAGAGTAGTAGGAACAAAGAACTTGAAGGAATTGGACCGCTGTCTCTGTTCATACTATCTTTACATTTATTAATTCTGATGCTTTCATATGCATCTAATTGCCTGTAATTTGAGACTTGTTTAAGTAATTTTAAGTTATTAAGATCTATACAATGTTCTTTATCAACAATATGTTCGGCAACGCAAAATTTATCAGGTCTACCATATCTTATCTGAGCTAAATGTTCTTTAAATCTAGTTAATATAGATCAATATTAATCTTAATTAATCTTTTAATTAAAGATCTTGACACGCCCACTCTGTGCCCACTGAGCGAGTATATAAACGCTCCAATTGTAGATTGTATTTCAGTTTATAATCATCTGCTCTGATGCTAACATGGTTAGCGAAACGCGCGTCCAGTGTAAAAGTAAAAGTGTTTTGGTGTATTGTGGTGATTTAGTGTTTTATTTTGCTGTGTAACACCAAAGGTTCCAACCCTCAACTGTAGTCTAAGATACTCAAAGAAATTTCTCATGATTTACAACCGAGAAAAATCAAAGTGTTTTCTTTATTTAAGTAAATACAATCTTTTTTTTTTTATCTCACGACGAATAAGCTAAATAAGCCTAAGATATTCTGCGAGATATTGGTCGCTCCAGGACGTCAACCAATTAAAACTGGAACATCGCCGCAAGAAAAAAAAAGGGAAGAAAAAAGAGAAAACCTAACGAGGGACGGGCTGGGAATGGGAAAAAAGCAAATGCCAATGCGTCAGCGGTAATAAAACTGTCACCGCGTTCACAGAGTAGCCGCGAGTTAGAATAACCTGGATTTCTAGGCGCGGCGAAACGATGCTTCAAACGACGACGATGCCATCGCCGGAGATAATAAAGCAAAGTGGGAGGCAGTACCGTACCGCCTCTAGTCCAGCACGATTGCTTTAGAGATAATTTAATACAAGTTACAGTTGCCGTGCCGCTTGACAGCTTCAAAACTGAAATAGTTTTTAGGTTTGGGTGTCACTTAGTTATCATAGTAACTAAATAATCAATTCGACCAAAAATCGAAAAATACATTTTAATTATTTGATTTTCAAACACAATTTGGTGTGGAATTTTCTTACCGAATACCACACGAGGTCAAATTAAATCCGGACATTTTTCTCGCTCATGAATATTTTTTTTTTAAAAATTTCCGGAAATAATTTGACCTCTAGTGGTATTACTAGTGAAAAAACTGACCTATATTTCTGTAGATGTTAGTAATATATGGTTATATCGCTATTTTGATTTTTCAGTGAATTATGAACAAACAAAAAATATTTCATATCAACACATTCTGTGCTTTTTCAAGAAAATTTAATCCCCCTTCATAATGCATAATATTTAAAATAAACCAAAAAAAAGATAATATTACTTGTCCAAACATCGTCCGGCTTTCAATGCGGAAAAAACCTCGATACTCATCTCTCACTCACAAAACCCGAGAAAGATGTACGTATCTGTTTCGCTTGAATTGATCCTTTGTGCCGACCTGGTATTATCTTTCCGAAGAATCTTAGAGTACTTTATTTGGGGTAAGATAAGCGGCACAATGCGAGAGAAGGATCGTACCGCGCGTATACCTTTTTCTCCGGAGTTGATCCTTGTTAGTGCAACTAGGCGAAAAAATGAGACGCGGTGTCTGGGTTTTGTACTATTTAACCGTCCGGGATCGGTCCTGTTACGTAAAAACGATAGTTCTTTTCACGGTCATTGTTTAATAAGTCGATACGCTAAAACCGCGTTTACACACAGTGGCACATCTAGAGATTGAGTCTGGGAGGGTTAGTGTGAATATTCAAAAAAGTACTAAATTTGAATTAAATTTTTGCTGGAAGGTATTGTAACTGTGGAAAAAATCTACTTGGATTGGTTTGGATATTCTGTTTTAATTTGTATTATTAACTTTTTTGTAACAATTTTATTTTATACCAAATTTTATCTTAGAATTTTAGAATTTAGAATGAGTGGGAGGGGGGTTAATCACTGCGACCTTACAGATCCATTGTGTCCCCCTTTCTTGAGTCATAACTCATCATACAGTCCCAGGGCTTTGACAAAAGCCAGTATCTGGGACGGTTTTATAGAGGGTAGTTCTCCATCTCCAATATCAGTCGTACCAAAATTCATGGCACGAATGGTTGTCGTCTCGGCGCACTCAGTGATGAGGTGTACTGGTGTTTCACCATCTTCCCCACAGAATCTGCATTCGCCGTTTCTTCTTAGTTTCAATCTACTGAGGTGTTCATTGAGGAGACAGTGTCCTGTTAAAAACCCCGTGACAATCCGAAGATTGTTCTTACTCAGACCCAGGAAGATCTGTAATTTTTCTTGATCATAAGCCCTCAGAAACTTCTTCGAGTGTCTTAGACCATTGCAAGATTTCCATTCCAGGTTGCGGATGGAATCTTCCAAGTTCTTGAGTTCCGCCTTGAGTTGGTTACCACTTGGAAAGCAGAACGGTTCTGGTCCAGTTAGTGGAGTGTTAGCTCCTTTCCTAGCTAGATTATTTGCTTTTTCATTGCCTTCTATCCCTTGGTGAGCAGGCACCCAGAGTAGGAGGACTTTGTTTTCTTTGCCTAATTTATTCAGCTTCTCTATGCATTCTTTGACCAATTTCGAATTGATCGATACTGAGTTGATCGCTTTTAACGCTGCTTGACTATCAGACAAGATGGCTGTTTCTTGTTTCCGATAGTTGCTATCTAAGATAAGTTGTACGCATCTTTCGATAGCGTAGATTTCTGCCTGTAGGATACTAGGGTAAGTGCCCATTGGTTCGGAGTATTTAGCTCTCGGTCCAAACACTCCGATCCCTGTTCCCGTATTGGTTTTGGAAGCATCAGTATACCAAGTTATGGTATGGTCTTTTAACTGCTGGGCAAGCGTTTCGCTCTTCAATCCTTTTTATTGCTCAATACTACATGGAGATGTTTCTCAAAGTTGTACGTTCTTAGCATATCGTCCACTGGGAGTTGCAGGAGTGGTATTTCCTTTATGAGGGTGTTCCAAGCCCCTGATCTGACAATTCTCCCAGTACTAATTCCGTTAGTGACCATTCTAATCAATGTCGCATTGGCATATCTACCAATGACAATGTGCAGTGGTGTTAGATCTAGAATGACCTCCATTGCTGCTGTTGGACAGGTTCTCATGGCTCCTGTGATGCAAACGCATGCTAGTCTCTGGACTTTGCATAGGTTTAGCCTTGCCATCCGTTGCTCTAGTTTTGTGTACCAGGGAACTGCTCCATAAGTAATCATGGGTCTTACTATCATGGTATACATCCAGCGCAAAATGTTAGGGGAGCAGCCCCATCTATTTCCGGCCAGTCTTCTGCATATCATGAGAAATTTTATCTTATTAATTAATTTCTTTCTGGGAGGGATATATATATACGATTTTATTTATTATATCCGCATATGTATATATATATATATATATATATATATATATATATATATATATATATATATATATATATATATAGAGAGAGATAGAGAAACTTGTTTCTCTCTACAAATTCCTGTTTCACAATGTACCGTTTATGTCCGGGAAGGGTTCATAGTTTCATAGTTGTCGATTTTCGAAAGATATCCGCACATGTATATTATTTCGTATATTTTTCATTTTACTGATTTTATGGAAAGCACTGTTCATTAAAATGTTGTATCCTATGTTATAGGGCTCATTTCTCTCTACAATTTCCTGTCTCACAATGTACCGTTTGTGTCCGGGAAGGGATCATAGTTTCATCGTTGTCGATTTTCGAAAGAAATCAGAACATGTATATTATTTCGTATATTTTTCATTTTATTGATTTTATGGAAAGAACTGTTCATTAAAATGTTGTATCCTATGTTATAGGGCTCATTTCTCTCTACAATTTCCTGTCTCACAATGTACCGTTTGTGTCCGGGAAGGGATCATAGTTTCATCGTTCTCGATTTTCGAAAGAAATCAGTACATGTATATTATTTCGTATATTTTTCATTTTATTCATTTTATGGAAAGAACTGTTCATTAAAATGTTGTATCCTATGTTATAGGGCTTCTTTCTCTCTACAATTTCCTGTTTCACAATGTACCGTTTGTGTCGGGGAAGGGATCATAGTTTCATTGTTGTCGATTTTCGAAAGAAATCAGTACATGTATATTATTTCGTATATTTTTCATTTTATTGATTTTATGGAAAGCACTGTTCATTAAAATGTTGTATCCTATGTTATAGGGCTTGTTTCTCTCTACAATTTCCTGTCTCACAATGTACCATTTGTGTCCGGGAAGGGTTCATAGTTGTCGATTTTCGAAAGTAATAATTAAAATAAATTAATTTCTTTCTGGGAGGGGTAATTACCCCCATTACCCCTCCCGTATATGCACCCCTGTTTACACATAAAGAAGTTTTATGAGGCAATACAGACTATTAGCTGTGAGAAATAATTAAAATTATTTTCAATATTTTCTGTTTAAAATAAAATTTGTTTCTGTTGATTTTCACTCATTATGAAATAAAATTATAATAACAGCCTAGTTTAATTTTATATTAGTTAGTCGTGTAGTAAGCCAATATGTCCAAAAATATAAAAAGAATCATATTAGGGCCAAAATAAAATAAAAATATCGTTATATGCAATAATTTTGGCCATGTGTTTATTTAGCTATATGCTATTGAAACCTATGTGCATTTGCTGGCAGAACAGCATTACACTGGGAAAACAATAAACATACTTTCGGATAGTCAACTATACAGTATATTTGTACTTTCTAATGCATTTTCAGCCCCAACCCATCGGAATCTTCCCCCTCCATATACAGGGTGGTCCGAACGGTATTCCGGAAACTTCGGTAGCATATTCTGCAGATAAAAATATGTAGAAGGTACGGACGAAAAGTTATTACACTTCAAAACAGTAACGCCTCCTACCGTATGTTCGAATAAAAACGGCATTAGAGATGGCTATGAAATGAAGATCGCTGTCATTTTATATGTAAAATTATATGGGAAATATTATCGATCGTCATTTCCAAGCCAACTGGATGCCATTTTTTTTTCGATCATACGGTAGGCAACATATTGACATCAAAATTAAATTTCTCAAAAAACTCCCAGACACAAATTATCATCTAAATATTGCCGTTACTTCAGGAATTATTTGGAAGAAAATCGAAATAAAAATGAAACTTCTACACCCTGTATCTCCAAAAAACTAAGCATTTTAGAACATAGAAATATTTATGCAAACTTTTTTGGAATTTTTTTTTAGAATAACATACCGAATAATTCTATCGGTGTTTGTTGAATGGGAAAATAAGTACCGAAAATCTTCACCGCCTCACGATGGAGTATTAGCATGAAAAAGGTGATCGAAATTCGAAAAAGCAAATGTGTTTAAGATTTCCCAAAAAAAAGGTAAATGATAAGTTAAATCATGTCTGCCATGAATGGCATTGCTATCGGTGTGCTTAGTTGCATTCATTTGTTTCAACGAAACGTCAAAGTTGTTACTTCACACAGATAAGAGGTAAATGGCTAAATTTTATTTTTAAAATTATAAAGTTGTTCTTGTGCTCCTTTTACGTTTATATTATTGTTTTGATTGAAAATGGGTCAGCAAGCTGCAGGTATGTATTCTACAAAAACGTATTATTAATTTTGATATTCTCGATACTAACGATTTTTTTTGCAACTAAAAGTTAGGCGTTCAGAAAATTTGATTAAATTTGTGACATTTTTATTATACTTAGAGATTTAGGTGCTCATTTCGAAGAATTCAGCATATTGTCTATATACGTTTTACTTAGTAAACATTGGGCTTTCATACAGTAAAATAAAATACTGCGACTTTGCTGATAAAATGAGAAAAACATTCTTGGTTTCCTCTAATTTGCAAATCAGTGATATACTAATACGAGGTGTAAACCGCGATGGCATTGTTGTGTACAAAGCGATCGCATTAGTGCCATAAGCAGTATAGCACAATTTGGCATTAGTAGCGCCTTTAGTGGTATGGGCATTGGTCGCGGATCAGTCGTAGCATTAGTAGTATTAGTTGCGATATTGCTACTGGCATTAGTGGCATTGACCGTGGAAACACTGGAACAGTGATTTTTCTTTCTTTTTTTAGAATCGACGAATTATCCTTTATTTTGTTCATATTATTTCCTCTTTAATTGAAAATAGCAATAATTTATATAAGGTCTATATAATTTTTTTTTTGTTTCGTTTCTTTGACCTGTATACTATATATTTTTTTGTTTTCACTCTTGGCCTTAGGTCGTTGGGGTTGCAAAGATGTTTCTAGATTTTGTTCATTATTTTTTTATTTTGTGACGACGTTTCGACAGTATATGTCTTTTTCAAGCCTCTTTAAGTACATAAAAACAGTCAGTTAAAATCAATAAGATAAAATGTCAAACTAAAAGGTCTTACCTTGAACGTAGATTCTTACAGAGTTAAAATTTGTTAAAACTGGACAACACAATAACACATATTAACTATTGTTTTAATTGTTTTTGGACATCACACTTTACTATAGAGCACGTACGTATTTCCTAGCAGATCGCTCTGTATAAAACACATTTATCATTTCAAAACCCGATGTCTACTGTTTTTAGTGCGTAGAGGATCGACAGATATATTTTGCTTAGATTTTTTAGGTCTTTTTTATCATTTACCGCGTTTTTGTAGCGTTTTTTTGTATCTCCACCATTTCATAAAATCCTCTCTTTTTTTGGTGATTTTCTGTTTTAAAATTTTAGTTTTATTAAAATCGAATGTATGATTTTCTGTTGACACATGATTTGTGAGGGCGGTTACATTTTTTTATAATACTTGTGCCCTTTCAGTCTATTTTCTAACCATTGAGAAGTTTGTCCTATGTAAACTTGGGCGCAGTTCGAACATGGAATTTCATATATAACATTGCTTCGTTTGTTTAACGGTGTTACAGATTTTAGTTTAGAGAAATTATTAGCTAACAAGTTATGTGCTTTATAACAAATCGTTATATTATACTTTTTATGTAACCCTTGTAATTGTTGAGACAACCCATTTACGAAGGGGAGCGCAATATATCGTATATCTTTTTTAATCTTTTTATTTTCTATTTGATTTTGATTGTTTTTTGTGTTTAAGAATTTTTGGAGTCTATCTTTGAATATTTTGTTTATTAGTTTTTGTGGATGGTTATTTTCTTTTAATGCATTTTTTGCTTTTTTTATTGCAGCATCTCTATATTCTGGGTCGGATAGACGAATTGATCTGTCCGCCAAGCCAATTATCACCGATCTTTTTTGGTTAGCTGGATGGTTAGATAAAAAATTGAGATATCTTGAGGACCAAGTTTTCTTTGTATACCATTCGGTTTTTATGGTTTGATTGGTATGATGTAAAGTAATATCTAAGAAGTTAATTTTTTTATCGTTCTCTATTTCTGACGTAAATTGAATATGTTTATTATAGGCATTAAATTTTTCTCCTATATACCTAATTTTTTCTTTTGGTATAGCTGTTAGACAGTCATCAACATACCGATAAAAGAGGGTATTTCAAAATCGATATCAGATAGAACTTTGTAATTTTCTTCTGTACTTAAAGAGGCTTGAAAAAGACATATACTGTCGAAACGTCGTCACAAAATAAAAAAATAATGAACAAAATCTAGAAACATCTTTGCAACCCCAACGACCTAAAGCCAAGAGTGAAAATCATCGGTGTCAAATACCCCACTGTGGCGCCTCCTAGACTATATCTGTGCTATAACTCATCTAAAATTCTCTAATACAGTACTACCAACCATTTCAATCATTTTTGATAATTGGAACAGTAAATGGCTAACAACGTGACGCGCCTCAGCTAATACCAAATACTAAAGTAAAAACGGAACAAAGATACAAAGGAGCGGCGACAAAAAGCGCAAATTGCGCGGGCAATAAAGTTTGAAACACCTGTTTGTGCGAAGATCGCGATCCTCGTTTGCGGGAATCCGACAATTAAATCAAATCCGTCGGCCGCATCGGCGTTAATAACGGACTGGCTGCCACCGTTCGACGGTCTTTCGTCTTCTCATGACCAGTTCTTTGGCTGCTCGTCCATTATTGATGGCGCGTCGCCCGATTTTCGGACCAGTTTTTTTCGTTCCGAAACCGCGATGAATGATTCAGAGCCGTCGATGTCGTCTCGTCCCTTTTCGCCAAAGAAATCCCATTTTGGCCAGTTGACATTTCTATAATAATGGGTAGCCGATCCGCGAAATCCGCTTTTGCAAGAACAAGACAAAAATCAAAAATACAGGGAAAATGCTCAAACTTACTTAATTGTAGTAAACTTTCAAATTGGCTAATCAATTTTAAAAACTCTTCATGAAAAACTATTAATTCATTCCCAACTAGCTGAATCTTGTGGCATAGATGACTCATGGGCATAGATACGATGGGACAGGGTAGGGCACTTGCCCCATACCTCAAGAAAAAAGTATATACAGGGTGGCCCATCGAAAACGTTCCGCAAGGCATAACGGCCGGGATATTATTTTTTTCAAAAAATCCAAAAACACGCCAATTTTTTTGTGAGGGGGACAACCTTTGCCCCAAAAATTATTGCAAAGTCTTCAACCCTCTAAGCGGGGGTGTCATCCCCCAATTTTTTTCAAATGGGAAGGGGGGTCAAATGGCACCGCAATGAAAAGAGCTTTCTATTCTCTATATTTCCCCGCTTCGTTATTGAAAATCGGTCGAGTCATTGAGAAAATATGAAGGATTGAAATTTGAAAAGTTTATTTAAACACTTATCAGAGTAAATAATAAGGATAAATTCCTTCGACCAATTTGCTGTTTTTTCTTATTATTTCTAGATGTTTACGCATTTTTTCACTTGCCACAAGGTTGAACGATCAGGTATGGTCTCAATATCGTTAAACTGACCTACAATAGAATTTCCAAAAATACCAGCCCGTGACGGTCAAAATCGTCTTCGTTGAGTTCTTGTACCAACTGAATTTTGGACGGGTGTAACTTGTGTTTTTTAAATATCCTTGGGACACTTGTACGATTCACGCCGGTCTCATTGGCTAATTTTCTTGTACTCAGGGTACTATCCATGGCAACTTGGCCCAATACGAATACCTGCATAGCTTCATTTAGTACAGGATTTTCCTTCTGTCTCTTTTTATTCATAACGGAACCAGTTTCGCGAAATTTTGCTACTAACTCGCGAACAATTTTGCCATAAAGGTGTTTGTCAGGATGGCGTTCATTGAATATCTGCGCAACCTTATTGCCACATTCATTATTTTTAAAATAAAGTTCGATTATTTCCACTTTTTCTGCAAGTGAGTACACCAAAATTATTAAAAAGTTTAACGATATTGAGAAGTACTTCAACGCATGTCACAGAACAGCTATCTAGCAACTACCGCACCTGATCGTTCAACCTTGTGGCAAGTGAAAAAATGCGTAAACATCTAGAAATAATAATAAAAAACAGCAAATTGTTCGAAGGAATTTATCCATATCATTTACTCTGATAAATGTTTAAATAAACTTTTCAAATTTCAATCCGTCATATTTTCTCAATGACTCGACCGATTTTCAAAAACGAAGCGGGAAAGTATAGAGAATAGAAAGCCGTTTTTATTGCGGTACCATTTGACCCCCCTTCCCATTTGAAAAAAATGGGGGATGGCACCCCTGCTTAGAGGGTTGAAGATTTTGGAATCATTTTTGGGGCAAAAGTTGTCCCCCTCACAAACAAAATTTACGTGTTTTTGAATTTTCTGAAAAAAAAATTACCCTGGCCGTTATGCCTTGCGGAACGTTTTCGATGGGCCACCCTGTATTACATATTACCAAAAGAAATCCTGCAATGTTTTTTAAACAGTAACTGTGTTTGAAAAAAATCAATTTTTTAATAAGTAATTTGCATTACTCTTTTTGGAGTTGTTTTAGGTTTTGTCTCAGTCTAGAGAAAGTTTGCCCCACCCTGGCAGGATGAATGGGGAAGTGGGAATCGGCCCGTTAAATAAGAAGCAACCGGCCAAATCCACAAAAGCAAAATGACCATAACGAAGAAACATATTTTATTTATTAATGTATAAGTAATGGTGACTTCCGGTTTAAACAAAATGAAATTGTGGATCAAAATTTTCATAAAAATCAATAGTGGGTCGGACATCTGAATTTTTGTTACAAGATGGATCAGTTTCACAGGATTATACTGTTTTATATCCATTATCGATAACGGTAATTTGATATTGACTAGGTTCTAGACATTAGCGGTAAAATCTGCCTCTTTGCGGACGATACTAGTTTCACTTGGAGCGGCCCAGATGTTGCGGCACTATATGATACTATATCCAGTGACTTACGCACCATTAAGTCTTGGTGCGATTCTAATCTCCTATGCCTCAACCTATCAAAAACTAAAGTTTTGTCATATAAAAGTACTATACAACCTATTGTACTTAATAACACCACTATTGACGTCGTGGACTCTGTGAAATTCTTAGGACTTGTTGTAGACAACTCGTTAAAATGGCTCTATCAAAGAAACTAAGCGCTGCCTGTTTTGCGCTAAGATCAGTTTCTAAGGAACTTAACTTCTCAACCTCTAGAATAGCCTATTATGCCCTTTTTGAGTCACATCTTCGTTATGCCCTTCCATTTTGGGGTACTTGCTGCGCAACAAAATTTGATCGTGTTTTCAGACTTCAAAAGAGAGCAGTTCGATATTTATTGGGACTGAACAGTAGAACTCACTGCCAGAATTTTTTTAAAATTTGAAAATACCGACTCTTCCTTCTTTGCATTTTGAACTCCGTTTGCTTAATCCGCAAGCACATATCTGCTATTCCCGAAAGGCCATCTCATAACTATCCACTTAGGAATGCAGAGCACGATCTTTATCTGCCAACCCCGAGCTCAGAACTAGTTAAAGGTTCAATACTGTACAATGCCAAAAAAATGTACAATCATCTGCCTTTGAATATCAAGTCGCTTTCATTCTTTCCCGCATTTCGCAGAGCTCTAAAATCATACCTACTGGAGAGAGCCCTGTAAACGACTTTTTGTTGATGTTTAATTATGAACAATTTTGAATTTTAAAATTTTGATCATCTCACACACTGGTCAAAGGTCAAGTATTTAATATTTTATAACTCTAAAATTATATCTATTTACTGCGTACTGTTCTAAAATTGTCCATGTATATTCTTTTTGTAATTTTAAAGACTTAATTTTTTTTAAATTGTATTATTTGTATTGTGTATTTTTTGTTGTGTATTTTATTTTGTGATTTTGTTGTTTGTGAGTGCTTTGTCGATGAAGCTGTTTTGGCTTTTTGTCCAATAAAGCGTTGTTTGTTTTGTTTGTTTGTTTGTTCCGACCTTGAGTCGGTTTTGAGAAACTTTAAGACTTTTTGATTCATTCAGTTCAGCTGGCCCAATCCTCTGCAACATACATTATTTTTAGTTTTTCAGGTATATTCTCTCTTAAAGATAAACACATTAAAGAAAAAAAATCTCTCTTTTCTGGGACGGCAGCAGCTTTGTCGTGTATAAGTGTTTTTAACTGAATGAACCGCGGTCGCCGTTAAAGCTGCTGAATTTTTTAGTTATAGCTCTTATCACGTAACTTTTCCTCGTTTCTACATTTGTTTCCTCGTTTCTGCATCTTGTATGATAATACCATTACTCGAATAAAAAATACCTAGGCAGTGAATAAAAATGTATACTGAAGTTGGTGCTTACGGTTTGAAGAGGTAACCATCTTTATGTTTTCTCTGTCAACCGCAGAGTTCGTGTCAAATTTGACTACCTTTTTACTCAGGGAAGCCCGAAAAATATTGCACCAAGGCCCCCGGTTTTGAAGCTACGTTATTCTATTCTTGGTATGCACTTAGATCAAGACTATTTAGATTTACCTACTAATATTTACTATGTACTGTAAAAACCAACTGAGATAGAGAAGGCCACATTGCCACATATCAAATTTGCGCCTATCTACTTAGTTTGATTTGCAGAAAAGGTGACTTTAAAACCTTCACCGGATATCAATAAATCTCAATTTCTTAATTAAATTAATAGTTTATTTTTAAAGAAGCATGCGTAATAATATGTTTTAACCAGAGGATATATGCGTTACTATTAAAGGACATGTTTATTGTTTAATGTGCTGAAACATCTAGAACTATTGGCAACGTCGCTGCTAGTCTTCCAGAATGAAATGAGCCGTCCGTCCCACCACTCCCCTCGCGACGGCCAATGGTCCGTTATAGCGTACTACGTTTAGCTGGTGTGTTTGAAGTCGGAATCAAGTCCGAAGTGAACTTTTCAGTGTTTTTCAGTAGTTTTATTTTTGTTTAATGTACTTTTGAATCTGCGAATTTTCAATATGGTACGACAGTGTCAAATGTGTGACAAATAAGCTCAAATTACCCGAATTTGTCTTTTCACAGGTAGGCATTGTTTCCGCCGCGCCGTAATCGTACATAGGCGTCCCACAAGGAAGCCTCTCACAATTAAAATAATTTCTAATTAATTTTGCTCAACAAATAAACAAAGGTGTTTACCCGACCTTTTTTACATTTTATTGCTTTTTTATATCTGCCCCTTCGGCCTTGTTCAGACAATTTTTACCTCCGTACAAATACATCTTCCTAGAGTTATTTGTACGGTGTGTTTAACTTTTTTTAGAATGGGACGAACTGTAAATAATTCTTAGGCTACTAGTTTTATACATACCTATATAGAGAGTGACCCAGGCCTCCAAAAAAGCTTTTTACCTATTACGTTTTTGGTTTGTGATTTTTATTTCAATTTTTTTACATAAGATGGGGGCCATTGTAACGCACATTTTCAAAATATTTTTGTCAACATACAGGGTGATTCAAACCGCAATACATATGCTTAATACAGTTCGTGAAGATTAGGACATTTAACTAAAATTTGATTATCTGATGAAGCTACCTTTAAAAGTAATGGATTTGTAAATAAACGTAATAGGTATTCATTATTATGCGACAGAAATCCCATACACAGATTTTATACTTTTAATGATAAATGCCTTCTATTGCGAGACTAAAAGGCAATTGCCTCGTATCAGAGCCATCATAATACAAGAAGAAGACCGAAAGAGTCAAATCTTGTCTTATTTTTCAAAAAAAACACAATTTTCTCATTAAATATTGATTTTAGGTATAGGAAGTTATTAATAATACAAGACTAAACAACTATTATACAGTACTTAACAGGAAGCTATCGATTGCGAACTAACTAAATCGTTACTAATTAGGTACTAATTTTGAAAAGTTCTTTTTAAGATAAAAAAAGGTAAAACTAAAACCTAAACTATAATTTGAGATTAAACGATTAACAAGAAAAATTTATTTATAAGTTAAGTTTTATAACATTCCTAATTAAATTTGGGCGAAAAGAATATTTCTGTTTGCTGTAGGTAATTTTCTCAGGGAAAAAAAATTGAAAGAAAAGTCACCAACCACAAACCTAATATAGAACTGTTTCGGAAGCCCGAGTCACCCTGTAAATATTCAAAAGTAACTGAAAGTTTATATAGAAGTAACTGAAAGTTTAAATTGAAAATCGACGTTGGAGCGATTTTCGAAAACTACTAACGTTTCAACATAAGTATATGTGGGATATTAATTGTATTATTATATTAGACCTTATAACAAAACTCATCTGACGAAAAAGTGTTAATGTAGTATATTAATATGGAGTAAAAATTTTACTAATTACTTTACTTTTACTTTACTAATTCGTTCCATAAAACGATACGCCACTGGCTATTAGAACAATCCAAATGTGCCTAGTTGCCGGGGTCGGAAATTTTAGACTTCTCTGTCTCTTCTGTCCTTGTTTGACACATTGGAATGTTTGATACACTACCAACGAGTATTTATGAATGAGATGTTCGGTCTATCTTTATAATGTCTTTGATTGAAACAGTTTTTTTCCACCCACGGGTCTCCTTACAAATCTTAGTTCAAATCAAATACACTCCCGTCATAATTCAACGTTTTATGGCAGCGGATCTCTTAGAGCGTACGCATCATTAATAACGAAATTCCGTTTTTTATCGCCAAAAACAACATGATGCCCGATAAATTAAAGTGGCTATGTGTGTACGGTTATTCGGGCAAAGAGTCGACGAATCGGAGAGAATATGTGGGAGAGAAATGTTAACATGTAGGCAACGTGTAACGGGCGAGATGATGGATCGGTCTTGCTGCCGCCGCTGTACGGCTTCGAACATTCTGTGAATCGTAAATGTGGTCCCGAAGACAAAGGCTCGGATGTATGCTCGCGGTCCGATATGAAGAAAGAATAAATTTTAGGTATTTTTAAGGTTCCGTAACTCTAAAGGAAAAAAAATTGTTGTCTGTCAAGACCACAGTTTAAAGAATATAAATATATCAGTTGACCCACTCTTCGACCGTATCAAAATTCCTCCCGCCGCTCCCCGCCTGTCTTGTAGACTTGGGTCAGTCTACATCCGTTGCTCGACGTGTACACAGCGTTCCAAGTTTATTTTAGTTTTGTTTTTGGTCCGACGACGCATAGGGTGAACCAAAAATAATGTTTTAGTTGTTTTGTTCGAATTGTGAATAAAATGTCTACTAGAAATATTTGTGCAGTGGATGGTTGTGAAAGTAGAATGACAGAAAATATATCGTTCTTTAGGTGCCCAAAAGATGAAGGAAGGCATGTATTTATATAGTATAGGAAATTAAGTATATAATAACTAAAGTATTAGACATATTAAGTATATTATAATTATGGAAACCTAACTATGAATAAATTGTTTTAAAAATATACATATAAATTAAGAAAAGATTTTACTCGAAATATGCACAAAATATTTACTTTTAACAATTAGTTTATTATTTTAGTAGATATTTTAGAGTAGTAGTAGATACTTTACTATTATGTTTTGGATTTTGCAGTATTTACCGGTTTGCAAAGTGCATATTAAATTATTTTTTAAGATATTTGCATTTTTTTAAATAGCATGTTTTACTTTTTAGATGTTTGTATTTAACTTTAACTACCTACCTGGAAAGTCCAAATTTTATCGTCAGGTAATAAAAATACGTGCATACAACTTGTTCTGCTATTGACAAGTTTTTTAGAGTTTTTAGTCAATTTTATGTAACAGTAAATATAACAATTGACGAGCACATGGGAAAAAACGATGAGTATCCAGAAATGGATAAATATTCAGGAAACCGTTTTTTTTTAATTCAAATTACGCATGGACTTTTATATCCGAGTTTATATCGTTTTTCCCATTTTTAAATGCCTATTTCTATGTGGCCGTTATCGATGTTCCCGTTTATTTATGTATTTTTTTATTATGTACATATGGTCAAGAAAAATTGAACCAATACTCCTACATGCTTTTCTTCATTTGAAAAATTAATATTTACAATTTTTGTTTATTTTAATTTACAAAATTTGGATTTGACAGCTTCACATTAATAAGGGCAAAGACAATTAAACTTGTTTCATGGCTAACTAAGTGAAATTGTTTAAAAATGATAAGAATTTGCTATAACTCAGTAATTTTTCGAAGAAAACATATTATAGTTTATATCGCTGAAATGCTTTAAAAATTATGAAGTCATGGCCAACTATGGTTTCCATTTAAAAAAACATATGTTTGTGTCATATGTCAAAAATGACAGGCTTTAGAAAAAAACGGAGGAAACAATCTCATTAAGGATGTGATTATCTACAACTTTTATCTGAAAACTTTTTGTCTAAAATAGCTGATAATGGAATTAGGGACAATTTTTAAAATAGCCCAAATTTGTTTTTTTCGAAATATCTAGTGAGCCATGAACTTTTTCAAAAATCTGAAAGGCGCATATTTATGACCCCACAAAACTGCAATTTTTTTCCCATTTAACCGACTCTCTATCTCCAGTAGTTTCCGAGATACCCATAGAGAACATCGTAGGAAACTCACCCTGTATATGTATAATTAATGAAATATGAAAAACATCTGTTAGGTATTTTAAATATCATATAATTAGTTACACACCAAGATATTTGAATATTATTTAAAAGCAACGAAAATACTCGAAATTAAAATAAAGAGCAATTTTAAAACGAATAATTTTAAACTGGCTGGTTATACTATAAATTGTATGAGAGGTATACTGGTAATATATATTCATGGTAATACTAAATGGCGCTAACAGGCAGAACTACTTACTCTTTCATTACTTTAAAACAATAAGTAAAATGTTTTCTTAATGTAATGAAGCAAAGTATTTCATCGATAACAGTTCACCTGCAACCACTATAAAAATACGTGATAAACCTTCCGATATTTTACGCGAAGATGCACTTAAAAATCAAATAATTCTGTCTTATTGAATTCGATAAGACAAGAGTCGCGACACCTGTTTCAGCTCATGAATAAACATGCAAACCGTCCAATAAATACCAATCGACTTCTCATTATCTAAAGAGCTAAACGTATAAAACTTTATCAAAAACTAGATAAAACTAAAATAAAGTCTTAATTTACGACTGTCTCTCTTCAGTGATGATTCTGATCGTTTTTACAATAAAAACATAGTAAAATCTATGCCGTACCGTTAAAAGAATGTTTATCTAGTAAAAATTAGGGTTGGGTGTCTAGTATGTTAATAGACAATTTGTTACGTAATTTATTCAATATGTTCTTTGCTTTCTCTAAAATTTTGTTTTGTGGTGTTAAGTCAATGATTCTCTACTAGTGTGGGATTGTGTGTGTCCCTAAATACATTGGGTGAGCGTATATTATGTTAAGTCTGGTTGGCACGGTATTGTATTTGCACGGTATAATATACTTGGTTCTTAAAGTGTACTTGGATCGCATTGTGATCCAATTCAATTCTTACGAGTCTTTTTTACGACTCGTTCGTTCAAATTTTATGGATCCGCGCAGGCCACGATTCAATTGAACGAACCGTTTTGTAAGCAATGAATCAATTCTCAGGACTATTTGAACGAACAAGTCGTAGAAACGAACGAGTCACATTGTAATCCGATTCAATTCTTACGACTCTTTTTTAAGACTCCTTTCAAACTTTATGGATCCGCGCTGGTCACGATTCAATTGAACAAACCGTATTGTAAGCAAGTAATCAACCCTCACGACTCTTTGAACGAACGAGCCGTAGAAACAAACCAGTCGCAGTGTAATCCGATTCAATTCTTACGACTCTTTTTTACGACTCCATTCAAAGTTTATGGATCCGCACTGGTCACGATTCAATTGAACAAACCGTATTGTAAGCAATTTATCAACCCTCATGACTCTTTGAACGAACGAGCCGTAGAAACAAACCAGTCGCAGTGTAATCCGATTTAATTCTTACGACTCCTTTCAAACTTTATGGATCCGCGCTGGTCACGATTCAATTGAACAAACCGTATTGTAAGCAATTAATCAACCCTCACGACTCTTTGAACGAACGAGCCGTAGAAACAAACCAGTTGCAGTGTAATCCGATTCAATTCTTACGACTCTTTTTTACGACTCCTTTCAAACTTTATGGATCCGCGCTGGTCACGATTCAATTGAACAAACCATATTGTAAGCAATTTATCAACCCTCATGACTCTTTGAACGAACGAGCCGTAGAAACAAACCAGTCGCAGTGTAATCCGATTTAATTCTTACGACTCCTTTCAAACTTTATGGATCCGCGCTGGTCACGATTCAATTGAACAAACCGTATTGTAAGCAATTAATCAACCCTCACGACTCTTTGAACGAACGAGCCGTAGAAACAAACCAGTTGCAGTGTAATCCGATTCAATTCTTACGACTCTTTTTTACGACTCCTTTCAAACTTTATGGATCCGCGCTGGTCACGATTCAATTGAACAAACCGTATTGTAAGCAATTAATCAACCCTCACGACTCTTTGAACGAACGATCCGTAGAAACAAACCAGTCGCAGTGTAATCCGATTCAATTCTTACGACTCTTTTTTCGAACTCGTTCATTCAAAGTTTAATGATCCGCGCTGAGCACGATTCAACTGAACGAACCGTATTGTAAGCAACGAATGAATTCTCACGAACAAGTCACATTGTAATCCGATACAATTATTACGACTCGTTCGTTCAAGTTTTATGGATCTGTGTGTAGATATCCAGACAATTCGGGATGCATTGCTGGTTGCATCACGTGTATATGTCATGACAACGATAAATAATTTGTAATTGTAATTCGTCTGCCGTTTTTCAATAAAAGTTTTCAGTTTTGCCTTTACTCCTCGTTTATTCTCAAGCCGAGTCTTTGTGTTCCAACAATAATACAACACCGTGCTGGCCACGATTCAATTGAACGAACCGTGTTCTAAGCGTTGCGCAGTGAGTCGAATCTTGCGATTCATTTTTAATGCTCGTTCAAATGAATGATGTGTGTCCAGACAAAATATCCATTCACTCTAAAAAATTCATACATTATGTCATTTTTAGAATTTAGAATGAGGGAGGGGGTTAATCACTTCGACCTTACAGATCCATTGTGTCCCCTTTCTTGAAATATAATTCATCATACAGTCCCAGGGCTTTGACAAAAGCAAGTATCTGGGACGGTTTGATAGAAATGTAGTTCTCCATCTCCAATATCAGTCGTACCAAAATTCATGGCACGAATGGTTGTCGTCTCGGCGCACTCAGTGTACTGGTGTTTCACCATCTTCCCCACAGAATCTGCATTCGCCGTTTCTTCTTAGTTTCAATCTACTGAGGTGTTCATTGAGGAGACAGTGTTCTTACTCAGACCCAGGAAGTTCTGTGATTTTTCTTGATCATAAGCCCTCAGAAACTTCTTCGAGTGTCCTAGACCATTGCAAGATTTCCATTCCAGGTTGCGGATGGAATCTTCCAAGTTCTTGAGTTCCGCCTATACATTATGATACTAGCATAATGAAAAAGAAGAATGGTTAACGTAAATATGAAGAAATAGACATTCTAATTGGTGGCATAAGATTGAGAATACTAATAGTACACAATAAAACCTAGTAAATACAAAGACATTTCCATATACAGACATTTCCCCGTCCCTGTTTTCTGGGAGACGACCTGTTCGTGGCTTATTCCATAATTAATTTGAGAAAACGGCTGAGAACTGCGGGGCGCCAAAATTATTACCTGAATCAAACGAGCTGAATTTATGACTTGACAGCGACTTTCCTTGTTAAAACATCGGAATGGTTATTCATTTGACCTGTATGTGCAGTTAGTTAATATACCTATGTCGTACTAACTCAGCATTTAGTTTTAACACAAAAATATTTGTTATAACGTATATTTGTATATACTATGCCTTAACTTAGACACATAATTTAGAAAATTAAGCCATATTTAACTTATTAGACTAAGAATGGGAAAGATGCTCTACTCGTCGATGAGAATTGCTTCATGATTTATATATTATAAATTATTATGATATTATAAAATAATATTCTTCATTATTTTATAACCACAAAAGTCCACTACTGGACGTAGGCATCCCTCGTTTGATTCCATAATTCTCAGGTTCAATTTTGATTCAGATATTGTGGATACATCTTAAGTCGTCAAGCCACCTGGCTAGAGGACGGTCTCTGCTTCTGAATGCATCATGCCCTTGATGTCCATTCTATAAATTGCGTTTATCGATCAACGTTTAGCCTTACAATGTTACCTGCCCTATTCCATTTAAAGTTGTTATTTTTTCTATGACATCCCTAACTTTGTTCTGTCTCGTACTTCGTATTCGATACTTTGTCTCTCAAAGATAGCTCCAACACTGATCTTTCCATTGCTCTTTGTATTATTTAGATAGGACTTTATGGATCCGCGCTGGTCACGATTCAATTGAATAAACCATATTGTAAGCAATTAATTAACCCTCACGACTTTTTGAACGAACGAGCCGTAGAAACAAACCAGTCGCAGTGTAATCCGATTCAATTCTTACGACTCTTTTTTCGAACTCGTTCATTCAAAGTTTATGGATCCGCGCTGAGCACGATTCAACTGAACGAACCGTATTGTAAGCAACGAATGAATTCTCACGAACAAGTCACATTGTAATCCGATACAATTACCGGGGTACTTAGTTCACATTGATTGAATACCTTTCTTTTCAAGCAAACAATGACAATGACATTACAAAAAAATAAATACCTACTAATTCGTAGATGTCTTGATTAGAACCAGAAGCAAAGATAACTTTTTAATACTAAATCTGCTGTAAATCATTATCATCTTCTTCAATAACAAGTATCTTCTTCTTCTGAGTGTGCCTATCCGTCGTTACGGATGATAAGCAAAGCGATTCTAACTTTACTGGTTGCTGCTCTGAATAATCCTCCTGTAGAAAGGGAAAACGAGGGTTCTGAGGTTTTTCAACCAGGAGATTCTGCGGCTTCCCGGCCCTCTTTTGACTAAGACACGAACAAGTCAGTCAAGTCATCCCTGTAGTATCAACTTCCGTTGTTCGATAATGCCCACTATTTCATTCTCCTTTTGAAGCATTTCCAAAACGGTCTTGTTCGATACGTTGTGTACCCAGGAGATTCTCTGGAATCATCTGTATAGCCACATCTCAAAGGCTTCTGTCAATGTCCAGGACACGGTACCATACAGGAGCACAGATCAGACATAACACTTAAGCAGTCTCAGCAAGTATCTCTCATAAAAATAAAGCTATTGGGATAAATCAAAAATCATGCTATCAAGAAAACATGGATCTTCATGGTAAAGTGGCTTTAGAGTTCCTTACTTTGTGAAAAAAATAACCACTCAGTAGAAAAAGCTAATATAGGTATATATCCAAGAAGAATTATTCTCGTTTCTCTGGTAAATAAACAGCTATTTCCTAGTATTTGCAAAAAGGGGAGAACTAGAATCAAAAAAATCTATTATTATATTTATATGTGGCATAGAAATTGTATGCCGAATGTCTAAAACATAAATTTAAATATTTCACAACGGAATATTAAGGAGGGCCACGCCCTAAAGCCGGTACCCGCGCCACCTCCCAGTAGTGCCGAGCAAACATTGCATAAAAGTTTCAATTGTCGCCGTCGGCGTACAATAATAATAATAAAAGATGGTCTACGGGCCGAGCTGTCCCTACGCGGACCTCTTGACGGCCGCACAATGGCACCCTCGCCGATCGACATCGGCACCACGCGGTGCCGCTCGGGTACCCGGCTCTCCGCTCTTAGATTCCACGGATGGTTCTCTTGTTGATAAATTCGAGCTTTCGCTTCGGGAACCATTAGAACGCATACAAATGGTTGGTGCTTGAATATTATTTCTTTTTTAACAATAATAATATTTGCAGAGGAGCTACTTTGCATTATCAAAACTTAAGTCGAGTTAATAACTTTGAATATTGCCCAAAGAGTAGGATTTAGATTAGATGTTGGAGGTGGCTATCGATCTGTTCCACTACGACCTTTTGAGATCGATGTTAGTAGACCCACTACGGTTTCTGTCTTATCAAGACTAGACGAAGATTAGTGCAGAACATGGCCTTATATTGAACAAAAAGAAAATGTAAATTATGATAATAGACGGAAATCCTACTAACATAAGGGATATTGAAAGATTTTCCTATCGCTACTTATGCACCTGAGACCTGGACCCTGAAAACTGCGAATGGCAGGGTGGAATACAGGGTGAGTTTCCTACGATGTTCTCTATGGGTATCTCGGAAACTACTGGAGATAGAGAGTCGGTTAAATGGGAAAAAAATTGCAGTTTTGTGGGGTCATAAATATGCGCCTTTCAGATTTTTGAAAAAGTTCATGGCTCACTAGATATTTCGAAAAAAACAAATTTCGGCTATTTTAAAAATCGTCCCTGATTCCATTATAAGCTATTTTAGACAAAAAGTTTTCAAATAAAAGTTGTAGATAATCACATCTTTAATGAGACTGCGTCCTGCATTTTTTTCTAAAGCCTGTCATTTTTGACATATGACACAAACATATGTTTTTTTAAATGGAAACCATAGTGGGCCATGACTTCATAAAAATTTTGTAAATTAAAATAAACAAAAATGGTTAATATTATTTTTTTTTTGAATTTAGAGTAAAGAAAATATTTGAAGTTAACGTCTCCTTTTTGCTGCCATGGCTAATCTGGACGGGGCCTACTTTGTTTAGCGAAATCCGAACCGCGGTCCTCGGCCATATCATGGTCAATGGCCTACCCACTTGGCAAGTGTCTAAATCGACTCTTACTCACGAGATATCCGATCTCATCCGGCCTCGAACCGGCGTGAATGAGCAATGTGTGTCAATAGATTTTACACTTGTGCCTTTATTGGACCACAGCACGATACAGAGTTTCGAACTGGTGACCCGTCCATCCACTAGTATCGCCTTACGTCGCTTAACTTCGGTGTTCTAACACATTTTCGAGGATACGTTGACCGGTGAATGTTACGATTTTTAGAGAACGGTTTTTAACACATGTTAGAAAAGTTAAATTTAGTTATAGCCAATTTGTATCTTTCTTGACTAATTTCACTTAGATTGCACGGTATTCTTATTAGTTATGATTTATAACTTATAAAAAGTCAGAATATATTACTAAACGTTTCTTTACAATTTACATTACACAAACTAAAACTTAAAAAAATAATATCACTACATACACTTTAAGTTATTTTAGAAAATGTTCAAAAAATCCGCCATTGTTTTGAGTTAGCATCTTTTAAAAATGAATTACTACCTATTCTCATAGAAGGACAAGTCGACTTAATTAAACTTTTTCTCGTACCGCCACTTCGCGCCTCTCTTAATTCATAAGTTCCTTTGTAAACCTTATTGTTAACTATAAATTGCATACAAAAAAATTCTAAAATGGATAGGGTCAGGTGATCGGGGGAGGCCCATGCATAGATAAATGCAACAAGTTTAGATTGGAAAGCCCATAAAAAATTTTGGGTCGCACGAAATTATTTTGGGTCGCGACCGTTATACGCGATCTGGCGCTGCTATAGCGGTCGCTAAAAACTTTCGGCAAACAAAAAACAGAAATAATTTTCTCTTGTCAAAGTCAGAATCTTCAAAAATCATAATAATCTTTCAAAATCTAAACCGCTATCATTAAAGAAATTCCGAAAAGTGTTTATAGCGTTCTATTTTCAAAGTAATTATTGCTACCTTGTGTGAGTTTAATTCAAGTTTTATTTACTCCAACCGGTGATAATTGTGAAAAAGTGGCATTAAAAAGCTTAAAAAGCTGTGCTGTGAACTGTGAACAAAAACCATCGTGGATCGTGGCATAACGTCGGTTTCCATATGTTTCATAGGTATTTCATACATGCGTCCTTATATAAAAATATAAAGTTTCTTGTATAAAACACACTGTAGTTTATTTATAAAATTAATCGAAAATAATAATAAATTTGAATAAACAATATTTGGCGATATAATTCCGGAAAAAGCCGAACCGCCCCGAAATTTTCAAAAGTTTTGGGTCGCGACCGTTGTAAGAATAGCGCCAAATAGTGTTTACATTGTCCTTATGGGCACTTTCCAATCTAAACTTGTTTCATTTATCTATGGGCCCATGTAATTAGTCCACCTCTTCCTATCCCTGCGTTTGTATAATTATGATATAAATAATTTTTAACATTTCTCTCGTTATGGGGGGTGGGGGGTGGTGTGTCATAATGAAAGTCATGTTGGGACCACTCTATTGATGCGGGAGTATCTACACGCTTTTCTTCATTTGAAAAATTCATATTTACAATTTTTGTTTATTTTAATTTACAAAGTTTGGATGTGACAGCTTCACATTTCTGAGAGCAACGGCGATTGAACTTGTTTCCATGGCTAACTAAAGTGAATTTGTTTAAAAAATGATAAGAATTGGCTATAACTCAGTAATTTTTCGAAGAAAAGATATTATAACTTTATATCAATAAAAAGCTTAAAAATGACGCTTTTTTATGAAGTCATGGCCAACTATGGTTTCCATTTAAAAACCTATGTTTGTGTCATATGTCAAAAATGACAGGCTTTAGAAAAAACGGAGGACACAATCTCATTACGGATGTGATTATCTACAACTTTTATCTGAAAACTTTTTGTCTAAAATAGCTGATAATGGAATTAGGGACAATTTTTAAAATAGCCGAAATTTGTTTTTTTCGAAATATCTAGTAAGCCATGAACTTTTTCAAAAATCTGAAAGGCTTATATTTATAACCCCACAAAACTGCAATTCTTTCCCCATTTAACCGACTCTTTATCTCCAGTAGTTTCCGAGATACCCATAGAGAACATCATAGGAAACTCACCCTGTATAATGTATATTCGGGGAGCGGGGAGCCACTTGACAGCCATGTGTCCTGTCAAGAAACCTGTTAATAATCCGCACTATATTCCTGCTAACCGTTAGCAATTCCTTTGTAGTTTTATAATTAGTTCCTTATCCAAGGACCTTGCTATATCAGTGCCTCTGTCTGTTTCTCCAGTGGATATTCTGCTTTTCTCTGATCCAGAGTTTTTCATTGCACTACAGGTTATACATTTGGATTTTCACAGTATTCTGGCTCTGCACCAAAATAGGATTTCGATAATGCTTACCTTACCAGTTCATCGGCTTTTTCGTTGGCTTGGATGACGCTGTGGCCCAGCACCCTGTATAATTTAATGGGATCTCTTGAAAGAACTGACTATTATTACTTCGTCACTAAAAGAAAATTGGCGTAGAATGTAAGTGAACGGTTAAGAACTGTAAGAAGAAGATTAAACGAAGTAAATCTTACGTCAAGAAAACCTGCTTCGGGGCCACAACTTTACTAGGTCTGTTGACTAGGACCAAAATCAAAGGCATATAGGTTATCAAAAGCGAATATTTCTAACAAAAATAAAGCTATTGAGATGAGCCAAAAAGCAAACTATCGAGAAAGGATGCGACTAGACTATAAAATGATTTTTAAATTCCTTTCTGTAGTAACATCGGTCGGTGCTTTTTTCTGTCGCGCGTCATCAGAAGCAAAAAAAAACGTTCCGGTTAAAATTAACATTAATGCGAAAATACTATTAAAACAAACAAGATTTAGCGCCAGCTCTTCACTCGACAGCCCGGGCAAACAACGATACGCGTATCCACCCCGTCAACTGTCAAAACGTGCCGACCTGTTCGACCCCCAGGGGGATCGGGTCGACCTCTCCCGGCTGCAAAATAAACACAGGTTAGAGCTATCTATTTCGTATAATTACGTGTACGGCGATCGGACGCACGACGAGCGCGTTTCGAGTCCGGTCGAGGGCCGAGACAAGCTCTTGACGGACACGCTAATGATAGGCCCGCTCCATAATTAGACGCGAGCAACTGATGAGCCTCTATTTGCTCAGATCGTTGCTCTTGGCTGAGCTTTGATGGCACGAAATGGCCAACGAGCTCGCGAATTGGATCGGGGTAATAAATTGCGATGGCAAGTGACTAGATGCTACAGCATATCAGCAGAAAACAGTGTTGGGTCGGTATTTACCTTTGAATAAGAAGATTAAGGAAGGAGCATATCAAAAATCCACCGCAATGGGACTCAAATATGGCCGACTGAAATTCCAGTTTGTCAGTGCCGGTTCTAATTTAAAAAGTTTACAATTATGATGTACAGTACGTCTGTTGTACGTTCTGTGGCTACGGGGTATCCGTGAGAGGGGGAACGATATTCTCTCGATGTTTCTCGTAAAAAATTAGACGACGCGTCCCATCAATAAAAAATCGACAAATTTGCAAGTAGCCAATAAAATGAGTGGGCGGAGCGATTTGCGGGTCTTTCATCCACCTGCATACGAGGTTCGTGCATCTTAAAAAATGTTGTATCTGTTAACATTCCTCGATCCATACATACATACCGCCATTACTCGCTGACGAGTATTTGACACGCATCAGAAGATGGTCACGCAAGGCGTATCGGGCTTTTCTGTGACTGAAAAGCCCGATACGTGATGTTATCTGTCTACCGCACTCCAGACATTCAAAAATATCATTGCTTTGTGGCCTCTTTACCTTTTGGTTGTCCATTCCGTTCTATTGTGAGCTGACTCTTCCCACTCATTCTGCTTGTTAATTCCCTTTAAGTTTTCGTGGAAAATATCCTTGAGCCTTTTGAGTTGACCACCCGGCCTCCTCTTACCGTCTACAAGTTCACCGTAAAGCAGAGATTTTGGTATGCGGTTTTCTTGCATTCTGCATACGTGACCAGCCCATCTTAAGCGGAACTTTGTAATCATGACTTCAATACTCCCGCAGTTAGCTTTTTCAAGGACCGATACGTTTGAGACATGATGGAACCATTTTATTCTTAAGAGTTGTCTAACTGTTGCAACTTGTTGAATGCGTTCATGTGTCGACGGTACGGCACCCAGGTTTCACTTCCATATAACATGGTGGGAATTATTATCGCTCGGTACACCGCAAGTTTCGTTTTTGTCCTCAAGTCATGATTGTAGAAAACCCTGCCTTTTAATTTCCAGAATGTTCTTGAGGCGCTGCTAATCCTATGCTGAATTTCAGAGTCGATATTGGCCTTTTCCGAAATCAAACTGCCGAGGTAATTGAATTCCGCTACATATTCCAGCAGCTCATCTCCGATTTTTATAGCATTGTTGTGATCTTCCGGGGGAGTGCACATGATTTTAGTTTTATCGATGTTCAGCTTAAATCCCAAGGCCTCGAATGCCCATGTATATGTGTTCAACATTTCTTGCAATTGCTGTAACGTATTTGCAACTAGAGCACAGTCATCAGCGTATTGAAGTTCTGTGATGAATTTTGTACGTGTTTTTGCCCTGAGTCTTTTTATGTTGAACAGACCGCCGTCGATCTGTATCTAATGCCCAAACCTTTCTCCTGCAGTTTGCTGTCTACTATAATGGAGAGCGCTGCCATGAATATATTGAATAGGAGAGGCCCTAAGACACATCCTTGTCTAACGCCTGTGTTTGTTAGGAAGGGATGGCTCAGTGAACCATATGACACTCTTGATTTGTTGTTATTATTTACACACTGTAAGAAATTTGTTGGGTACTCCGAACTTTTTCATAATTGCCCAAAGTGCATCTCTGTTCACAGAGTCGAAGGCTTTTGTTAGATCGATGAATGCAACGTAAGGTTTAGACTGCTGCTCTTTTACTTTTTCCTGTAGTTGGCGGATGGAGAATATGGAATCGACGGTACCGCGGTTGGTGCGAAAACCCGTTTGCGATTCTGGGAGGATTTTTTCTATATGTGGGTGCAGGCGGTTTGACATCATTTTTGCAAGAATTTTTCCTCCGATAGCTAGTAGTGAAATTCCTCGGTAGTTTTCGCAGTCTGATGCACTTCCTTTGTTCTTAAATATATTCACTATATTCGCGTTGCAAAAGTCCTGAGGTACCTCTCCGCTTTCCCATATGACATCAAGGAGAGCCTTAAGATGACCAATAAGTTCTTTACTTGCACACTTATGATTTCCGCCGGAATCGCCTCGATCCATAGACCTCAGAACTAACGATTCGCCATAGGCTTGAAATTAATTCATCAGATTTTTCAGAAATTTCATCAGATTTATTCTACATAGTTGCCTGATCGCTTCGTTAATTGCTCATCGGAATATTAGATCTAATTGATCACACTCTTTGTTTTCCGCGACGACGACGTTAGATAATCAAACTGGCCCATGTGCACATGCAATCCGTGCACTTGCAGCTCGCGATTGAAATTATCAACATCGCATTAGGATTCCTCACTTCATGAACTACAAAAATGATAATAGCGTGCTATATTTACGATACAGACAATATCCTTTATTAGATAAGTAATTATTAAGATTATTTTATTCGAAGCAATATAAATCAATTTTAGTATTATTAGCAGTATATAATATTTAATATCGGACAGTATAAACCCTAGATAAATAATACCTTAAAACCTCTAACTATCGGACCTTCTTATACGTTATGGAGAAATTTTAAGGATCCGTTTCAATGAAAAGTGGTACCTTGAGGTTGGGCAGCTGACACCCTAATTTAGCAATTTAAAATTTGATGGCACGGGTGTCGGGTGTTAAATTGAAGAGCTGAAAGCTATTAGAAATTAAAACAATGAGCGTGAAAAAATACAGACAGGGAAGAAATAAAATAAAAATCCTGTCGAAATATATTATTTCCGAGAGCATTAAGGGATTTATAAAAAATTGATAGTGTGTGATTGGAAGTATGACAAGGGTTTATAAATCTAGTTAAATATACGAACAATTTCAAATAATTTAGTTAGAAGCTATAATAATAATTTCAAGCAGTTTCCTACAGAATATAATGTAACTGCATAATGAATAAAGGCGGTAAACGAGGAATTTTCTACTACCTTTATCCCCAAAAATCTTAACTCTGTTTCAACAGTCTAGTAGAAAGCTGGGGTGGAACTCTGTAACTAAATAGCGATCGGTAGCGATAAAGAATACTGTCGCTTGTCGTTTAGTTTATACGTCCAAGGTCAGTATTCTTCATCGCTACCGATCGCTCTTTAGTTACAGAGTTCCACCCCTGGAGTCTTATGTACAGGGTGGATCAAATTCGACGCTTTTAAATGGAAACACCCTTTTCTATAGGAGATAGACAAAAACTAATATCGGTGTCTGGAGCTCAATCTTTGTCAAAAACATGATAGTGAAAACCGCATATCGATATCTGTTACCGTTTCGGAGTTACGGGGTGTTTTTCAAAAATATGCATTTTTAACAAATCGCCGTAACTTTTTTGCTATGGAAAATTTTGTATTTTTATGTAAACATTTCCAAAACACCTTTTTACGTAGAATTTAATAGTTTAAGAATAATTTTTTTAAAATTAATAATTTAAGAATTATCAACAAAAAATTTGATTTTTTATATGGGACACCCTGTATATTTTTAATTTATCGAAAAGAATTTAAAATTACCTTTCCAAAAATATAACACACTTGATATTTTGCGCGATTCCTCTTCGAGATATACGCTATGTACCTGCCCTATTCCATTTAAAGTTGTTATTTTTTCTATGACATCCCTAACTTTGTTCTGTCTCGTACTTCGTATTCGATACTTTGTCTCTCAAAGATAGCTCCAACACTGATCTTTCCATTGCTCTTTGTATTATTTAGATAGGACTTTATGGATCCGCGCTGGTCACGATTCAATTGAACAAACCATATTGGTAAGCAATTAATCCACCCTCACGACTCTTTGAACGAAAGAGCCGTAGAAACAAACCAGTCGCAGTGTAATCCGATTCAATTCTTACGACTCTTTTTTCGAACTCGTTCATTCAGAGTTTATGGATCCGCGCTGAGCACGATTCAACTGAACGAACCGTATTGTAAGCAATGAATGAATTCTCACGAACAAGTCGCATTGTAATCCGATACAATTACCGGGGTACTTAGTTCACGTTGATTGAATACCTTTCTTTTCAAGTAAACAATGACAATGACATTACAAAAAAATAAATACCTACTAATTCGTAGATGTCTTGATTAGAACCAGAAGCAAAGATAATTTTTTAATACTAAATCTGCTGTAAATCATTATCATCTTGTTCAATAGCAAGTATCTTCTTCTTCTGAGTGTGCCTATCCGTCGTTACGGATGATAAGCAAAGCGATTCTAACTTTACTGGTTGCTGCTCTAAATAATCCTCCTGTAGAAAGGGAAAACGAGGGTTCTGAGGTTTTTCAACCAGGAGATTCTGCGGCTTCCTGGCCCTCTTTTGACTAAGACACGAACAAGTCAGTCAAGTCATCCCTGTAGTATCAACTTCCGTTGTTTGATAATGCCCACTATTTCATTCTCCTTTTGAAGCATTTCCAAAACGGTCTTGTTCGATACGTTGTCTACCCAGGAGATTCTCTGGAGTCATCTGTATAGCCACATCTCAAAGGCTTCTGTCAATGTCCAGGACACGGTACCATACAGGAGCACAGATCAGGCATAACACTTAAGCAGTCTCAGCAAGTATCTCTCATAAAAATAAAGCTATTGGGATAAATCAAAAATCATGCTATCAAGAAAACATGGATCTTCATGGTAAAGTGGCTTTAGAGTTCCTTACTTTGTGAAAAAAAATAACCACTCAGTAGAAAAAGCTAATATAGGTATATATCCAAGAAGAATTATTCTCGTTTCTCTGGTAAATAAACAGCTATTTCCTAGTATTTGCAAAAAGGGGAGAACTAGAATCAAAAAAATCTATTATTATATTTATATGTGGCATAGAAATTGTATGCCGAATGTCTAAAACATAAATTTAAATATTTCACAACGGAATATTAAGGAGGGCCACGCCCTAAAGCCGGTACCCGCGCCACCTCCCAGTAGTGCCGAGCAAACATTGCATAAAAGTTTCAATTGTCGCCGTCGGCCACAATAATAATAATAAAGATGGTTTACGGGCCGAGCTGTCCCTACGCGGACCTCTTGACGGCCGCACAATGGCACCCCGCCGATCGACATCGGCACCACGCGGTGCCGCTCGGGTACCCCGGCTCTCCGCTCTTAGATTCCACGGATGGTTCTCTTGTTGATAAATTCGAGCCGCTTCGGGAACCATTAGAACGCATACTAATGGTTAGTGCTTGAATATTATTTCTTTTTTACCAATAATAATATTTGCAGAGGAGCTACTTTGCATTATCAAAACTTAAGTCGAGTTAATAACTTTGAATATTGCCCAAAGAGTAGGATTTAGATTAGATGTTGGAGGTGGTTATCGATCTGTTCCACTACTGCAATTCTTTCCCCATTTAACCGACTCTCTATCTCCAGTAGTTTCCGAGATACCCATAGAGAACATCATAGGAAACTCACCCTGTATAATGTATATTCGGGGAGCGGGGAGCCACTTGACAGCCATGTGTCCTGTCAAGAAACCTGTTAATAATCCGCACTATATTCCTGCTAACCGTTAGCAATTCCTTTGTAGTTTTATAATTAGTTCCTTATCCAAGGACCTTGCTATATCAGTGCCTCTGTCTGTTTCTCCAGTGGATATTCTGCTTTTCCCTGATCCAGAGTTTTTCATTGCACTACAGGTTATACATTTGGGTATTCCCAGTATTCTGGCTCTGCACCAAAATAGGATTTCGATGATGCTTACCTTACCAGTTCATCGACTTTTTCGTTGGCTTGGATGACGCTGTGGCCCAGCACCCTGTATAATTTAATGGGATCTCTTGAAAGAACTGACAATTATTACTTCGTCACTAAAAGAAAATTGGCGTAGAATGTAAGTGAACGGTTAAGAACTGTAAGAAGAAGATTAAACGAAGTAAATCTTACGTCAAGAAAACCTGCTTCGGGGCCACAACTTTACTAGGTCTGTTGACTAGGACCAAAATCAAAGGCATATAGGTTTTCAAAAGCGAATATTTCTAACAAAAATAAAGCTATTGAGATGAGCCAAAAAGCAAACTATCGAGAAAAGATGCGACTAGACTATAAAATTATTTTTAAGTTCCTTTCTGTATTAACATATTCCACAGGGTGTTTCAAACTTTCAGCAAAATATCAACAATTTGAAATATAATGCATCTTCGTACAATTGACAGATGAGAACTTCCATTTTTAATTTAGGAGAGTTACTAAAAAGTCCAATAATTTAGCTACATATAGTATAAAAAATCGTCAAAATCGAACCACTACAACGCAATAAGTTAAACTTTAAAATACATAAAAAATTTAAGGTACCCTTTTTTGTGTCGGTCCTTTTTTCTGTCGCGCGTCATCAGAAGCAAAAAAAAATGTTCTGGTTAAAATTAACATTAATGCGAAAATACTATTAAAACAAACAAGATTTAACACCAGCTCTTCACTCGACAGCCCGGGCAAACAACGATACGCGTATCCACCCCGTCAACTGTCAGAACGGGCCGACCTGTTCGACCCCCAGGGCGATCGGGTCGACCTCTCCCGGCTGCAAAATAAACACAGGTTAGAGCGATCTATTTCGTATAATTACGTGTACGGCGATCGGACGCACGACGAGCGCGTTTCGAGTCCGGTCGAGGGCCGAGACAAGCTCTTGACGGACACGCTAATGATAGGCCCGCTCCATAATTAGACGCGAGCAACTGATGAGCCTCTATTTGCTCAGATCGTTGCTCTTGGCTGAGCTTTGATGGCACGAAATGGCCAACGAGCTCGCGAATTGGATCGGGGTAATAAATTGCGATGGCAAGTGACTAGATGCTACAGCATATCAGCAGAAAACAGTGTTGGGTCGGTATTTACCTTTGAATAAGAAGATTAAGGAAGGAGCATATCAAAAATCCACCGCAATGGGACTCAAATATGGCCGACTGAAATTCCAGTTTGTCAGTGCCGGTTCTAATTTAAAAGTTTACAATTATGATGTACAGTACGTCTGTTGTACGTTCTGTGGCTACGGGGTATCCGTGAGAGGGGGAACGATATTCTCTCGATGTTTCTCGTAAAAAATTAGACGACGCGTCCCATCAATAAAAATTCGACAAATTTGCAAGTAGCCAATAAAATGAGTGGGCGGAGCGATTTGCGGTGACGTACTCGTCAAGTCGACGTATAAAATATATTGCTGTTTATTTAAATGTTTTTTGTCCGCATTCCTTTCGTAGACACAGATCCAGCAGACGAACTGTATATAGGGTAGACGTGGGGTAGACTCAATAATTTGTTGTTTTATATTGAACAAATGTTGGTAGTTATTAAAATTGTTATAATAACTATAATATAATTCTAATCAAAATAATTCAAATTGACGTATCTAAATTCTTTGATATCTATCTTTTGATATATTTTCTATCTTTGACAATACAATTTTATTGAAAAATTGCTCTTCATTCAAAATCTGAGCTAGATATGTAGGTATAGGAAACTCTAATATAGTTTGAAAGAGCATTTGAATCTGCTTCGATTTATTTAAAAAAATATAGGGTGTTGTATTTGAAATAACGTTTAAGTTTAAAGTATAAAGTTTTTATGTATAATAAGTTCTTAAAATAAATCAGCTATTTTTGATACCCCTGTATAAAATTAAGGAAGCAATAACATTTTTCTGTAAAGTTTATTACAAGAATTAATTCTGAAAAGTAATGTACTCTTAACTGACTTTACAATTCTTCTCCATTCCGTTCTATTGTGAGCTGCTTCTTCCCACTCATTCTGCTTGTTAATACCCTTTAAGTTTTCGTGGAAAATATCCTTGAGCCTTTTGAGTTGACCACCCGGCCTCCTCTTACCGTCTACAAGTTCACCGTAAAGCAGAGATTTTGGTATGCGGTTTTCTTGCATTCTGCATACGTGACCAGCCCATCTTAAGCGGAACTTTGTAATCATGACTTCAATACTCCCGCAGTAGCTTTTTCAAGGACCGATACGTTTGAGACATGATGGAACCATTTTATTCTTAAGAGTTGTCTAAGATGTCTCTGTTGCAACTTGTTTAATGCGTTCATGTGTCGACGGTACGGCACCCAGATTTCACTTCCATATAACATGGTGGGAATTATTATCGCTCGGTACACCGCAAGTTTCGTTTTTGTCCTCAAGTCATGATTGTAGAAAACCCCGCCTTTTAATTTCCAGAATGTTCTTGAGGCGCTGCTAATCCTGTGCTGAATTTCAGAGTCGATATTGGCCTTTTCCGAAATCAAACTACCGAGGTAATTGAATTCCGCTACATATTCCAACAGCTCATCTCCGATTTTTATAGCATTGTTGTGATCTTCCGTGGGAGTGCACATGATTTTAGTTTTATCGATGTTCAGCTTAAGTCCCAAGGCCTCGAATGCCCATGTATATGTGTTCAACATTTCTTGTAATTGCTGTAACGTATTTGCAACTAGAGCACAGTCATCAGCGTATTGAAGTTCTGTGATGAATTTTGTACGTGTTTTTGTCCTGAGTCTTTTTATGTTGAACAGACCGCCGTCGTATCTGTATCTAATGCCCAAACCTTAGTCCTGCAGTTTGCTGTCCACTATAATGTAGAGCGCTCCCATGAATATATTGAATAGGAGAGGCGCTAAGACACATTCCTGCCTAACGCCTGTGTTTGTTAGGAAGGGATCGCTCAGTGATGCATGATATGACACTCTTGATTTGTTGTTATGGAGGCTTTTACACACTGTAAGAAATTTGATGGGTACTCCGAACTTTTTCATAATTGCCGAAAGTGCATCTCTGTTCACAGAGTCGAAGGCTTTTGTTAGATCGATGGATGCAACGTAAAGTTTAGACTGCTGCTCTTTCACTTTTTCCTGTAGTTGCCGGATGGAGAATATGGAATCGACGGTACCGCGGTTGGTGCGAAAACCCGTTTGCGATTCTGGGAGGATTCTTTCTATATGTGAGTGCAGGCGGTTTGACATAATTTTTGTAAGAATTTTTCCTCCGATACCTAGTAGTGAAATTCCTCGGTAGTTTCCGCAGTCTGATGCACTTCCTTTGTTCTAAAATATATTCACTATATTCGCGTTGCAAAAGTCCTAAAGTACCTCTCCGCTTTCCCATATGACATCAAGGAGAGCCTTAAGATGACCAATAAGTTCTTTACTTGCACACTTATGATTTCCGCCGGAATCGCCTCGATCCATAGACCTCAGAACTAACGATTCGCCATAAAAAAGAAATTTCATCAGATTTATTCTACATAGTTGCCTGATCGCTTCGTTAATTGCTCATCGGAATATTAGATCTAATTGAACACACTCTTTGTTTTCCGCGACAACGACGTTAGATAATCAAACTGGCCCTTGTGCACGTGCAATCCGTGCACTTGCAGCTCACGATTGAAATTATCAACATCGCATTAGGATTCCTCACTTCATGAACTACAAAAATGATATTAGCGTGCTATATTTACAATACAGACAATATCCTTTATTAGATAAGTAATATATTATTAAGATTATTTAATTCGCAGCCTTAGATTGATAATTTTTAGCCCCAAAAAAGTCTTTTGAGAGATTTCTAAAATACTGAACCACCCGAAATTAAAAATACTTTTTTAACAATCCTATTTAATAAATAAATAAACCAGAATAAGTTCAAATTATTGTGGTATCAGACAGTATAAACCCTAAATAAATAATACCTTAAAAAGTGACCTCTAACTATCGGACCTTCTTATACGTTATGGAGAAATTTTAAGGATCCGTTTCAATGAAAAGTGGTACCTTGAGGTTGGGCAGCTGACACCCTAATTTACCAATTTAAAATTTGATGGCACGGGTGTCGGGTGTTAAATTGAAGAGCTGAAAGCTATTAGAAATTAAAACAATGAGCGTGAAAAAATAGAGGCAGGAAAGAAATAAAATAAAAATCCTGTCGAAATATATTATTTCCGAGAGCTTTAAGGGATTTATAGAAAATTGTTAGTGTATGATTGGGAGTATGGCAAGGGTTTATAAATGTAGTTAAATATACGAACAATTTCAAATAATTTAGTTAGAAGCTATAATAATAATTTCAAGCAGTTTCCTACAGAATATAATGTAACTGCATGATGAATAAAGGCGGTAAACGAGGAATTTTCTACTACCTTTATCCCCAAAAATCTTAACTCTGTTTCAACAGTCTAGTAAGCAGAAAGCTGGGGTGGAACTCTGTAACTAAATAGCGATCGGTCGCGATAAAGGATACTGTCGCTTGTCGTTTAGTTTATACGTCCAAGGTCAGTATTCCTCATCGCTACCGATCGCTCTTTAGTTCCACCCCTGGAGTCTTATGTTCAGGGTGGGTCAAATTCGATGATTTTAAATGGAAACACCCTTTTCTATAGGAGATAGACGAAAACTAATATCGGTGTCTGGAGCTCAATTTTCATCAAAAACATGATGGTGAAAACCGCATATCGATATCTGTTACCGTTTCGGAGTTACGGGGTGTTTTTCAAAAATATGCATTTTTAACAAATCGCCGTAACTTTTTTGCTATGGAAAATTTTGTATTTTTATGAAAACATTTCCAAAACACCTTTTTACATAGAATTTAATAGTTTAAGAATAATTTTTTTAAAATTAATAATTTAAGAATTATCAACAAAAAATTTGATTTTTTATATGGGACACCCTGTATATTTTTAATTTATCGAAAAGAATTTAAAATTACCTTTCCAAAAATATAACACACTTGATATTTTGCGCGATTCCTCTTCGAGATATAGAGTATATAAAAATTCGCCCGCTTTAAATAAGTAGGCTTTGAACGGCAC